>NW_026020202.1:1717269-2317269 GCF_900185275.1 Solanum verrucosum | reverse complement strand
TACGTTGTTCGTAAGTGATAATTGATGTTGTTTTCCATGGATTTTTTGAATGATTATGATGACCTATATCTGATTGTTCTACTATGTTGAGTAAACTGATTTAAGTATCTCGTTGAATGAACTGGAAATGACAAACCCAAACCGGGATGTGATACGGTATGTGAAGAGTCAAAGATTCAAGAGTTGCTAATGTTCGAGTAAAGGGTTGTTCGTGTGTTGCGAGGGCGAGAAGTGGAGATAGTGTATGTGATGTAAATACTTAGGTAGATTTCACCTTGGAGAAAGGGATTTGTGGTTGGTAGTTAGAAAGCTTGATATAATGTACCATGTGGCTAAGGCTGGGTAATATGAAGAAAAAGTAAGGGTATGTCGTGAGTGGTTAGTCGGAATGCTTGCAGTTGTATTTGTCGACTCTTCTATGTGTTAGAATGGTTAGGCTATGATCAAGAACCTAGTAAGTAGGCTGAATGAGAAGGTTGTTAGTCGTAAGAGTACTAGTGTAATTCTGAGGTATTTCGAGAGAGGGTAAAGGTGGAGAAGCGAGTGGTTTATTGCATCTTCTTGCTAGTTGAATTCTTATATTATGTGGTGGATGTCGGGTTGACTGATGATGCCTACCAGTATGCGTGGTTTTGTACTGATACTACTCTTGCTATGCCTTTTTGGCATAGTCTGGATATAAGGTTGGTGATGTTTCATTAGGTGACGAAGAAATTCTCCAACAGCTTCTATTTTCCTTCCTCGTGATGGGAGTTGTGTTTTTTCATTAATATATCATGTTTGTATTCTTAGTAGATCTTGTACATGTTTAGAGTAGATCCTTAGGGGTGTTAATTACTTTACAAGTCTTAACTTGAAATTGTTTAAAACGTTATTATTTATAAAATCCTATTATTGCGTTTATATATGTTTTCTTTAATTTTTTGCATGTTTGACTATTGAAATATAAAGGTTCTCCTACTTAGGTGGTAGTATGTAGGTGCCCGCACGGCCCGGTGGGTTGGGTCGTGACAGACGTGGGGATGAGTTCATAATAACTCAATGTCTCAATAAACCATGATGCCATCGTGGATAGAAAAGGTCATACTTGTTAGATGATTCTTTAGTGCTTTTTAGCATAGACTAGTGGATCCACTTAGTTGAGGCGTTCTATATCCCGGCAAGTTATAGGACAATTCTGGCAGCGTGGGCGAGACGTTGTATCATCACTTTAGCTCATAGTGATGGTTGTCGGTTAGAGAAACTCCTACATAATTATATTTCTTTACTCTATATGTATATTGAGTTGTTACTTACTGTTTTTAAATACTTTATATAAACCACATCTTCATTGTTGTTTATTTATGCATTGAGTTGAGTATCCATAAGTTGAGTGGAGTTGAGGTAAGTGTTTCTTTCAGAATTCATTCAAGCTTATGTCATGTTTCGTTTTCCCCTCACATGCTCATACATTCAATGTACTGATGTCATTTGTTCTGCATCGTTTTATGATGCAGATGAAGGTAATCAAGATCACCATCCAGCGCCTCGTTGATCCAATTGAGAATCTCAGAGTCTGTTGGTGAGCCTCCTTGCTTTTCGGAGGATTCCTTTGGTTATGTTTTGTTTTATTGCTTTTGGCTACTTCAGTTGTTAGGATGATCGGGGTCTTGCCCGACATCCCTCTTAGTATCTAGATGCTTCATAGACAGTTAGATATGAGTTCTTTAGTCACATTCATTTAGTTGTTTGTTTTAGGACTTGAGTTTGCCTTATTGGCTAGTTGAATGTTTTCTTTATAACATTCTAATTTTTATATAAGTTTATCTTTGTTAAGTTAAGTCTTCCGTTGAGTAGTAAGCCAAGCCAAGGGTTATCTTGGGGATTTT
The DNA here is from genome assembly GCF_900185275.1 of Solanum verrucosum. Taxonomy (NCBI): domain Eukaryota; kingdom Viridiplantae; phylum Streptophyta; class Magnoliopsida; order Solanales; family Solanaceae; genus Solanum; species Solanum verrucosum. The sequence continues at coordinate 2,315,401 of NW_026020202.1, read as the reverse complement.
TTTATGAAATAACCGCGGGAAGCGCGGTTGAATTCCTTAGTTGAGAAAATAAATCAATAAGAAGTGAAAGTCGCAATACTGAAACTTTAATGTCTGACATAAATGAGATGCAACGCCGAAGCTTAAAACAAATAACCCATAGTCTAAGAATGTCTTAGTCCGAAAATAAGGACAAGAACAATAGAGGAATTGTACATCCCGGAAGAAAAGCTCATTGAATTCGAAGTTAGACGTTCCTAATTGAAGTCTCGAATCATCTATTGAGAGACGTCATGTACTCAACAAGGAAAGAATAGGTGCAATATCAATACACATACCACAATATAAATGTAAACAATTTACCACAATATAGTAATACAAATCCACACATATAACACAATCCTCTAATCCTAGTCACATATCATGAAGAAAGAAAACTATATTCTTCAAGCAATATAACAAAAATGTGCACTCTAAAAAATTGATTTTAGTGATTTGGAGGGAAAGTCGAATTAAAATTTGTCCAATTCTCTTTTTATCTTTCCATGTGTTTCTTTTATTATGCCACCAATTGGCTTAATGGGGAGGTTTTTCCCACTCCTTTTAGGTTTTAATAATCTTAGGATAGTTGTAATATAAAGAGAGTTTTCACACTGGTGTGAGAAGCCATCTTTTAGGGTCTTTTAAAGTCTAGATCATTTAGTCTATCTAATTGAGTAAGTCTAGCTATATATATATATATATATATATATATATATATATTTCACAAGGACTTGGACATAGGGCCTGGGCAGTGCCGGATCAGATCTTTAATTAAATTTAAAGATTCCTATTTCGTAATTTATTTTGAACAAATTGTTTATTTAAAGTTTGAATCTAATATTTAAATTTTAAATTAAACAAAAAAAATTATCTTTTCAGAAAGGAAACAAGTAAAGGTTACATTTGTTCAGAAAATGAGTGACTCTTCATGAAAAATCTCCTTATTAGATTTAATTTATCAATACGAACCATTTCCAAAAGCAGTATTCAATTGCATATATGTTTTATGCTTTGTTCTTTCCGTACAAAGAAATGTTTGTCATCCCTTAAAGAATATACATCCAATAACTATAGTGATCTTTCACGCTTCAAAACTTTAATTTCTTTATTATTTTTCTCAAATAGTCGATAGATTTGAAAAATTATAATACCAACCAATAATCACTTGTTTGTACTTTTCAGACTTATAGTTTCTATACTATATAACCAATACTCCCTCCGTCTCATATTAGATGAACATTTTACTAAATATATTTGTCGTCTACTAATTGATCACTTACTATAACAAGATATAATTAATTATTTTTTCTATTTTAACCCTACAATTAATATGAGTTTAAACAAATTTTGAAGATCCAATTTTTTTTCCAAGAGGCTAACTAATACTCCCTCCGTCCCTTTTTAGTTGTCCACTTTAGAAATGGCACACAGATTAAGGCAACAATGTTTAGCACAGTGAAGTTACAATTTTACCCTTATGACAACTTTTCACTTCAAAATTACAACCACTTATTTGAATTCAAGTGAAATAAATTGGAGGGAAACAACATACACTTTTACCATTTTCAAGAAGTGTAAATAAGGGTATAATAGGAAAAAATTTGTTGTCCTTTCTTGATTTGTCAAAATGGACAACTAAATAGGGACAACTAAAAAAGGAAATATGGACAAGTAAATAGGGACGGAGGGAGTATGAACAAAGAAAAAAAGGTAAAATTAATCAATCTATTAATTATTTCTTAGTTACGGTATAAAATAAAAAAATGTCCATCTAATATGAGACGTGAAAACATTATTTACTTCCCAAAACAATTAATATTAATTTTATTTTAATTTTGTAAAATAATAAATTTCTTCTTTTACTCACAATCAACTACTATAATAAAGACATGTTGCCTGCATTTTTAATGTGAAAATAATAAAAAATAAAACACGATATTTAAAAAAAATAAATAGAAAAAAGGTCAAATTCCCACGTGTCTTTAAAAGACTTGAATGGATTTGTCGGTTGTTCTACCAGAAAAACCCCCAAAAGAAACCTAAACTTTCACTTTAGGAAATTTTCGTAACCACTTGCGTTTGAAAATAAGGAAATAAAGTAACTTGAAAAGTAGTAATTAAGTAACTTTAGTTAGTTCAATTACGGTTATAGTAGTAATTTAGGAAATAAAGTAACTTGAGTTTGTTAAGTAATTTGAGTTTTTTCCATTAGGGTAATAAGATGTGTATAAATAGATAACTATCTTTGTTTAGACATCATAATTCACATAATTAGTGTAGCTAGGTTAATTCTGGATCAAGAATCAATGTCAAAGCAAATGGGAATACGTTTTCATCCTACTGATACGGAGCTAATCAACTATCTTAAGAGGTTTTTCAAAGGCGAATTATCATTGAATCAACAATGTCCTATCCAGTTTGCGGATATATATGGAGATCAACCACCATGGGAGATATTTGGAGCTAATTGTGAAGAGAAGTTTCGTTACTTTATTACTCCTTTGAAGAAGCGGAAGATTAAAGATAAAAGGTTTTGTCGAACTTGTGCTAAAGGGACGTGGAAAGGGCAAACCGGAGAAGATCTTATAAGGAGAAATCGTATGGGTCCTGTGGTAGGGTTTAAGAGAAATTTCAAGTTTGAAACAAGTGAGTGTGGCCAAAATAAAACTTGGTTGATGATAGAATATCGTGTTGCGGATAGTTTCTTTAAGGAAAACAATCATATTGTTAAAGAAGATTTTGTAGTGTGTCGAATCAAGAAGAAGCTATCGATGGATAAAGAGAAGAATGTGGATCATGTTATGGATGCAGAAGATGGAGATGTTGCGGGGGTTATTGATCCTATGTTGCTGCTTGAACCTAATGATAATAACGACTACTCCACAACGGAAGATCAAGTTAGAGTTTGTGAGGCTACAACTTCCGAATATGATGTTCAAAACAGTAGTACAATGGAGAAGAGAGGGACAACGTTGGAAGTACAAGAAGGCCACATAGTTGATGATATTATTAGAAGTGAGGAAGATATGTATACAACATTGGAGGACATCCTTGTTGATATTCCTGATGATTGGTTGCAACATTCATTAGTTTGAAAAGAAATTGTATATATATAGTTCAATTTTTCCCATATATACATAAATGTCGATGTTCTGATTATTAATATTTCAAGAATTTTGCTAACCTGTTTTCATGTATATATTTATGATCTTCGTATGTCTATGCTGTCTCTTTTTTAGTTTAATCCTAGCTCCATTAAAGAAGTAATATATTACTTTGATCGATCTGGAGATTTATTTGAATGTTGTTATTTCTGTGTTGGAAGAGAACCTTTACTCTTAGAGAATGGATATATAGTAGGAATTCATAAAACTGATATTAGTTGTGTCTCAAAAGAAATTGTGATTACAAATATTGAGCAACAAGGTTGTTAATATTTTCCTATAGCCCAATAGGTGAATGCATGATATATTTAAATCTTTTCAATCAATTCAAACATAGATATTTTTAACCCTTTTCCGTTTATAATTAAATTGGAACAAGTGATTTAACAACTTTATTCTCATCACAAATGATGACTTGTTTATTCGATGTCTATCCATTAGTATAATCATTGTAATAATTAATTCCATCCATTAGTATATATTATACAACGTCAAAATAAAGTCATGAAGAAAGCAAGGTAACGGTTAATGTTTCAAGCCAATTTGATGGACGAAGAATTTCAAGTTTGTTAAATCAAGTTAAATAAGAGAAAGGGTTCTTCAAAAAGTGTATGTAAGCTAAATTAATAAGCTAAATTAATGTTGTAATGTACATTTTAAACTATATTTTTATAATGTAAATTAAGTAATTGTACTTCTGAAATAGTCGTATAAAATTAAGTAATTAATTAGAATCAATGTCGAAGCAAATGGGAATACATTTTCATCTACTGATAATGAGCTAATCAACTATCTTAAGAGGTTTTTCAAAGGCGAATTATCATTGAATCAACAATGTCCTATCCAGTTTGTGGATATATATGGAGATCAATGTAACATCTCGCAATTGGAAATAACTAGGAAGAAGTTAAGAATTGGAAATAGTCATTTTTGGAAAGAATAAAAATCTGGAAAGTTTGTCAAGTTATACTAAGTTTGGTTTTTGGTCAACTTCAAACGACCATAATTTTTAGCTCAGGATGATTTAGGTGTGTTTCCAGGTTTCGTAGGAAATATCTTGGAATAATATTTCCAACGCCACCGAGTTTGCACGATTCCGAGTTCGTATGAGTAAGATATGCCCTTTGGAAGTTGGGTTGTTCGAATAAGGAAAATCTAATCCGGATTTTGGAAGGGTATTTTAGTCTTTTCCTTACCCAATTGTTTTAATTCGTTTTTAGTAGTTTAATTGGGGTAAAGTCAGATTTTAGTCAGTTTAGAAAAGTTGAAGTTCACGCTAGGGCTTGGAGAAAATAGAAAAAAGGAGAAAGGAGAAGAGAAATCAAGAATCGTCAAGAACGTTCGAGTTTGGTTGTGGTTTTTGCCAAGGATTCAATCCTACAAGGTATGTGAGATCACATAGCATTGGGTTAGTTCACCGACGCACCAATCATTATTCAATTCAGCGAAATATGTTTGATTTGAAAGTAAATCCTTTGAGTTCTTGATGAAATTCGTTTGAATTCTTGTGGATTGTGTTATTGAAGTTTCTTGAGATTTGATTCATGTTTCCGGGTGTAATTTCGGGTTGAATCTATCATATATTGAGGGTATAAGTGATTCTAAGTGTTTAGGGGGAAAAACCAATGAAGTTTAGAGGGTTTAGAGATGAAAAACGGAGAAGAAAAGTCGTCAAACACCTGGGAAAAAGGGTGGGGCGTTGCGCCAGCCAGCGCACCCCAAAAGGGCCTCTGAAGTTTTTCCCTTTGGGGCGCCACGCCAGCCAGCACGTCCCAGGGCAGTCTCTGATCTTTGCCCTCTGGCACCCTGCGCCTCTCAGAGCGTCAAGGACGCCAGTTCTTCCCATTTCTTCCCCATCTTTTCATACTAGTTCCTTAGCAATGTACCTATGTTTTCTAGTTGATTCCAACACTCTAAGGTACTTCTAAACATCATGAAATCATCCATAAACATGAGATCATGAACCTTGAATCCATAATTCAATTCAAGGAAAGTTAAGAGTCAAGCTAAAGAAGTTAAGAGTCAAGCTAAAGAAGTTAAGAGTCAAGTCAAGAAGTCAAGAAGCAAGTCAAGAGAAGTTTATAAAATTTTCAAAAGTCTTTCACAAACATTGTAACTTTGTTTTAAAACTTAAAGTTCAAGTTGAGTAAAGAGTAAAGATTGAAGTCATTTCTTCAAAGAAGTATATGGGAACTATGTATTTCCAAAGAGTTTATAAATATTTTCGCATTTGAGCAAGAAAGGGAACATCGATTCCAAAAGAGTTTTTAAGCTAAGTTTTGATTAATTATCTCAAACCATAGAAAGAAGTTTGTTTTTAAAACATATGAGCTAAGTATATTTTGGGAGTAGTATTGAGCATCGATATGGGGATGCGATTTCGTCTCCATTAACTATGTAGTCATCATGGGTAGTAAAAAGGATCATACTTTTTAGATGAATCCTTAAGTGCGATTTTAGCATAAACTAGTGGATCCACTTAGTTAAGGTGTTCTATACGACAACTGTAACACCCCAGAAATTTTTTTGAACTAAGACTCGAATCGGTCATCGTAGTGAGTTAGATTTTACCGAGGAATTTAAAATTTCTTAAGTTTTAAGTTCACTAGATGTAGCACCTTGAGTTCGAAAAAGAACTAAATTGGAAATAACAAAATCTGAAATTTTGCAAGTTATGCTTAAGTATGAGATTTGGGTCGACTTCAAATGACCATAAATCCTAGTTTAGGATGAGTTAGGTGTTCTACCAGATACCGTAGGAAAGAACTTTGAGTTATCTTTCCAACACCATTGAGTTTCCTCAGTTTCGAGTTCGGACGAGTGAGATATGACCTTTTGAAGTTAGGCTGTCTAGTTAAGGAAAGTTAGCCGAAATTAGTGAGGGGTATTTTGGTCTTTTCCTTACCAAATCAGATTTAATTCATTTTTAGTAAGGTTTTAAGGGTATAATCCTATTAGGTTCAGTTTTATAATCCTAGTTTACGCCTAGTGTTTTAGTTGAGAGTTCAAGAAGAGAAAAGGAGAAAAGAGAAAAGATCGAAGCGTTCGTCGAAATTCTTGAGAGTTGTTGCGGATTGTCGCCATGGGTCTAATCCCTAAGAGGTATGTAAGCTTCCATAGTGTTGGGTTTGTTCACCCACATGCCAAACATGTTATTTTCAGCGCAAATTTCATTCTTGAAGTTGAAAGATTTGAGTTCTTGATAGGTGTTCTTGAAGTTCATTCTAAATCTTGTTGTGTTGGGTTTTAGATGATTTCTTGAGATCAAAGTGAGTGTTTTAAGGGTTGTATTGCATATATTAGAGTGTACTTATGTTGAGTAATTGATTCTAAGTGATTGGGGAAGAAACCGTTCGATTCTAGGCGAATTAGGGTGAGAAAACGAGCAAAGAATTTCGTCGAGTTTTCTGGGTTGGGGACTGGCGCGATGTGCCAGCCAGAGCGCCCCAAACCCTCCTCTGAAGTTTAGGGGTTGGCGCCCCGCGCCAGGGTCACCTGCCCCCTCCAATTTGTTGTCGGTTCCCCCGTTTGAGTTCGTTTAAAGTGCACCTTCACTCCTTTTCGATTCTAACTACTCTAAGCTACTTCTAAACACCTAGAAATCATTCTTAACATGATCATAACCTTGAATTCATAATTCAAATTCAAGGTAGAGCTAAGAGTTAAGTTTTGAGAATTTTTTTAAACATTCTAAGAAAGTCTTCTACAACTTCTAGTAACCTGTTTCAAGATTCGAGTAAGTGAGCATGAGAGTGAGACAAATGTATTCATGAGTCTACTTTGTCATCATGAGATCTTTCATAGCATGAACCATAACTCTTGAATTCATAATTCATATTCAAGAGAGTGTTAAGAGTAGAGTTCAAGAAAGCCTTCGAGTTCAATTGTGAACCCTTTGAGATCAACTAGTGATTTGAACTAAATTTTGAGAAAGTAAGTATGAGAATAAGAAGATTTGTATCATTAGTTCCATAATGTTATGTAGACCTACAAGTCAAGTTGTTCATACCCATAAATTTCGCATGAACTCCATAAGTTGAGTATCTATGAGAGGAGTAATGTCCCCATGTCCTAAGTCTTAAGTATTGAGTTTCTAACCCATTTGAGATTACATTCCTAATCATGGGACTATTACATGCTACCATGAAGTCCTTGAGTTGGGTTATTCATGTCCATAATTCCGCATGAACCCTATAAGTTGAGCAGTCTTGAAACGAGGAGTATCTTCGAGTCCTTGAGTTGAGTAGTTCATGCTCATAAATTCCGCATGAACCCTCTGAGTTGAGCATTCTTGAAGTGAGTAGTATTGTTGAAGTTCTTGAGTTCCAAGCATTGAGTTCTATCTATGGTTATTGAAAACCTTGCATTGAGTCATTCACATCCATAAATCGGCATGAACCATATTTTTAGAAGTCTTTTACAAATGTTTAAACTTTGTTTTAAGACTTAAGCTTTGAAGTTGAGAAAGAGTAAGAGTAAGAGTAAAGTTCATTTTCTTTAAAATGATATATGGGAACTAAGTATTCCCAAGAGTAAATGTTTTCACATTTAAGATGAGAGAAAACTGAGATTTCCAAAAGAGTTTTGAGCAAGAAAAGGGAACATCGATTCCAAGAAAGCTTTTAAGCTAAGTTTGAGTAATTATCTCAAATCAGAGAAGAAGTTGTTTTAGAAACATAAGAGCTAGTATATTTTGGGAGTAGTATTGAGCACTGAATTGGGGGCGAGTATGAGTTTAGATAACTCATGTCTCCATAAAACTATGTAGCCACCATGGGTAGAAAAGGGTCATACTTTTTAGATGAACCCTTTTCACAATAGACTAGTGGATCCACTTAGTAGTTCAGGTCCTATGCTGATGGCAAGGTATAGGATGGTCCTTGGCAGCGTGAGGTAAGTGTTGTATCGTTATTATAGCTCTTAAGTGATGGTTATCGGTTAGAGAAACTCCCACAGAAGTTATTGTATTCTTATATACACAATTATTTGTATTTTTACATACATTTCAGAGTTATGTTGTATCATTGTTATGGAAGCACAAGATGGAGATGTCGCGGGTATTATTGATCCTATGTTGCTTGAACCTAATCATGATAACACCTACTACAATGGAGAAAAGAGGGACAATGTTGGAAGTACAACAAGGCCAGCGGAGTGATGATATTAGAAATGATGAATTTCATGAAGATATGTATAGAAATTTGAAGACATTCCTGTTGATATTCTTGATGATTGGTTGCAGCATTCATTTGTTCAACAATATATAGAATACACAGTTCATTAAATGGATTATTCAGTTGAACAAAATTGTATACATATAGTTCCATTTTAATTTGTCCCTATATATGTCGATGTTCTGATTATTGATATGTTCTTCATGCAGTAAGAATTGTGCAAGCTTGTTTCAATATTTATCTATTATTTCTCTTGCTACGCCAATTTTACCAGAATTACATGTAGAAGAGCAATTCTTGTTTAGTTTAAAACCAACATTAGGAGGACAATGTACTAATTACTATCAAATAAGTAAGTTCCTCCGATAGTATATGTACTATTCTAGTCAAACGGGTAACATTTGTATCAACAATATAACATTTGTGTAGTAGTAATAATAATAATAGTATTTGCATTCCCAAAAATAAAATAAAAATCTTGAAATAGAAAAATACATGTGCGTGTAGAAATGAGTGTGACTTTGATTGAGAGATAATTAATATTATGAACGTAAGGTGATCTATGGATTCCCAAGTTTTAGCGACTATAAAATATCAAATATCTACTTCATCTTGGCTATATAGCTAAAATTTGCCTAGTTACGCGTTGTAGTTATAGTTTTAGTTGACGTAGATATTCTGATTTGTACATTTCACATGCTTTTATCAATTTATACACTTCGGGATTCAATTATTTTTTTGGTTAAAACGAGTAGCAATTTCGATTGGAAAGATGGTAAATAATCCCCTAAATTACGAAATAATATCTCATTAGTGTTACATACCAAATATGACTTCCTCTGTATCAACAACACAATTCTTTCTGGCTTCATGATATTGATGAGTGTAATTAAAAAAAGTCAATTGGTTCTTCGTTCATGATACAAAAGGTATACGATACATTGAATTCATGTCTTTTTTTGTATTCTGAATCAATCAGATCGAATTACTTTTAGATAAATTATGTAATTTGTTGGAAATATTGAAGACTGATTCAAAGTATGACCTGGTCAATTAAGTTTGTTAGTAGTATCTTAGATTCGAGACCCATAATTAATGTTAAATAATTATGCATAAAAATGTATGTTGAATTTCATATGATTGCCTATACTGGCTCTTGCTTATTTCGACTTGTTATACGAGTATATATATAATAGAGTGCAGCCTAGCCACCTGAAATTATGAGGAGGTGTGAATTGTAAAAAGATGTTGTGTTTACAGATTTTATATTCAGACAATTGCAACAAAATTGTGCTAGGAAATGATGTTGTTAACAAAATTCACATAGGAGGGCATAGTGTGCCAGCACTTGTCTAATATTTCATTTAATTATATTGTGCACAAAAAAGAAGGAACCAAAGTTTTTAAAAATATATAATAGGGAAAAGGGTCTGATATACCCCCTCAACTTTGCCATTTGGTGCTGATATGCCTCTCGTTATGAAAATGGCTCATATATACCCTTACCGTTATATATACGGCTCACATATACCCCTACCATTATAAAATGAGCTCACATATACCCTTCATTTAATGGAAATGAAAAAATTAGTTTTAAATTTATATTTTTGACATTTAATTTTCTTAAAAATTATTTAGGGGTATATATGATTCTTCTAGCAAAGTTCAAGGTATATTTTAATCTTTTTCATTCCTAAATTATTTTTTGACTTATTTTATTATAATTATTTGAGTTTCTTATTTTTATTTTATTTTTTTCTTTCATTCCTTAGTGTAAAGAGAAAAATTCAAAACTATTTTTTTGTGGCTATATTATAATGTAACATCCCTAAAAATGAACTAGTGAAACTAGAGCCTAACGTGTGTGCGTTTGAGTTTGGTGTGAGGTTTGATGATGTTTGATGTTGTCCCGAGCCTTGGTTGAGGGGTTTAGGGGTCAAATGTCAAGGTACGACTCCCCATGGACCACCCTAGGGGTCCTTGAGGAGGACCCTAAGCCTAACCCCCCAAGACCCCTTGAAACCAAAGGAGTCACCAAAATGTGGTGACCTACGGATGGGGTTCACGCCCCGTAGGTCCATGCACGGCTCGTGGATGGCCTTCGTAGGTCGAACCTTGCAGAAGCCTTGAAGACCAAGCCCCAACCATGAACCAAGGACATCCAAGATGGTCTGTGGACCCATCTACTATCCGTGGATTGGGTCTGTGGTCCTCACTTATGCAATCTAGTTTGGACACGGCTTGGGCAAGGGTCATTTGGTAAATTCATGTTAAGTCTTGTTTGGTTGGGGGACGGTTATTTTAAATAATTTAAGATATTTTAAGAGTATTAAAACATTATTAGACCTTATTATTTCAAGTCTTCCAAATCAAAACCCTTCCCTCCCAAAAAGTTCTCTCTAGAAACTCCATGAGAGATCAAGGTCAAGTTCAAGCTAGGGTTGGGGATTTCAAGGTGTTTCTTCTTCAATTTTTGTGGGGAATCAATAGCAAGGTATAGTGGTCTTGATCCTTGTCTAACTTTTCATTCAAGGAGCCAAATCCAAAGTGATTTCGAAGTTTTCAAGTCCATGAAAAATCCTAGATTTTACTCAATCTCATGGGTTCTTCCATCAAACGTTTTCAAATGATAAATTATGATTATATTGATGTTTAATTGGTGATTTAACATTAAAATACTCTATGAACCCATGATTTCTCTCAATTCTTAAATTTTACCTCATGAAGTGGGTTTGATGTTAATGAATGAATGTTGATGGATTATGCCTAAATTGATTTAGATTATTGAATTGTATCATCATTTGTGCTTAATTAAGGTGAATTGTTGGTGAATTGAGGATTTGTGATCATAGCCTTGAAAGGGAAAGTTTGACTTAATTACTTGTTGTAGTAGAATTGTATTAGAGATGTTGATCCACTTGAAAGGTGGAGTTGTTTAACTACTTTGTATGTTGTGATTATGACATTGAAGGAAGAGTTTGAGGAGTTGAAGTATTATCATGATATTGTATATGTGAATGTGATTTCAATGATAGAATGATGATCTTGTATAAAAGGTAATTGTGTTGCTGTTGATAGTATATTCTCACTAAACACTCATGAATGTTGATGATGGAATGTGAAGGGTTTCTATAGTGTAATGTTGTATCTTGACTTGGTAGACTTAGGTGCCCTCTTCTTGATAAATGAAAGCTTTGTTGAATGTGATCTCTTGAATTTGTAGGCTAAGACATCATTTTCTTGTATTGATGAAAGTGACCTTGAATGAAGTGTCTTGAGTTGGTAGTCTTAGGTATCCTCCTTTTGTATAATGAATGTATCTTGACTAAATGTCTTAATATCTTGAATTGGTAGACTTAATGTTGGTAGCCTTTCATAAATGAATGAATGAATGATGAAGTATTCTAGGCTAAACCTTGGATTTGTAGACCTAGTGTTGGTAGCCTTTCATAAGGAGTCTAGGAACTAATGTGATGTTAAACCTTAAAGCGGTAGACCTAATGTTGGTGGCCCTTTCAAGTGTGAAATGATAAACCTTGTATCGGTAGACCTAATATTGGTGGCCCTTCATGGAAAGTCAATGAGTTATCCTTAATGTACCTTGAACCGGTAGACCTAATGGTGGTGGCCCTTTCTTGTGTATTGTACTTTGGGTCGGTAGGCCTAATGTTGGTGGCCCTCTCAAGTACAATATTGTAATGTGATTGAAATACTCTATGAGAATGTAGGCTAAGCACCGAGAGGATATGGTAAGATGGAAATTCTCTTAACGTTAGGCTAGGGTTCCAGTGAACATCTTCCTATCCATAACTATGTGCCCACATAGGATATTAGCTAGCGGATTCCATCCGAGCTAATGTTACCGGTTTACCTTAGGCAAGTAGACCAACCCTTACGATGTGGGATAGTACATCGGATTCCATGATCTAGCTCTTATGACCTATGTTGGTTAAACGCTTATTCCCATCATGTGAGATGTGCATTATGGTTTCTTGAGAGTTTCTACAAAGTGTGGGTGGTAGTATGGGATGTCATCCATGCATTGCACGAGTAGGCTTTGAGAGGGTCATAGTGAGTTCTCTAAGTCTTAATGATTACTGTTTGAATGTCCTCCTAGGAAGAAGTAAAGAAGAATGTGTATCTAATGTCTAACGAATGAAAGTTCTCTAAATGATGTTATTGAGTAATGTTGGCTATTATATCCTTAAATGTAAAGATGCATGCTATATTTGGATTGTATTATGAGTTACTTACTTGTCATAGGTTATTGAATGTGGATTTGCCTTGTTTATGGTGACTTCAAAGGAGTACTTAGTGTGAGTAGTAGTATGGGATGCTACTTGCACATTGCACAAGTATGACTTAGAGTTGTCTTAGATGTTGGTCTTAATGTGATGGTGTGACTCATGTATTGTTTATGTCTCTTATATGCTTTATTGTGTAAAGGTGGAAATGATGAATGGTAATTCACTTTTGGTGACCTTAAGGTGGTGCCTTAGTGTGGGTGGTGGTATGGGACGCTACCCATACATTGTACAAGGTATAGCTTGAGAGTTACTTGAGGTGAAGGCTTAAGGTGAAGGTAAAGGTTCATATGTGGATTATGTTCTAATGTGAAAATATGACTTGCATGTTGATTGTGACTTATATTATGCCTCTTTTATCAATGTCCATGAAGTTTTACCAAAATGGCATACAAGCATGATTCTCAAATAAATGTCCATTTTAAGCATGTTTTTTGCATGGCTTCCATACTTAGTAGTTTTTGTGCTAACCCCATTCTTCTCCATTTTTACCAAAGTGTAGGGTTTGGAGATATTGGTGTTCTATGCTTGAAGGATAGGTTTCTAAGGTGCTTGAAGATGAAGACTTAGTCCTCATAGTTTTCTAGGACAAGACCCATTATGTTCTTTTTATGTCTTTTAGTTATGATAAAGCTTTTGTATGGGCTAAGTCCCAATGTTGTATTCAAAGTATTAGATGGTTTGAGACATAGTATATAAAGTCTAGAAAGTCTTCCGCTTGCTTTTATGAAATATGTTTTCGATTGTAAAGAAAGTTTTCAATTCTTCTATATTTTCCTATGTTCTTATGTTCAAGAATGCTATAAGGCTTGTATTAGACCCCTTCGGGGTTGAGTACGCCGTGTTACGACTAGGGAGTGCTCTCGGGTCATGACAAACATGGTATCAGAGCACAAGATTTTGGAATGGTCTTAGGATGTCTCAAACCACATCTAGTAGAGTCTTGTTCATAATGTGAAGCGCGCCACATTATGAATATGAGGCTACTAGGTGTTAAGAAAGTTTCACTCATTCATTCTTCAAGTTGTGCCATAGAGTTTAACTCTATAATGTTTTTCCCTTATTCATTATGTGATGGTCTTTAGAGTATGACCCTTGAAAGGTTTATGTTACTTGGGTTGAGGGAGAGAAAAGGTTGGTTGTAATGCCAACTATGGCTATGTGACTTGATAGATTGAGATGATATATTGTGGTGTTGACTTTAGTGTGAATGGGTTGCTTTATGGTTATGTGTGTTGTTGGTAGAATCTGACTTAGTCATGCTGAGTTTTGAGGTATGTTGAAAGAGTTGATAAAGTGTGGTGTTTTAGGAATGCCTAGGTGTGAGGAGTATGAAGGTTTAGTGAGGTTTTTCTTCGACCTTAGAATTGAAAGAAGTGAAGCTTAGAAGAGTTGGTATATGTTTACTCCTAAGTGGGGGATAGTATGTTGAGTAGTAAGGTTGTTGAGAGTTCTGATATCCTTACCTCTTCCTTTATATGCCTATTTAAGCCTAAGACAAAGAGTTCTTTTTTTGGCTTGTTTCATGTTTTTGGAGTCATGTGTGAAATTGTGTTTCCATGTTCTCCTTATATTATGCATTCTTGATGAATTTTTGTTTGAATGAGAAAATGAGTTTCCATGAATTATGTTCCTCATGTTAATGTGCATTTAGTGTGAGTTACTTACATGCTTAATGAGGTTAAATGTTGAACATGTCTAAATGTGTTTTTATGAAAAAGTTGCATAATGTGCTTTCATGAGAAAATTGCTTAAATGTGCTTAACGATGTTGTGGTGAGCATGATGTGATTTAGAGAAGGAAGTTCCTCCAATGAAATGAAGAATGTGATGTTTTGATGCATAATGAGTATTTAGATGTAGTTCCTACCTTCTTGTTGTGCTTTGAGCTTATTGATGTGGAGTTGATGTTTCCCTCCTAGTTTGCACATGTCTTGTGGGCTGCTAGTCTTGAGTCGTTACCCCTTAATGTGTTTTAAGTGTCATTCGAGGACGAATGTTCCTAAGTGGGGATAATGAAAGAATAGCTCATGCTTGAATTCGAAGTTAGACGTTCCTAGATACTTAAATCAATAAGAAGTGAACAGTAAGTAAAAACACATAACCCATAGCATAAACATTTACCTCTACTCTACTCAACTCCTAGATACTTAACTCAATGCATAAATAAACAACAGTAAAGATGCAGTTTATATAAATAATTTAAAACAGTAAGTAACAACTCAATATACACATATAGTAAAGAAATATAATTATGTAGGAGTTTCTCTAACCGACAAACATGACTATGAGCTAAAGTGATGATACAACTCTCGCCCACAGTGCCAGAATTGTCTTATAACTTTCCGGGATATAAAACGCCTCAACTAAGTGGATCCACTAGTTTATGCTAAAAAGCACTAAAAAATCATTTAAAATGTATGACCCTTTCTAGCCACGATGGCTACATGGTTTATGGAGATATTGAGTTGTTATGAACTCGTCCCCACGTCTGTCACGACCCAACCCACCGGGCCGTGCGGGCACCTACATACTACCACCTAAGTAGGAAAACCCTCATATTCAATTAGTCTAACATGCGAAAAATTAAAGAAAACGAAGATAAATGCAATAACAAGATTTTATAAATAATAACGTTTTAAACAATTTCAGGTTAAGACTTGTAAAGTAATTAACACCCCTAAGGATCTAGTCTAAATAGGTACAAGAGCTACTAAGAGTACAAACATGATATATTAATGAAAAGACACAGCTCCCACCATGTGAAAGGAAAATAGAAGTTGCTGGAGAATTTCCTCGTCTTAACCTAATGAAACAGCACTGACCCTGCATCCAGACTATGCCAAAAAGGCATAACAAGAGTAGTATTTGTACAAAACAACACTTACTGGTAGGCATCATTAGTCAACCCGATGCCCACCGCATAATATAAGAATTCAACTAGCAAGAACATGCAATAAACCACTCGTTTCTCCACCGCTACCCTCTCTCGACACACCTCAGAATTACACTAGTACTCTTACTACTAACCACCTTCTCAGTCAACCTACTTACTAGGTTCTTGATCATAGCCTAACCATTCTAACACATATAAGAGTGGACAAATACAACTACAAGCATTCCGACTAACCACTCACAACATACCCTTACTTTCTGTTCATATTACCCAGCCTTAGCCACATGGTACATTATATCAAGCTTTCTAACTACCAACCACGAATCCCTTTCTCCAAGGTGAAATCTACCTAAGTATTAACATCATGTACACTACCTCTACTTCTCGTCCTAGCAACACACGAACAGCCTTTTACTTGAACATTAGCAACTCTTGAACCCTTGACTCCCCACATGCCATATCACATCCCATTTTGGGTTTGTCCTTTACGGTTCATTCAACAACGAGATACTTAATAAGTTTACTCAACATAGTAGAATAATCAGATATAGGCCATCATAATCATTTAACAACTCCGTGGAAAACAATATCAATTATCACTTACAAACAATGTACCATTTCACAATTCTCCAATTACACAATTAGGTCAAGTCAATGGTCCTCTCATGGAACCCACACTCAAACCGTTAGAGTACTGATACGTGGTACCCGATCCAATTTAGTGTGCCGGACGTGACTCCCGATCCCATGTTTATGCCGTTATGTGGCAACCGATCCAAGTTAGTATGCCGGAACGCAACACCCGATCCAATCAACAAGCCACAACCACAATCACAAGTATATTCTCTTAATCATACAATCAATTCACGATTCATGGAATTCATCATTCATCTATCTCATTTACAATTAGTGTGATCAATAATGCAACATTCGCATACATACACATATTATAATGAAGCAAGAACAAACATTCATCACACAACATGAAATCACAACCATCACAATGAAGTATTCATCAATATATATCACTAAGACAATAACTCGACCATTTTTAACTCTAGTTCATCGTCTAAGGCCTCTTCTTACGATTTAATAATCTTTTATTCGGTTCTCAAAGGCCTACATATAAATCATACCATTGATTATCATTATATTACGCAGTAGGCACATATTTATAACTACTCAATTAATAAACCTAGCCTACCTGGGCGCCAAGCAACTGCACGGAGTTTTTGCCTTCGATTCTTGTTTCCGAACTTCGTGATGGTGAATTTAGCCACGAATCTGCAGTCCATCGATCTCCTTACGCTAGAAATCTCCTTCTCCTCATTCCCAAGCTTAGAACTGCTTTTGAGGGGTTTCTAGGGTGGTTCACGTCTAAATTAGGTGTTTTCGAAAGAAGGAGAAAATAAAGTTTCACGTTATTTACATTTTGTCTCACCTATCCTGCTCTGGAGCCAGCATACCCCGTTGTGGCGCCACCGCCCTAGCGGCATATGGCCCACCCTGGCGGGACAGTGGCCCAGTAATTTCTCAAAGTTTTGCTTTTCCTAATTAACGACGGTTTGGGTCGTTACAACATCGGTTCTTAATACTACTCCCAAAATACTCAGCTCATATGTTTTAAAAACAAAAACTATTTCTGTGGTTTGAGATAATTACTCAAAAACTAGCACAAAAACTCCCTTAAAATCAGTGTTTTCTCTCTTGTTTAAATGTGAAAACATTTACTCTTTGGGAACACTTAGTTCCCATATACTCTTTTTGAAGAAATGAACTTCATCTATTACTCTTACTTAACTCAAAACTCAAGTCTTAAAAAAAGTTTAAAACATTTGTCAAAGACTTCTTGAAAAGACTCTATGAACTTTCTAGACTTGACTCTTAACTTTCCTTGAATTTGAATATATGGATTCAAGGTTATAATTCACGTTTATGGATGATTTCTAGATGTTTAGAAGTCATTTAGAGTAGTTAGAATCAATAGGAAGTGTTAGTACATCTTAGAAGGACATAAATGGGCTAAACGATGAAAAACGAGTTAGGGCGGACGGACCTGGCGCATTGTTGGCGCGTTGCGCCAACCCACAAAGTTCAAAGACTACTTTTGGGCGCACTGCTGGCGCGTTGCCCCAGCCCTCCTGACACAACAAGGGTGCGGCGCGTCAGCATCCCCCCACACGAATCTGACGAATTTTCCTCTCGTTTTAAGACCTTAATTCGATTAATTTCGATTCGTTTTCTCAATATCTCTTTAGATTAACGTACCCAATACATACACATAAGAATCTAACTCAAAGAAACTCTAATAATCGATATTAAACTCTCAAGAACTCCTCAATCTCAACCCAAATTCAAGAACGAAAGCAATTTAAGAACACCCATCAAGAACATTCAAACTTCCAATATTTTTAGGACAAAATCACGCTGAATTAAACATGTTTGGCACGTCGGTGAATGAACCCAACATTTTGAAAGTCTCACATACCTTGTAGGATCAAATCTTTGACGAAATCCGCATTCAATTGCTCACGAAGACGACAAAATCTTGATTTTTCCTCTTCTCTTCTCTATTGAGTTCTTCTCTCTAAAGCCCTAGCTTGAATTTTCAATTGTGCAAACGGAACCAATTCAGTTTTGAACCTATTTAATTCATTAAAAAATGAATCAAATCAATTGGGTATGGAAAAGACCAAAATACCCCTTAAAAGTCCGGTTTTAACTTTCCTTATCTATAAAGCCCAACTTCAAATAGGCATATCTCCATCATACAAACTTGAAATCGTACAAACTCGGTGGCGTTGGAAAGATAATTCAAAGATCTTTCCTACAGTATCTTGTAGCACACCTAAATCATCCTGAGCTAAGAGTTATGGTTGTTTGAAGTTGACCCAAAACTCAAACTCAACATAACTTAAACAAATTTCTAGATTTTTCATTCTTTCCAAAAATGACTTTCTAATTCTAGGTCTTTTACTTAGTGGGGTGTTACAATGCAGAACCATGATACTTATTAATATCAACAATAAAAATATGTCTATTAATATCATAATAATAATAAATTAGGCTAGTTGGATAAAAAAATATGAACTTGTTAGCTAGATAAAATTTGTATTCTTAAAAAAAATATTTTCTTTTATAAATAATTTCTAATAATGTAGGTTTAAATTAAATAATATCTTTATTATATATGTGCTCAATGTAGATTTCCATAAAATTTTATTATAAAACTGTAATTACGAATAGAATATAAAATTTCAAAAAATACATGACAATAAGATATTCAATATTCTTTGTAGTTCACTCGCTCCACAGTTCTAATCACAAATAAATAATAAAAAATCTCCACAACAGAACAAAGTTGACTTAAATTCATAGCAAGGAATCATTCAAAAGTTTTTTCCCTTCATATTGTTTAGGTAGAAAGAAATTAAATTTTAAAAATTTATCAAATATAAAAATAATTTTCCTTCATTCCTTCAATAGCCGTTTCCTTATATATATGGTTTACACAAAAAGTAAAATAAATAAAAACAAATAATACAATATAAAATTAACTGACCTCTATTTCATTTTCACATGAAATAATTTTGTAGTGATTCATTCTTTTTGCAATCAAACTTCATTTAAAACGAAATGACGTATCAATTACAATTCTTTATGATAGGTTTCAAATGTTCTATAGATAATAATTATTACAACAAATGTCAATTCAACTTAACAATAATCTCACAAATAAAATAATTCAAGTAACAAATACACATATTAATCAACCTGCAGCACGACAAAAGAAAAATGTAACATCTCACACCTAGAAGCGACTATAAAAAATTTAAAATATGAAAATATTGATTTTTGGAAAGAAAAAGGAAATCTGGAAATTTTGTCTAAGTTAAGAAAGTGAGTTTTGGCCATTTTCAAACGGCCATAACTCCTAGCTCAGGAGGATTTAGGAGCAGATCTTGTTATGTTTGGAAATCCCTTGGAGAGATCTTTCCAACGCTGCTGAGATTGCACGATTTTGACATCGTATGAGTGAGATATGAGTTTCAGAAGTTCGGTTGTTGGATTGAGGAAAGTCCCAATCCGGATTTAAGGAAGGGCAAAGTAGTCTTTTCTCTAATTAATTTCCTAATTTTATTTTAGGAATTAATTGGGGTAAAAAAAGACTTTATTCAATTTTAAAAAAATTTGAGAAATACGCTTAGGGCTTGGAGAAGAGAGAAAAGAAGAAAGAAAGGGAGAAAAAGGCAAGAATTCATCAAGATCGTTCAAGCTTTGCGAGTGGAATTCGTCGGAGGTGATCCCTATTAAGGTATGTGAGATTTATTTTGTGTTGGGTTAGTTCACCCACACACTAACTTGGTTCAATTCAGCGAAATTGGAGTTGTTTGAATGTTAAGAAAGTCAAGTTCTTGAAGAACATTGTTGAATTCTTGTGGGTTGATTGTTGAATGCCTAGTGTTGAATTGATTCATGTTTCCGGGTTGTTTTGCGAGTTAGATTGGTTGTATATTGAGGGTACAATTGATCCTAGGGATTTGGGGAAAGTATCATAGAAGTTTGGAGGGTTTAGAGATGAAAAATGGAGGAGAAAAGTCTAGAACACTTGGGTACAGGGGTTGGGGCGTCGCGCCTCTCAGCGCACCCCAAAATGTTCTCTAAGTTTTGGCCTCTGGTGCGTCGCCCCAGCCAGAGCGCCCCACCCAGCTCTCTGAGGTTTGGGGCCTGGCGCTGCACGCCTCTCAGAGCGCTAGGGACACCAGTTCTCCCCATTCGTTTCCCACCTTCTCGTACGTGTTCCTAAGTGATGTACCTATGTTTCCTAGTCGATTCTAATATTCTAAAATACATCTAAACATCATGAAATCATCCATAAACATGAGATCATGAACCTTGAATCCATAATCCAATTCAAGGAAAGTTAAGACCAAAGTCAAGAGAAGTAAGAGTCAAGTCAAGATTGAGTCCTTAAAGTTTTCCAAAAGTCTTTTTTCCAAATGCTTTAACTTTGTTTGAAGACTTAGAGTTCAAGTTGAGTAAAGAGTAAAGAGTAAAGTTTTTGGTTCATTTCTTCAAAAGTATATGGGGACTAAGTATTCCCAAAGAGATTTAAAATGTTTTCACATTTAAATAAGAATGGAAACTGTGATTTCCAAAGAGCCTTCGGGCTAGTTTTTGAGCACTAATCTCAAATCACAGAAGAAGTATGTTTTAAAAACATAAGAGCTAGTATATTTTGGGAGTAGTATTGAGCACCGAATTGAGGGGGCGTTCAAAGAACCCACAACCCTCATAGAACCATATAGCCATCATGGGTAGAAAAGGATCATACCTTTTTTTAGATGAATCCTTTTCAAGATAGACTAGTGGATCCATTAGGCAGTTCAGATTTTGTACCTTTGGCCGGGTATAGAATGCTCTGGAACCGTGACGTTGATCGTTGTATCATCACTACAGCTCTTATGTGATGGTTGTTGATGTGAGGCTAAAAATACATATTTTTAATCATTATTTCCTCACATTTATTATTTATATTTGTTCTTTTTGAGCATGAATTTTATGATTTGTGCTAAATTGCGTATTTTATTTGTAGGATTAAATTGATGGAAAAATAAAGAAGTTTGGAGCTAAAACGAATTAAAGATGGAAGGTTGAAGAAGGAAATCAAGCAGACAGCTTAATGGAAATAAGTTAATATAATATTAATATAATTTATTTGCAAATAAGGAAAGAACAACTTACCTGCTGGTCCAAGTGTCAGGCAGCAACGTCAAAAGAAGTTACACGCACAAAATTGGAAGCTACACGCGGAGAAAAAGGAATCCAATTCCTTTTGGTTTTGGATTCCTAATTTAATTTGGACTCAATTATTTTATTTAGGGTTTCCTACATCTATAAATAGTGCATAATAATAATTATTTGTAAAAAAGGAGGGGAGCCAAGAACCAAGATACAAGACACAATATAAATTTTCTTCTAGCTTAGGAACTTTGGAAGAGCCGCCGTGGAGGCCGGAGAATTGTGGTTTATTCTTTCTTCTCCTTTATTATTTATTTGTATTCGTGATTAATAAAAGATAGTTTAGCTATTGTTCTTAACTTTTTATGATTAACACAAACATATTTATTTTAATAAATTTTGATTGTGTTTTTGAGATAATGAGTAGCTAACTTTCATAACTAGGGTTGTGGGAACCATGAACGATTAACAAAGTATGAATAGTAAATAAGCAATTCTTGAATAGTATTTTGCATGCATTGATAATTCTTTCGTTTAGAAGTCTTTTTAACGGTGGCCAACGTTAGAACTCGTCTTGTTACTACTTGCCGGACCAAGGAGGTAATTAACAAGAAAAGAATTATCAACATAGATTTAGTGTGATACTATCTAATAGTCTAGTGTCGATTGGTGCGAAGTAATAACTAAGCCAAACATCGATTATGATGTCTAATATGAGGTAAAGGTAAGGGTTAGTAAATTATACACACGTAGCCGGACCAAGGTGCGGGGTGAAATTCTCTAGATGCCGGACCAAGGATTTAGAGATACCTAACTTATCACTTTGCATATAATACACTAGAAAAGGATTACTATTATTAGGATTACTGCGTTATGAGCTTATGGGGAACACATTCCTAGTTACTTTTAATAATCTGAATATAAATAAATACTTAGTTCAAAGCTATCTTTTTATTGTTTTTATTTTATTTTATTTCAATTTAAATCCCCCATTTTTATAACGACTATCGAGTTAAATATTTACTATTGACAATATTCTTCCATATTCTCTGTGGGATCGACCCCGACTCATAATTGGGTAAATATATTGCATACGATCGTTTATATTTCTTTTCAAGAAGTATATTTGAACGTTATTAGTTGTCGGTTAGAGAAACTCCCACAACAGTTATTGTATTTCTATATACATCAGTTCATTTGTATTTCTACATACATCTCAGATTTATTGTATCTTTGCATACACACAAAATTTATAGCATGTTTTAAACAACTTTTCTTTATATTGCACTTGCTTTAAATTGCTTTATATTGAAATGAGTCAATCAGGTTGAGTTGAGTGAGCCAGGTAAGTTATTTAGTTTCTTTCAGATTCCTTCTAGCCTATGTGTGGTTTAGCATTCCAACTCGCATACTCGTACATTCAATGTACTAATGCCAGTTGGCCTGCATCTTATTATGATACAGACGCAGGTAACAAGGATCAGGATCCAGCACCTCATTGATCCAGTTGAGCAGCTCAGAGTCAGTGGTGAGCCTCCTAGCATTCCGAAGGACTCTTTTATTCGCTTTCAGTATTTCATTTATTAGGACGTTGTGGGGTTTGTCCCAACATCCATCTTAGTATTTTAGAGGCTTCATAGACAGTCAGATAGTTATTAGTTCAGATGTCTTTCTTTATCTTTCAGATGTTGTTTAAGACTTAAGTGTCATTTTGGCCAACTTATTATTCTTTAAGTTATTATTTGAGACTGTTTCATTGAGTTAAGTCTTCCGCTGAGTTAAGTAAGTCAGGCCAAGGGTTCGCTTGGGGCCAGAAATGGTCTCCGAGTGCCAGTCCCGCACAGGGTGTAGGCTCAGGGTGTGACAAAAAACACAATAAAAAATAATTAAACTAAAAAAGAAGAAAGAAAACATCATAATATTTTTACTCGCTAAGCATATTCAAGCAAAAAAAAAAAGGCCTCAAATATAGTTAAAAAGCATAACCATTCAATATGAAATCAATGAAAATGAAAGTAGAAAAAAATTTAAGTATAAATAGTAATAATTAGAACTATAATTTTCAATAATTTCAGCTGAAAAGAATTTATATATATACTAAAAAATCAAAATTTATTAATCATAGAGTAGGCAAATAAATACATAAATTAACAGAGAAATAATTGAAAAATTCTAGACCATTTAAAGTATAAATACATATGAAGTTAAGAAGGTAGAAAGAAGGATTGTAAAAGGAAAAATAAGGAGAGAAATAATAAATAGTAGTTGAGGGATGTTAGCTACGTATGTATGTAAATATAAGAGGTGGCAAAAAGAATATGAAAAGATGATGACTTTAGATTTTAAAAAATAATATCACATAAATATTAAGAAATAAAATGGTATAAAAATTTAAGGGAAAATATATTTTTCTAAGCCATAAAGAGGTAGTATTTCACTATTGTTTTTTTCTTACCAACAAATAGAACAATACAAATAAATATATAAAAAAGGAATTAGCAAAATAAATTCACACCATAGAAATTGATCAAATGAAAAAGAAAAATTATCTTTTTGTATTGAACACCACACACATCAAGAAGAAAGATTCATATATGTTCTATCCTGATCATATATTCTTATATTATTTTGCTTTTATCCCTATGTTATAAACAAAATTCTTAACTAATAAGTTGGTATAATATTTTATTGTAATTTTAATTCTAGAAAGATTAATCAAATCTCATTTGTTTTCTCATTCTAATTCACTATTAAAACGACAGAATGAAAGACACAAAATATTTCTTCGATCTCTATAAGTTGGTGATAAAATAAAAAACTTTTGGTGATAAAATGAAAAAACTTACCTCAAATGCTTCAGTAATTTGGTGAAATTGGATACCACAATTACTTCCTTCCTTCACATCCAAGTGTTACTGAAAATCAATCAAACAAAATTTAGTTGATTAACATAGAAAAGAAAACCAACAAAAATTAAAATGAAGAATCAAAAGACAATGATTTCATTGAAAGCCAACACATTTTTTAACTAGGATAAAAAAGAAATGGGAGAAAATAGAAATGAGCATCTATCATTTCTACATTTAAGTGTTATTTATAGATGGGTTAGGCATTAAAAAATTAGGGAGAGAAGTTGATGAGACATGTTACTTAAGTAGAGAATGCAAATAGGTATAGGTTTTTTTTGTAACTCATGGGATATAATTAGATGCAATAATAAAATTTTAATTATTAAATAAATTGATTAATAAAAATAATAAAGATAAAAACTCAAAAAAGAGGAAATAGATAAATGGTATCCTAAGTTAGAGAAGGTAGCACATTACTTTGTCTATGTCGCGACCGGAGTCTACACCTTGAACATGGACGACACTCAAGAACCATTGCTGGTCCCCAAGCGAACCCTCATCCTGGCTTACTACAAGAGGAAGACTAAGTTAAGCATGCAAAAGCTTAAAAACTGAATAAATTCAAATACTCAACTTTAAGATAATCTGAACAATTTTGAATAGATAACTTTGAATAAAAAAATGTATTCAACTCGCCATAATCAGGCAACTTAAGTCTTTAAAACATTTAACAAAATAAATGAACAGACTTCTGAAACTCTACTGTCTATCTGTGAAGCCTCTAACTAACAAAGATGAATGTCGCGACAAGACCCACGACATCCTAACAACAGATATAACTGAAAGTACAAGTGGAACCCTCCGAAAGCAATGAGGCTCACCATAGCTAACTCGAACTACATGTGGTATCAACGAAGCGCCTGATGATGATCCTGAGTACCTGTATCTACATCATGAAATGATGCAGGCCAAATGGCTCAGTACATGGAATGTACGAGCATGTAAGGGGAATTCTAAAGCATAACATAAGCTTGAACTGGTGGAATAAAAACATATTTATCTCTTCTCAACTCACTCAACTCAACTCAAAGAAACATAGTTCAACTCAGCTCAGAGAAAATACGGTTCAACTCAATGATAAGATATTCAACTCAGTGAAATAAGGCTCAACTCAATTATAAGATATTCAACTAAGTGAAATAAGGCTCAATCTCAACAATAAGATACTCGACTCTGGTACTCAACTCTGGATACTCAACTCTGGATACTCAACCATGTATACTCAACTCTGGATACTCAACTCAATATAAAGCAACAATACATATGCAATATAAGAAACGCTTTTAAAATAGTAGAAAGCAACTCAATGCATTGAAAAATACAAAATAACTCTATTTGTATGTAAGGATACAAGATAAACTTTGCTTGTATATGAAAATACAAGGTAAACTCTGTGTATATAAGAATACAATATATAATTGTGGGAGGTTCTCTAACCAACAACCATCACTGTGAGCTATGTGATGGTACAACGTTTTGCCTCATGCTGCCAGGGCCGTCCTATACCTTGTCAGGGGTATAGAACCTAATTACTAGGTGGATCCACTAGTATATTCTAAAAAGCACTAAGGAATCATCTAAAAAGTATGACCCTTTTTCTACCCATGGTAGCTATACGGTTTATGAGGGCTGGGAATTATCTGAACTCTCCCCTATATCGGTGATCAATACTACTCTCAAAATATACTGGCTCATATGTTTAAAAACACAACTATGTGATTTGAGATAATTAGTTAAAAACTAGCCTGAAGGCTCTCTGCGAAATCAGTGTTTCCTCTCTTGCTTAATTGTGAAAGCATTTACTCTTTACTGAAAACTAGCTCAGATGCTCTTTTGGAAATCTCAGTTTCCTTTCTTGTTTAAATGTGAAAACATTTTACTCTTTGGGAATACATAGTCCCCATATATTTTTTTTGAAGAAATGAACTTCACTCTTTACTCAACTCAAAACTCAAGTCTAAAAACAAGTTTAAAGATTTTGTAAAATACTTCGTAAAATAGGGTTTATGCTTAATTATGGGTGTGAACGACTCAATTCAACATTTTCAATAGCCATGGTTAGAACTCAATACTTGGAACTCAAGAACTTCAATGATACTACTCATTTCAAGAATGCTCAACTCAGAGGGTTCATGCAGAATTATGAGCATGAACTACTCAACACAAGGACTCAAAGATACTTCTCATCTCAAGACTGCTTGACTTAAAGGGTTCATGCGGAGTTAGGGGCATGAACAACTCAACTCAAAGGCTTCACGGGTAACATGTAGTAGTCCCATGATTAGAAATATAATCTCAAAAGGATTATAAACTCTATACTCAAGACTTAGAACATGAAGATACTACTCCTCTCAAAGATACTGAACTTCTGGAGTTCATGCGGAATTATGAGCATGAACGACTCGACTCAAGCGTCTACATAACGATGTGGAACTCGTGTACACAACTCTTCTCGTTCTCATACTTACTTCCTCAAAACGTAGCTCAAATCAATAGTTGATCTCAAAGGATTCACAATTGAACTCAAAGACTTTCTTGAACTCTACTCTTAACTCTCTCTTGAATGTGAATTATGAATTCAAGAGTTATGGTTCATTATATAAAGGGTCTCGTGATGACAAAGTAGACTCATGAATACATTCTCATCACTCTCATACTCACTTGCTCGAGTCTTGAAACAAGTTATTAGAATTTGTAGAAGACTCCTCAAAAAGTGTAACATCTCGCAATTTGAAATAACTAGGAAGAAGCTAAGAATTGGAAATAGTCATTTTCGGAAATAATGAAAAATCTGGAAATTTGTTACGTTAGGAAAAGTTGAGTTTTGATCAACTTCAAACGGCCATAACTACGCGCAACAAAAAGAGAGTTCAAAAATCAAGATAAAATAGGCAAGATTTATAAATAAAACTTGGCATTTCAACAATCTAAATCTATCAGAGAGGCCCAGCACACATCAATTCAATAAGCCCAATTGCATAAGAGAACAAATTTTTCAACGTAGTCTCGGGATTCAGGAAAACTAACCTTTTATGATAATCGAAGTACTTTGAAATGCTAGGAGGCAATGTAATCCCAAGTTCGATCACCAATCGATGACTAAAATACCAGGAATGCAAAGATAATGAAAATTACTTACTAGCTGCAGATTTGCAAAAGTTGAAATCGAGTGGAAAATGAAAATTTGTCAAACTTTACAATCATTGGACTTTAAAACTGTCCATTTGTTGCCCATTCAGCGACATTAGTCATGACCCCCGAACTACTCTGCGTCACGCCGAGTAGTCACCTTCCTCGCTGAGTTTTATAGACTCCAAAGTAAATTGGTCTTGAGTCTAACGGCAGTCTAGTTCGGGGTCGCCGAACCCTTTGGCAATTCGCGAAATGGACCTATAGATTGCCAATCTACACTTGTTGATCACTATCCACATTTCAACCTGCAAAATCAATACACTATTATTTCTATAATAATACAAAGTATTTAAAACATTGGGTTGCCTCCCAAGAAGCGCCTTAGTTAAGGTCGTGGCACGACACACGTCAACACTCAAACTCTATTTTTGGGTTTAGCTATAGTATCACTAGGCAACCCCCTGTTTTGTTGTGATTGGAGATCGGGAAATGCATGTCCCACAAGGTTCTCGAGCAGTCGGACGGCTTTGGAATGAGACCAAATCATTTGCTTCATCCCTTCAATGTTTTCCTTCATTGCTCAGTCACCTTGGGGAGAATGATTGAGAGTATTTCCTCAAGGCATTTAACTTCATTGTCCTTGGGACTTCTTCGCTCATGAGGAGGGATGTATTTATCATTCCACTTGCACTGGACTTCGATCTTCATTATCTTTTTGGCAATCTCATCCATCTAAAACATCAGTGCGGCTAACATGAAATTCCTTTCTACTTCTTGATTCATTTTAGCCATGTTGTAGAGCAGTTGGATTGCCCTCACATATGGTTGTTTTGCAATACCACCCGGAATGAGTTGGTCGACCAACCTCTTGTTTTCAGGGCCAAGACCTCTGTAGAAGCGTTCAAGAAGGATTATGTTGGGAATGTCATGAATTTGGCATTGAGCGATCAGTTCTTTAAACCTTTCCCATGCCTTGTGGACCCTTTCACCCTCCAATTGCTTGAAGTTTAGGATACGATCCCGAATCATCATTACCTCTAATGGATGAAACTCCATTAGCTCGCACGTGTTGATTGACATATTCACCTCATCTACTTTTAAAGCTCAAACAAGCAAAATACTAAACTAAAAATTAAGTAAGTGATCTACAACTAAGAAGAACAAAAATTCTACTAATCTAAGAATTGTCAAATAACACCACTCCCCGGCAGCGGCGCCATTTTTGATGTTTGCGTAATCAAGACACAACTTCCAATGCAAGTGTCTACGATTGTACAATAGTTTAGTAACCCAACCAAGGGTTGGGATCGTTCCCAAGAGAGTGGTTTTGAGAATTAATAGAAAAATAAAACTTAGTTCTAACTAGTCGTACCTAAAGATATTAACGATTAAAAACATTGTAAATTAAAGGGGGACACAAGAGTGTCAATTAACAATAGGGGGTTTTGTCACTAGTAAGTAAAAACAGCAAAATAAACGAGGGGATCTAAGTAATGAGAGGGGATCCTTGGGATGTGATGGGAATACGGGTTAAGTTAGATTATTGGGTACATGTTTTTGATAGAAGATTTATAGAATAATTGTGACTACGCTAGACTTTATGAGGGATAAGCTCTCTTTCGAGCAACTTACACCATTTCAAATGCGTTCCTCTCGGACACCAACTTGCCGCATGAAGACCAGCCTACGTCTTAACCCACTCACTCTCTCAAGCTGAGTGTGTGGACATGGGACTAGGGTTCACTCTCTCGAGCTGAACCTCATGTCGACCCACTCGCACTGGCCATCAATTTAGTAGTCTTAGTTTTACGACCTCTCTCGAGAAAGCAGAAAACACATAAATAAATTTGTATTTGCAACTACAAATTCATTAATTTCATCCACAACTACTAAACGAAATCACAATTAAACTACGATTAAACTATCAGCAAACAAGACCCAATAATTATCTTAACCTATATTCTCTAAATCACACCCCAAGAATTAGGATTTTTAGCCACACATAAAGATAAAAATTTATACCAAATTGAGCTTGCATTCAACTAGGTTGAAGATTTAAGTCTTAAAATAGGCCAAAAGTGAAGAATCCAAGAGACCCAAATCCAAATCTTGAAGATGAAACCCTTTGGATTTTCAAGTCTTCAAAACCCTCTCAAGCTTAGAGCAAAAATATCAAAAAGTACCAGTCTATATGAAAATTATAATAATTGTTCGACTCTTAAAACTACAACTCTAACTAGTATTTATAGTTTTCACAGATTTGTGTTGCAGCGGATCATTCAGCGTCGTTAGTCAGAATCACCGATCAACTCGGCGATTAGCCCTTTGGTGTAGTTCATCGCCGTATTGCACCAACATTCAGCATCGTTGTACTCTGGGTCATTGGACAACATGGTACTGCTTCGTGGAACTTCTCGGCAATGCACCGACTGCTCCCTTTTTCCGCCAACTTGATCCTTTCCTTTAGGGCTCAGCACACTGGAACAAAAGGTGAAGTAAGACCCTTCGGCGATTCACCAAATGGACTCGGCGATCCTCGTGCCTTCATTTCTTCATACTTTTCAGCCTTTTCGTTCCTTTTTGCGATGTAGTGTCCATGCTTTCCTTCAAACTTCAAATACCTGAAACTTAAGGGTTTTCATCAGATATTGAGATAAAATAAGCATTTGAAGACACAATTTCTATTAAAATATAGCCCAAAATGAGTCCAATTTGTAGACTCATTAGTTCTCCCACCGAAGAGTTAGTGTGGGTGCCAATCATGTCGGTCTGGATCGTGACAGGTACATCTAAATGCGTTTCAGCCCTGTTAGACAATTTTCACTCTTATTCTCTCAGTCTTAGAGTGTTTTGAATCTTACCATTGCATACTTGTTAAGAAGATCATCCTCTCTCGAGCTCTAATCTTTAAAACAAGTTAGTAGAATTTGTTTCTGATTTTCCTAATCACCACTTTTCTCTCGAATAAGTAATGAATACAAACGTGTTCTAATGTGTGCACTCATTAGAGGACATTCATTATGAATGTAGAAACTCTATATGTAGTTAACAATCAAAAGTTAGTCAAGTTTGAATCTCTCGTTATGTTTTAGTCATGGTTCCTGATAAACGCTCAACCACACCTCATCCAATACTAGGTGTGGGCGATCGTAATCTAGTATAAAACCCAACGAAGAGTTGGGGTCAAACCCACAGGGAGAGGTATGTGTTCGAATTTAGTTACGAAGTTACGAATGTAATATATTTGGTGGTAGGAATAGAAATTATCGAAAGCATTTAATTAGATTGAAAGGGGTGACAACAAATGTCAGATGGGGGGATTGGTTTGTCAATTAACAGCTGAAACAAATCACTAAAATAGGGGTTTCAACAAGATTAAAAGGAATTCTCGGGATATGATCGTTTATAAGCTAATTACACTATATGGGTAATTGAAATTTAATAATAACTTGCTGAAACATTATGGGCAGGCTAGACTATAAGTGCAATAGTTTTCTCTTAAACAACTATTACGATTCAGGCGATTTATCTCGAACATCGACAAGTTTAACACTACAAAATAGCCCAAAACCTTAATTTACCTACTCTCTCGAGCTAGATAGGTAGGAATGAGCCAAGATTCACTCTTTTGAGTTGAACCCATAACGACCCACACACTAAAATCATCAATTAATAACCTTAGTTTTACAACCTCTCTCTCGAGCAAGCCCAAAACACTAAGCTAAAATTGTATTTGCAACTACAATTCATGAATTACTACTCAGCTATCAATCAAGCCCACATTAAAACAACAAATAAATTAGTAAACAACAATACCCATAAGAAAATTAGGCAATTAATCACATGATCACACCCCAAGAATTGGGGTTTTAGATAAACATCATAAAAAGAAAAAAATGATTACCAACTATATTAGCCATGAGCTGGGTAAAAGTTCCCATGTCTTTACAATGCTCCAAATTGATTAAGTTCAAAGACCCACTTACAAATCCTCAAGTTTAAGCCTCAAAAGTCTACAATGGAAATTCAAAAACTGAGAGACAAACTCAGAAACTCGAACTCTGGGAATTAGAACTGGGAGAGCCTCTAAAATTTCATTTAAAATTTCAAATTATAGTTGTCCAATTTTTTGCCTGAAAGGTCATTTGGCGGAGTAAGTCGCGCCTCGCCAACTAGGTCGGCGATCTGCCCTTTGCTCCAATCCATTGCCGATTTGCATTAGCCATTTTTCTTCAGGATTTTGTGACTTAGGTGATCAAGGTTGCCATCTTGGAGTCGTTCAACGATCCACCGTGTAACTACCTGATTTTTTCGTTATGGAAAAGCCAACGGGGAAAAATATTAGGCCGAAAAACTTTTTGGTAGTAACTTGAGAATTCCTAGCCTAGTCCAGATTTGGATGAAATCGGAGTCAGTGAGGTCTAGGTATATCTGGTAATGAATGAGATATCTAATTATGGATTTGATCATATGAGTAAATAGATAAGAGGTTAAGGAACACGTATGACTTTACGAAATCAAATTCGGGGAAGTAGAACTCCCAAAACTGATCCTAGCGTGAACGAGTAGTTTCTGAGTGTCATGGGTTGAAGGTGTGTTGTAAAATGGGGGTTTGAAACTCTTAATTCGACTCTATGTTTTCATGCAAGCCTCTAGGGCAGGATTATTCCGGCCAGGGCGGGGACGCTATGGTGGGATGAGGGCCGCCATAGCGGGCAAGTCACGACTTAAGTAGGAAACAAACCCCAAAAATGTTATTTTCTACAAGTTTCATTCTTGAGAGCTAGAAGACGGCCCCAAGTGATTTCTTGACAGTTTTCCATGACTTTTGGTGCTAAAGGTAAGGATTTTACTCCCGTAATCCATTTTTCAATTCGTAGAACTTAGATTTATGGGTGATTATCGATGAGTGAGGGTTTTGACCTGAAAATGAATGGTGGAAAAAACTCTAAGTTGGGTATTAAGATCTTGGGTTTGGCCTAAGGTTGATAATTTTGATTGTAATCCAAGTAATTAGGCCTCATTTATTGATCCTTGCATTAATTTGTTGTTTTTAGACCACGAACAAGCAGAAGGAATCCGGAAAGGGAAGATTTAAGTGCCTTAGGGGATTCAAGCTTGGTTTCGAAGTAGGTGATGGTTTGATTTCATGTTTTTGTGATGTATGTTAGTAATTGCTTCATTGTAATTCATGTATGTATGTGAATGAAGCATTGTTGATCAAACCTAATGAGATGATTATGAATGAATAAATGTATGCCATGATTTAACACTTGATTGTATGATTACAAAAATGTACATATGAGTGTGATTGTGATTGTGGTTGTGATGAATGGATAAGGTGTCACGTTCTAACACACTAACTTGGATCAGGTGCCACGTTTCGGTGCATATATTGGATTGGGTGTCACGTCTGGCACACTAACTTGGATCGTGTGCCACATTTCATCGCATATATTGGATTGAGTGTCACGTCGGCACACTAATTAGGATCAAGTACCACATTCTGGTACACTAACAGTTTGGGTATGGGTTCCATGAGAGGACCATTGAATTGGGTTCCATGAGAGGACCATTGTTGTGTATCTAGTTGTGATGATTACGTTCATATCTAATGGTGATTGATGTTGAAAGACTATTTGTTGCTCTAAAATGATAACCAATGTGTTTACTTTCCATGCATGTCATGTTTACTTTGTGGTGACTTGTAACATCTCACAAATTCAAAGAACTAGAAAGAGCTAGAATTAGAAAGAGTCAATTTTGGAAAGAATGAAAACTCTGAAAAATTGGTTAAGTTATGTTAAGTTTGAGTTTTGGGTCAACTTAAAACAATCATAACTCCTAGCTCAAGATGCGCTAGGTGTGCTACCTGATAACTTTAGGAAAGATCTTTGATTTATCTTTCCAACGCCGCCAAGTTTGCGCGATTTCGGGTTCGTATGAGTGAGATATGCCCATTTGAAGTTGGGTTGTTTAGATAAGGAAAGTCTAATTCGGATTTTTAAGGGGTATTTTGGTCTTTTCCATATCCACTTGATTTAATTCGTTTTTAGTAAATTAATTAGGGTCAAAACTGAATTGGTTCAGTTTGCACATTTGAAAATTCACACTAGGGCTTCAGAGAGAAGAACTCAAGAGAGAAGAGAAGAGGAAAAATCAAGATTCGTCGTCTTCGTAAGGAATTGATTGCGGATTTCATCAAGCATTTTGATCCTACGAGGTATGTGAGACTTTCATAACGTTGGGTTTGTTCACCCACGTGTCAAACATGTTTAATTCAACGTGAGTTCATTCTAAAAAGATTGGAAGTTTGAATGTTCTTGAATTGCTTTCGTTCTTGAATTTGGGTTGAGATTGAGGAGTTTCTTGAGATTAAAGTGTTCATTCCTTGAGTTGTTTGAGTTAGCTTTTTGTGTATATGTTTTGGGTATCTAATTCTAAAGAGAATTTGAGAAAAAAGATCAAGTTTAGTTGAATTTAGATCAGAAAACGAGTTGAAAAGTTCATCAGGTTTAACTGGGGAGGGGCTCCACCCCCCCCCCCCCGTAGCGCTAGGAAGGCTGGGGCAGCGCGCTAGCAGTGCGCCAGAAATGAGCCCAAGTAACTTAGGGGCCGGCGCGGTGCGCTAGGAACGCGCCCAGGTCATCTGCCCCCACCCGTTCTTCGTTGTTTAGCCCGTTTGAGTCCTTCTAAAGTGTACTAACACTTCCTATCGATTCTAACTACTCTAAATGACTGCTAAACACCTAGAAGTCATCTATAAACTTGAATTATAACCTTGAACCCATAAATTCACATTCAAGGAAAGTTAAGAGCTAAGTCTAGAAAGTTCTTAGAGTCTTCTCAAGAATTCTTTTGCAAACATTTTAAACTTGTTTTAAGACTTGAGTTTTGAGTTAAGCAAGAGAAACAAATGAAGTTCGTTTCTTCAAAAAAAAAAGTATATGGGAACTAAGTATTCCCAAAGAGTAAATGTTTTCACATTTAAGCAATAGAGGAAACATTGATTTCCAAGAGAGCTTTTGAGCTAGTTTTTGAGTAATTATCTCAAATCACAGAAAGAGTTTTGTTTTTAAAATATATGAGCTGAGTATATTTTGGGAGTAGTATTGAGCACCGATATAAGGACGCGAGTTCATAATAACTCAAGTCTCCATAAACCATGTAGCTATCATGGGTAGAAAGGATCATACTTGTAAGATGATTCCTTAGTTCTTTTTAGAATAGACTAGTGGATCCACTTAGTTGAGGCGTTCTATATGACGGCAAAGTATAGGACAGTTCTGGCAGCGTGGGTAAGACGTTGTATCATCACTTAGGCTGATAGTGATGGTTGTCGGTTAGAGAAACTCCCACAGCATTATATTGCTTTATTATATGAGTAAACTGAGTTGCTATTGTATTTCTTTAATACATTGAGTTTTCATCTACTGTTTTAAATGTGTTGTATAAACTATACCTTTATTGTTGTTTTTACTTTGCATTTGAGTTGAGTAAAGCCAAGGTAAGTGTTCCTTTAAGATTCCTTTCAAGCTTATGTTATTTTTAGTGTTCCCCTCGCATACTCGTACATTCAATGTACTGATGTCATTTGGCCTGCATCATTTTATGATGCAAACACATGTAACCAGGATCAGTAGCCAGTGCCTCGTTGATCCAGTTGAGCACTCATAGTCATTTGGTGAGCCTCCTTGATTTTCGGAGGACTCTTTTTACATTGCTATAGTATTTCCGTTGTTAGGATGATCGGGGCTCTTGTCTCGACATCCCTCTTTGTTTTAGAGGCTTCATAGACGAGTAGTCATAGTTCTTTAGTCTTGTATTTCAGATGTTTTGCTATAGGACTTGAGTTGCCATCTATGGCTAGTTTGAATGTTCTATCCTTAAACGTCCTGAGTTTAAATTGAGACAGTTGTTTTATAAATGCATTCGATTCTTGTAATAATGCTTAAAGTCTTTCACTGAGAGTCTAGCCAGGCCAACGGTTCGCTTGGGGCCAGAAATGGTTCTCGAGTGCCAGTCCTGCCCAGGGTGTAGGCTCGGGGTGTGACAAACTTGGTATTAGAGCACAGAGTTCAAGAGTCCTAGGGAGTCTATGAAGCCGTGTTTGTAGAGTCCTAGTTATCGATGTGAAGTGTGCCACATCTATAATTAGGAGGCTGCAACATTTAGGAACTATCTCACTTCTTTCACATTCATTTCGTGCGTCAGAGTTTTATCTCTAAAAAGTTTTTGTCTAATTCGTGCTTGCGCATGTATTTCTGTGATCATGCCTCTACGAAGAGTTGCCAGAGGTCATCCTGCTAGGCGTAACGTTCAAGAGCAAGGGGTACCTAATGCACCAGAAGTGCAACCCCAAGGAGAGGTCACCAATGCTGAATTTTGGGAAGCAATCCGAATGCTAAGTGAAGTTGTTACCAACCAGGTCGGGAAACCAAGAGGGGCTCGAAAATAAGAGGCTGATACTTTGAGGATTCGAGAGTTCTTGAGGATGAATCCTCCAAACTTCACTGGTTCAAGCACTACTGAGGATCCGAAAATCTTTATTGAGGAACTACAAAAGGTATTTGAGGTTATGCACATTGTCGATGCTGACCGAGTGGAACTAGCTGCATATCAAGAATGTTGCTAGGACTTGGTTTGACCAGTGGAAAAAGGGTAGAGCTGAGGATGCACCAATTTTGAGTTGGGCCATGTTTGAGGAGGCTTTCTCTGGGGCGTTTCTTTCCCTGTGAACTGAGATAAGCCAAGGTACAGGAATTCCTTACTTTTAAGTAGGATTCACTAAGTGTTCATGAGTACAGCTTGAAGTTCACCCAATTTTTCTAATATGCTCCGGAGTTGGTTGCGGATATGAGGAGTAAGATGAGTTTGTTTGTTGTTGGGCTGTCTTATTTGTCAACCAAGGAGGGCAAGGCCGATATGCTGATAGGGGACATGGACTTAGCGAGGTTGATGGTTTATGTGCATCAGGTTGAGGAAGAGAAGATGAGGGATAGGGAGGATTTTAGAAACAAGAAATCTAAGACAGGGAATGAGTCCGGACAACAAAGGAGTAATGTGAACCGTTCTTCATTTCAACAAAAGCAAAAGGGACCTGCTCCATCACCTGCTAGTACACCTGCACCCATAAACAAAGGTGAGTATAATGGTCAGAATTCGCAAAACTTTAGAGCTAGACCTGCGCAGTCTCAGGGTAGTGTGACACAAGTAGGTAACTGGGCTCCTGCATGTGCTAAGTGTGGTAGGAACCACCCAGGTAAGTGTCGTGATGGCTCCACAGGTTGTTTCAAGTGTGGATAAGAGGGTCACTTCATGAAAGAGTGCCCTAAGAATCATCAAGGTAATGGGAATCAGGGCAATAGAGTCCAATCTTCATCAGTTGCTCCACCAGACAGGGCTGCATCTAGAGGAGCTACTTTCGGTACTAGTGGAGGAGCAAACCGTCTATATGTTATCACTAGTCGTCAAGAGCAAGAGAATTCTCCAAATGTCATCACTGGTATGATCAAAGTCTTTACTCTTAATGTTTATGATTTGCTTGACCCAGAAGTGAGTTTATATTTTGTGACTCCTTATGTTGCAATGAAATTTGATATCCTTTCTGAGGAACTTGGTGAACCCTTTTGTGTTTCTACACCTGTTGGGGAGTCTATTATAGCTGAGTGAGTCTATCTTGATTGTGTCATTTCCATCAATCACAAGAATACCCTAGCTGATTTAGTTGAGCTAGACATAGTGGATTTTGATGTCATTCTAGGTATGGACTGGCTTCATGCCTGTTATGCCTCCATTGATTATAGAACTCGAGTTGTCAAGTCCCAATTTCCAAATGAGACAGTTATAGAGTGGAGTAGTGGTTCAGCAGTCCCTAAGGGTAGGAAAGTTAGTTTCCAAGGGTTGTGTCTATCACTTAGTCCGAGTTAATGAGTTAGCATACCGGAACGTGGAAACCGATCCAAGTTAGTTATGCCAAAACGTGGCAACCAATCCCATAGTTATGTCGGAACATGGAAACTGATCCAATACTTATGTCAGAACGTGGCAACCGATCCAAGTTAGTTATGACGGAATGTGGCAACCAATCCCATTCAACACACCACAATCACAATCACAAGTATATCCTCAAGATCATACATTTAGTTCATGAATTCATGGAAATCATACGTCATTCATCTCATTTACAATAAATGTGATCAACATTGCAATATTCATATACATACAAGTATCATAATGAAACAAGAACAAGAATATATCACACAATCATAGAATCACAACCATCACCTACCAATTACTCCTCAATCCCCATCATATATACATAAATTGACCATACTTAGCCCTAGTTCATCATCTAAGGCTCCTTTCTAGGGTTTAATCACAATTCATCATAAATCCTCAATTCAATCACTCCAATTTGTGATCTAGAATACATTCATAATTCTAGTTCCATTTATGATTTCATATCCTTAGTCTTGAAATAATTCTATCCATGATAGCAATTCTAGAATCCCTAAAAAGTCATCAATTTTTCTTCTCAAGGCATAAATCCACATACTTTGATTTCTAGAGATTACCCAGGGAATCTACTCGGTGCACGGAGGTCTGCACATAAACCCTACCATTAATTTACATATATCACGTAGTAAGCAAAGATTTATAACTACTCAATTAATAAAAACCTAGTCTACATTGGTGTCAAGCAGTTGCACAGAGTTTTTGACTTCATTTCCAGTTTTCCGGGCTTCACGGCGGTGAATTTGGCCAAGAATTCGCAGGATATCGCCATCCTCACGTTATAATTCTTCTTCTCCTACCTTCCTAAGCTTAGAGCAGTTTTTCTAATGTTTCTGGGGTGTTTTACCACTTATTTAGGTATTTTAGGAGGAAGGAAAAATTAGGATTTCTCTTAATTTATGTTCTGTCCCGCTTATCCTGCTCTGGCGCCAGCTTACCCTGCCCTGGCGCTGCCACCCTGGCGACATCTGGCCCGCTATGGAAGGACAAGGGCCCTGATTTTTCCCGCATTTTGTTCTCCTAAATAACGACGATTTCGGGTCGTTACAGATGAAGAGAGTTGAGTTATTTCTTATTTATTATTTTTATCATCTTTATTCTTATCATTTCTAAATTTTCATTTATAAAATCTCTCCGCATGTATTTTAATCTGTGATGATAATTGATATTATTGTTTTCAAAAATTTGAATTAGAATTGATTTAAAATGAATTGTCATATATATATATATATTCATAATATACTCATAATACCATGTTGGTGGTGCTTATAACGTATTAACTTAATATAATTAATATTAAAAATAGTATATTAATTATTTATATAAAATTAATTTAAAAGTTTTTAATACTAAGTTCTAAAATTATTTGTCATTGTTAAGTTATACGTATTTACTAAAGAATAAAATTTACACATATTTAGATAGACTACAGATATCTGAAAATCGTTAAAATAAAATAAGAAATTTATAGTAAATCAAAGGAGTGGAAGATGATCCATTGTTTTCATCATTCGATATTTTTTTTGCATTGAAAATAATTTATTTTTATGTGGTATAATATTAATTTGGTAATTTATTTTTATGTGGTATATATTAATTTTATTATAGTATCTTTTATTTAATTGGTCACTCAAATTCAGTATTTTGTACATTCCTATTTTCTGAAATTGTATTAGATTAAATAAAAATTGTCTTATTTTGCATGATTAAACGAGAGATGAGTGTGCTAAAGAGGTTGCAACATTCTTTGTAAATTATATTTATATTTTAGCTAAAAGTAGAGACAATATTTTTAATACTACAATTCAGATTGATCTATGATTTATAATTTAATTAATTAGCACAAACATCAATTGAACACATGTTACATAGGCTATAAGTCTTCATTATACTAGAAGAAGGAGAAGTTGTTAGAATAACGTTTAGTGTCTTTGAAGAACATACACTCATTGATAATATTTTTTGATATTTTAAGTATATTTCTCTTTATTATTAAATTATACATCAATATATATTTATATAGATTTCAAAGCTAGATATAGACTATAAACACCCTAGAAAAATTTCGAACTAATACTCGAACCGTTCTTCATAGTGATTGAATTTTTACCAAGGAATTTAAATTTTCCTAGAGTTAAGGTCACTAGATGTAGAACCTTCTGTTCCAAAAAGAGCTAGAGAGAATTCGTTGAAGTCATTCCTAAGCTCTTCTAAGTTTTGGGTCAACTTCAAATGACCATAACTCTCAGTACATGATGAGTTAGGTAGGCTACAAGATAGATAATGAAATGTCTTTGAATTATCTTTCCAACTCCACCGAGTTTGCTAAGTTTTGAGGTTGGATGAGTGAGATATGCCCTTTTGAAGTAAAGTTGTCTAGTTAAGGAAAGGTACTCGAAAATAGTGAGGGGTATTTTGGTCTTTTCCTTACCAAATCAGATTTAATTAATTTTTAGTAAGGTTTTAGGGGTCTAATCTAATTAGGTTCAGTTTATAATCCTAATATATGCATAAGGTTTTAGTTGAGAGTTCAAGAAGACAAAAGAAGAGAAAAGAGGAGAAAGGAGGAAAGGATCAAGGCGTTCGTCGAAGTTCTTGAGTTTTCTAGTAGATTTTCGCCATGGGTTTAATCCCTAAGAGGTATGTAAGCTTCCATAGTGTTGGGCTTGTTCACCCACACGCCAATCATGTTAATTTCAATGTTAAATTCGTTCTAGAAAGTTGAAAGTTTGGTGTTCTTGATATGTGTTTTTGAAATTTGATTTTGCTCTTGAATTGGGCTGAGATTGAGGATTTCTTGAGATTATTGTGTCGATCTATAGAGTTGCTTTGAGTTAGATTATAGTGTACATGTGTTGGGTATATGAATCTAAAGAGAAGTTGAACAAAAGAATCGAATTTAGGCAATTGGGGTTAGCAAACGAAGAAGAAACATGTCGGGCAAATTTGGGGTCTAGGTCCACGTCGCGGACCTGTTCCTCAGGATTGGAAAAAATTTCTCTGTGTCGCGGTGAGGTCATGGACCTTTCTGCCTCAAAATTTATTTCGCGATCAAATATTAAATTGCATCTCCGCGTCGCGGAATTTCTTCCAGATAGTGATTTCTTGATCGTTTCTCATGTTTAATTATCTAAAAATACTTCTAAACATCACGAGATTTTTCCTATCACAAATCACATCCTTGAATTCAAAAACCAAATTCAAGGTAGAGTTGAGAGTCAAGTCTTGAGAGTTCTTTCGAACATTTTTAAGAAAGTCCCTTTGAGTCTCTTTGTCACACCCCGAGCCTATACCCTGGGAGTGGCCAGCACTCGAGAACCTTGTTGGCCCCAAGAAAACCCTTGGTCTGGCTTACTTACTCAGCGGAAGACTTAAACATAAGAGATATAGCTCATGCAATAACTTAAAAGATAATAACTTAGCCAAAATGGCAACTCAAGTCTTAAACGTATACAACTGAAATGAATAAGACTGAAGAACTAATATTATTTGTCTATGAATCCTCTAAAACAAAGAGGGATGTCGGGACAGGACCCCCCGATCATCCTAACAACTGAAAACTAGAAAGCAAGTGATAAAAAGAATACTCGATAATACAAGGAGGCTCGCCAACTGACTCTGAGTGCTCAACCTGATCAACGAGGCGCTGGATGTTGATCTTGGTTACCTGCATCTGCATCATAAAATGATGCAGGCTAACTGGCATCAGTACATTGAATGTACGAGTATGTGAGTTGGAATGCTAAACGTACATTGGCTTGAAAAGAATCTGAAAGGAACACTTACCTTGGCTCTTCTCAACTCATGAATAACTTAACTCAATATAAATCAATAAAACACATGCAATATATGTAAAACTTGTAAAACAATGGAAAACAACTTAGTTCGTTAAAGAAATGCAATAGCAAACTCAACTTTACTTATATGATAAAGTAATATAGTTTCTGTGGGATATTCTCTAACCGACAACCACCACTATGAGCCTAAGTGGTGATACAGCGTCTTGCCCACGCTCCCAGAACTGTCATATACTTTGCTGCCATATAGAAAGTCTTAACTAAGTGGATCCACTATTCTATGCTAAAAGCATCTTAAAGAGTCATCTAAAAAATATGATCTTTTACTACCCATGATGGCTACATGGTTTATGGAGACTTGAGTTAATATGAACTCACATCCCCATATCGTTGTTCAATACTAGGTCCAACATAGACTTAGCTCATATGTTTTAAAAACAAACTTCTTTCTTTGGCTAGAGATAATTACTCAAAACTTACCTTAAAACTCTCTTGGAATCGATGTTCCCTTTTCTTGCTCAAATGTGAAAACATTTATAAACTCTTTGGGAATACTTAGTTCCCTTATAGCTTTTTGAGAAATGAACTCAACTCTTTACTCTTTGCTTAACTTGAAACTTAAGTCTTAAAACAAAGTTAAACTGTTTGTGCAAGACTTTTGAAAACTTTAAAAATTTTGCTTTGACTTGTTTCTTAACTTCTAGACTTGACTTTTAACTTCTCTTGACTTTGATTTTAACTTTCCTTGAATTGGATTATGGATTCAAGGTTCATGATCTCATGTTTATGGATGATTTCATGATGTTTAGATGTACTTTAGAGTGTTGGACTCAACTAGAAAACATAGGTACATTGCTAAGGAACAAGTGAAAAGATGGGGAACGAATGGGGAGAACTGGTGTCCCTGGCGCTCTGAGAGAGGCGGGGCGCCAACCCTCAAAGTTCAGAGAACAAGTTGGGGAGCTCTGGCTGGCGAGGCGCCCCAAGGTTGAAAGTTCAAAGCCCCTTTTGGGGAGCACTGGCTAACGCGACGGCCCACCCCTATCCCCAGGTTTTTCATGACTTTTCTTGCTCGTTTTTCATCTCTAAACCCTCTAAACTTCAATGGTTTTTTCCCCAAACACTTAGAATCATTTGTACCCTCAATATACATCAGATTCTACTTGAGAAACACAACTAACAACATGAATCGATCTCAAGAAAACTCCAACAACACAACCCACAAGAATTCAAATGAAATTCATCAAGAACTCAAGGATTTACTTCCAAATCTAATAACTTCATTAAAATTGAATCATGATTGGAGCGTGGGTGAACTAACCCAACGCTATGTGATCTCACATACCTTGTAGGGACCACCCACGACAAAATCCACAAGCTAAATCCTTACGAACGACGATCTTTAGCTCTTTTCTCCTTTCTTCTCCTCTTGTGTTCTTCTCCAAAAACCCTAACTCTATTTTTCAAAGGCGTAAACTGAATCCTCTCAGTTTAGACCCTAAAAATTTTACCAAAAAGAATTAATTTAGTTGGGTAAGGAAAAGACCAAACTACCCTTCTAAAATCCGGATTGGACTTTCCTTATTCAAACAGCCCAACTTTCAAAGGGCAAAATTCACTAATACGAACTCGGAATTGCGCAAACTCGGCGGCGTTGGAAAGATTATTCCAAGATATTTCTAACCATATCTTGAAGTACACCTAAGTAATCTTGATCTAGGAGTTATGACCGTTTGAAGTTGACCAAAACTCAATTTTTCCTAACTTAAACAAATTTCCAAATTTTTCATTATTTCCAAAAATGACTATTTCCAATTCTTAGCTTCTTCCTAATTATTTCAAATTGCGAGATGTTATAATATCTCCCCCTTAGGAGCATTCATCATCGAATGAGATTACTCTTACCAGGCTATAGATGTAACATGCAACAACTCAAACACCCAATCAAGCAATGCAATTACAATTTGCTAAATTACAAATTAAAGAGTACTAAGAAGAGAATTAGTACCTTGGTCGGAAATTTCTCTGGATTCGAAGAGATGTGGATATCTCTTCTTCATATCCTCCTCAGCTTCCCAAGTAGCTCCCTCAACAAATTGGTTCCTCCAAAGGACTTTGACTGATGCTACCTCCTTTGTTCTCAACTTGCGAACTTAATGATCTAGAATCTGAACCAGAATCTCTTCATAAGATAGGCTATCTTTGATCCCAATGTCTTCAGTTGGTATGATCAATGAAGGATCGCCCATGCACTTCTTCAACATGGAGATGTGAAACACCGGATGAACTGCGGCTAACTCTTGTGGCAGCTCCAACTCATAAGCTACATTGCCAATCCTCTTGGATATTCGATAAGGTCCAATATACTGGGGACTAAGCTTCCCTTTCTTACCAAACCTCATAGCACCCTTCATGGGTGAAACTTTTAAATACACCAAATCATCTACTTCAAACTCTAACTCTCTTCTCCTAACATCAGTGTAGGATTTGTTATGACTCTGCGCCGTTTTCAACCTCTCTTGGATCAATTTCACCTTCTCCATAGCTTAATGAACTAAATTTGGTCCTATCAGTCTTGCTTCACTAACTTCAAACAATCCAATAAGAGATCTACATCTTATCCCATAAAGAGCTTCATAAGGAGTCATTTGGATGCTCGAGTGGTAACTATTGTTGTAACCAAACTCAATGAGAGGTAGGTGATCATCCCAATTCCTTTTGAAATCAATCACACATGCCCTCAACATATCCTCTAAATTCTAAATAGTGTGCTCTGCTTGCCCATATGTCTGAGGATGAAATGCGGTACTTAAGTTCACCTTTGAACCCAAGCCTTTTTTAAATGACTTCCAAAACTGTGCAGTAAATTGCGCACCTTCGTCTGAAATAATGGAGACTGAAACACCAAGAAGTTTTACCACCTCTTGAAGATACAACTTAGCATAATCTTCTGCTGAATAGGTAGTCTTTACCGGCAAAAAGTGGGGTGATTTCGTCATTCTATCGACAATCACCCAAATAGAACCATGCTGCCTGCGAGACCTTGGTAAACTTGTGATGAAATCCATATTAATCATCTCCCATTTCAATTCCGGAAGTCCTATATTCTGATCCAAACCACCGGGCCTTTGGTGCTCTACTTGAACTTGTTGGCAATTTAGCACTTAGCAACAAATTCTGCAATGCCTTTCTTCATACTATTCCACCAATACACTTCTCTCAAATCGTGATACATCTTTGTGGAACCCG
Organism: Solanum verrucosum; assembly: GCF_900185275.1. Lineage (NCBI taxonomy): Eukaryota > Viridiplantae > Streptophyta > Magnoliopsida > Solanales > Solanaceae > Solanum > Solanum verrucosum. The sequence goes on along the minus strand of NW_026020202.1, from coordinate 2,270,997 downwards.
GATGAATGGAGTATCTGGAGCTATAAGCTTCCTCCATGATCCTCTCTTGGAGTCCATCCACCATTGATACACACAATCTTCCTTGATATCTCAACACACCATCTCCCCCTTGTTCAAAAGCTAACACTTTTTGCTTATGAACATTTGCCTTCAATTCAAGCAAAATTGGATCTTGGTCTTGCTTTTCTTTCACTTCTGACACTAATGAAGATCCAGCCCCATTCATCACCACTATTCCTCCTTTTGTGGAATCCAGTAGTCGGACTCCTAATCGTGCAAGTCTATGCACATCTTTGGTTAACTCTCTCTTTTCTTTCTCAACATGGGCGATACTACCCATAGACAACCTGCTCAAGGCATCATCAACAACATTAGCCTTACTTAGGTGATAAAGAATACTCATGTCATAATCCTTGAGTAATTCTAACCACTTCATTTGTCTGAGATTAAGCTCTTTCTGAGTGAACACATACTGAAGACTCTTGTGATTAGTGAATACTTCAACATGAACACCATATAAATAATGACGCCATATCATCAAAGTGATTACTACAGCAGCCAACTCTAAGTCATGGGTTGGGTAGTTCTTCTCATGAATTTTCAACTATCTGGAGGCATAAGCTATAACTTTGCCATTCTGCATCAATACACAACCCAAACCAACTCTAGATGCATCACAATACACCACAAAACCTTGAGTATCTTCTGGTAAGGTTAAAACTAGGGCAGTAGTCAACCTCCTTTTCAATTCCTGAAAACTTTTGTCATTAGCTTTAGACCATTGAAACTTCACTGTCTTCTGAGTCAACTTGGTCAAAGGGGATGAAATAGATGAGAACCCCTCTACGAACCTTCTATAATAGCAAGCCAAACCCAAGAAACTCCTAATATCAGTTTGAGATGTGGGTCTAGCCCAACTCCGAACTGCCTCTATCTTTTGGGTATTAACTCTAATTCCATCACCGGAAACTATGTGGCCCAAGAACGCCACAGACTCAAGCCAAAACTCACATTTAGAGAATTTAGCATATACCTCCTTATCTTTCAAAGTCTGAAGGACTATTCTGAGATGACTAGTATGATCTTCTTCATTCCTTGAATAGACTAGTATGTCATCAATGAAGATGATAACAAACATATCTAAATAAGGTTTGAACACTCTGTTCATAAGGTCCATGAACGTTGTAGGTGCATTAGTTAGACCGAACAACATGACCAGAAACTCTAAATGTGACCATAACGGGTCCTGAATGTTGTCTTGGGAATATCACACTCCTTACTTTCAACTGGTAGTAGCCAGATCTGAGGTCAATCTTAGAAAAACAAGAAGCACCCTGAAGCTAATTGAAAATATCATCAATTCTAGGAAGAGGATACTTGTTCTTGATGGTAACCTTGTTCAACTGACGGTAATCTAGCCTCTAGTCAATCCCACGATACTCAAGTCGCTCGTTTATTCAGCACCACACTCACATAATTTACACCAATTATCAACCACATTGCACATAATAAGGTTCAGACACACGCTTATAGTACACGTAATTGCATCTTCGCATTCAGAAGTTCAACTTCACAATCACATAAGCACGCATTCACAGTTCACAAAATACCATGCAAAGGCAAGTTCAATTCATTAGTTAGTTCGTTCCATAAATGACCATTACTGGTCATCCATGCCCTTTTTTAGCCCCCAAGGTTAGATAACAATTGGAACCTTCCAGTTCAAATTTACCTTACTCGTTTTTCGTCAGTCGTGACCACGACTTCCAGTTCACTTTGTTAGGATACCAATTGGGATCAAGAGATACCAATTGGACTCAACTCATACCACAATCGACACTTCGCACGAAAGGAGAGAATGAGTGGAACAATTTCCTAGAATGTTTCTTAGCTTCCTGAAGATTTGATGTGGATGTCAACACACCAATCCGCATGACTCTAGTCCATATTTCTCTCTTGTACGGGGAGGCCAGTAACCTAGGCTCTATTACCAATTTGTCACGACCCAACCCACCGGATCGTGCGGGCACCCACTCTAACGCCTAAGTAGGAGAACCCCCATATCCAAATAGTTAAATATGCGGAAAATAATTAAAGAAAATAGAGATCAATAAAATTACTATAATTTTATAAATAATATCTTTAGACACATTTTTAGTTAAACTTGTAAAGTAATTTAAACACATTCCATGAATCTAGTCTAAACAGGTACAAGAGCTACTAAGAGTACAACGGGACAAATAAATAAAAGACAGCTCCCACCATGCAGAAGGAAGAATAGAAGCTGCTGGAGATTTTCTTCGTCTTCACCTAATGAAACATGACCAACCTACATCCAGACTATGTCAAAAAGACATAGCAAGAGTAGTATCAGTACAAACACACGTACTGGTAGGCATCATTAGTCAACCCGACGCCCACCACATAACATATGAAACCAACTAATAAGATCATGCAATAAACCAATTGCCCACCACATCATTGGTCCTCTCATGGAACCCAAACCCAAACAGTTAGCATGATGGAACGTGGAAACCGATCCAAGTTAGTTATGCCGGTATGTGGCAACCAATCTCATAGTTATGCCAAAACGTGGCAACCGATCCAAGTTAGTTATGCCAGAACGTGGCAACCGATCCAATTCAACACACCACAATCACAATCACAAGTATATCCTCAAGATCATACATTTAGTTCATGAATTCATGGAAATCATAATTCATTCATCTCATTTCAGATAAATGTGATCAACATTGCAACATTCATATACATACAAGTATCACAATGAAGCAAGAACAAGCATATATCACTCAATCATAGAATCACAACCATCACCTACAAATTACTCCTCAATCCCCATCATATATACATAAATTGACCATACTTAGCCCTAGTTCATCATCTAAGGCTCCTTTCTAGGGTTTAATCACAATTCATCATAAATCTTCAATTCAATCACTCCAATTTGTGATCTAGCATACATTCATAATTCTAGTTCCATTTATGATTTCATACCCTTATTCTTGAAACAATTCTATCCATGATAGCAAATCTAGAAGCCCTAACAAGTCATCAATTCTCTTCTCAAGGCATAAATCCACATATTTTGATTTCTAGAGACTACCCATGGAATTTACTTAGTGCACGAAGCTCTATACATAAACCTTACCATTGATTTAAATATATCACGTAGTAAGCACAAATTTATAACTACTCAATTCATAAAAACCTAGCCTACCTGAGTGGCAAGCAGTTGCACGGAATTTTTGACTTTGTTTCCTATTTTTCAGGCCTCGCGATGGTGAATTTGGCCAAGAATCCACAAGATATCGCCATTCTCACGTTAGAATTCTTCTTATCCTACCTTCCCAAGCTTAGAGCAGTTTTTCTAAGGTTTCTAGGGTGTTTTACAATTTATTTAGGTATTTTAGAAAGATGTAGAAAATAGGATTTCTCATCATTTATGTTCTGTCCCGATTATCCCGCTCTGGCGCCAGCCTACCCATCCCTGGCGATATCTAGCCCGCTATGGTGGGACAAGGGCCAAGATATTTCCCAAATTTTATTCTCCTAAATAACGACAGTTTTGGGTCATTACAATAGATACTAATTTACCCCTTGTTCGTCCCCGAATGACTAGTACACGAATATCATGCGCCTGTTTTTGACTTACTTTAACGTTAAAGAATTGGTCCACTACGGAATTATGATGAGTGGTGACTTCTCACTTAATTAACACACAAAAGAATATTATACCCAATAGACTAGAGGAATATATCAAGCCACACATGAAGCATCGAAGGTTTTCAAATTACACAACCTGGGCTGCTAAGACGGCAGCCCTCCAGCTAAGGTGAGGCCGTTGTGGCGAGGATCTCCCGCTAAAGCAAGAGATTGGGAACCAGAAAAGGGGGAAAAAGGGAAGACATTTTCCCATTTATCCCTTGAACTCCCCCAAACTGATCTCGATCACTCTTCTCCGAACATCGAAATTTTAGGTAATTTCACATTCCTTACACCTTGTACTTCATTACTTAACTAACAAAGATTGAATGTTGATTAATTGATCAAAACAAACGGATTATTTTTTAGGTGGTTTATTTGAAATTGAAGTAGGTTGCTAGTTTTGATAGATAATCGAAGCATGGATACTTTCCTTACATCCCCAACGTTCCCACCACGTACTGGGCATAAGGATTTCGTAACAATACGGGTAAATCAGTCCAAAAATGAGTGGGAGAAGTTGAAGGGTCTCTTGGTGAAAAACTTGGATTTCGGCCTCATTTAGGAGTTATTTTGTAGATATAATTGCTTCTTTACGTTCTAGGGTAGTTAAATAACTCTGATCTGCTAAATTTCTGTCGAAACAGGAATTTTGGGATGAAAAGGCGCCATTGTCGGGCCTAGTGTTCGTCACAGATGAAGGCCGCTCTAGTGACCTTCATCCAAATCTGGCGGCCTTCATAATCCCGCCAAGGCGGGATTATGGCCGTTGTGGCGGGATACGCCAGGCAGTGGCCTCACCCTTTAACACCCAAATTTCTCTTCCTTTATTTTCAGCCTTACACCGACTATCCTATCGCGTTTTCTAACTGATTTCTAACTTATTACAGGCTCTCTAAATCGCAGGACCAAACGACGAATGCTTACCTTTCATCCGGTTTCCTGATGCCGCGAGTTGGGGAGACATCACGACAACCGCAACACGGGGTTCTGTTACAAGAGGGGTTTTGTGTTGCATATGCTAGAGGAGAAGGCGCCTGCATTTAATGCTCGCCTGATGGAGTTTGAATGGGCTCCACCGACTAAGGCTCCCCCAGATGCGTGTTCCACTTGGGTAAGGGAGTTTTATGTCATTGTTCCTACCGTCCGCTGGGATGACTCTTATCCTGTTATCCGTGTCTAAGGAGTTGACACCCCACTAAATTCCACCGTTATTAATGAAGTATTAGAGTTGCCTGATGTTCCAAATGTGGAGTTTGAGTCCAAACTAAGAGAGATAGATCTGAAGTGGCTGAAAGACACTATTGTTGAGCCCACGCGCTGGGATCAGGTCTACTAGGCTACTGCAGAGAGTATTACTAGCACGGATTGGTCACCCGATGCTAAGAGGTGGCTACAGTTGGTGAACCGAAGGATCCGCCCGTCGGGCAACCGTATGGACGTGACCTTTTCTCGGGCTGTGGTGGCGGCGTGGGCTATACAGGGCATCCTGTTAAATGTGGGGGAGCAAATCATCTTAGAGTGGAAGATGTTCTACCGGGGTAACAAGAAGGTTTTTTTCCTACCAGGGATCATTATTGCGTTGTACAAGCAGGCGGGAGTACCATTATTCGACGCTGATGAGGTACTTCCTATGGATCCCCCTTTTCACCCTCTTTTGGTCAGACAGGGCTCTACTTCTAGGAGCAAGAAGAGGAAGAGGACGGGCAAGGCTAGCAGCAGTAAGGAGGCTGTGGATTCGGACGACGTGGACCCACTCTCTGGTGCACTGGTCGAAGAGGATCTGGAGTTTGTCCGGAAGAGGATGGGGAGTGCCTATGCTGACTTTACTTTAGTTCCTCTCAGCACTACCCTAGAGGTCGGGATACTCTGTCCCCAGTTGCTCCAAGAGAGGAAAAAGAACCTGGTGAGGGATCGTGTGATGATTCGGCTCTGGAAGGCAGAAAAAATCATGTTCACATGTATCGCTCTCGTGCAGGAGATGCCAATCGCGGAGAAGATTGATTATGTTCAATTTTCGGAGTTGAAGGAGGCCGTGACCGGCCTGGTGCCCTCGGAGGAGTTAGATTCCGACACAGACACCTCTCGTTCGCAGGGTTCTTGAGTTGCTTTCTTCGCCCTTCTTGGGCTTGTAAATTTTAAATGCTTTGTTTTTATCTTCCGATGCTCTTAAGTTTTATAGCACATGGATGCTCATTTTTGCTATCTGATGCATCCCTATATTTTAGTCTGAAGGTTTTATAATCTCTCTACTTCTGTTATTGAACACTATTTGGAGTTGCAGGAATTTGTTCGGATCCCATCTAGGGTCTTATCAGGTAGTTTTAGAAAAATCGTGGAGGCAGGCTGAGATTCTGCCTCGCCTCATCCCGCTCTGACAGGGGAAACCCCGCGCTGGCAGTCCTGCACTGGCGGTCCTGCCCTGGTGGAATTAATTATGCCCCAGCGATCAAACCGGAAACAAGACCTTGCTAAGATCCTTCTGGGGTTTCTATATTTCCTAAATTCCACCAAGGTTCCCAAGTTTACTTAGCATGGTTAGAATAATTCTCATAATTAGGTTTATCATCGTCTAGCCTTCAGTCAATCCCACGATACGCAGCTCAATTAATTCTCGTTTATTTAGCACCATACTCACATAATTTACACTAATTAGCCAACAAATTACAAATAATAAGGTTCAGACACACGCTTATAGTACACGTAATCACATCTTCGCATTCACAAGTTCAATTTCACAATCACAGTTAATTCAATCAACAAGAGGGCACATTCACTGTTCAAAAAATACCATGCAAAGGCAAGTTCAATTCATTAGTTAGTTTGTTCCATAGATGACTATATTTGGTCATCCATGACCTTTTTGAATCCCTAAGGCTAGATACCAATTAAAACCTTCCAGTTCCAATTTACCTTGCTCGTTTTCCATCAGTTGTGACCACGACTTTCGGTTTACTTTGTTGAGATACCAATTGGGATCAAGAGATACCAATTGGATTCAACTCATACGACAAGAGACACTTCTCACGAAAGGAGAGAATGAGTGGAACAATTTCCTAGAATGCTTCATAGCTTCCTAAAGAATAGATGTGGAAGTCAACACACCAATCCGCAAGAGTCTAGTCCACATTTCGCTCTTGTACGAGGAAACCGGTAACCTAGGCTCTGAGACCAATTTATCACGACCCAACTCACCTAATCGAGCGAGCACCCACTCTAACGCCTAAGTAGGAGAACCCTTATACCCTAATAGTTAAAATTGCAGAAAAAACTTAAAGAAAATAGAGATAAATAAAAAATACTATGATTTTATAAATAATATCTTTAGACACACTTTAAGTTAAACTTGTAAAGTAATTTAAACAACTCCCATGAATCTAGTCTAAACATGTACAAGAGCTACTAAGAGTACAACTGGACAAATAAATAAAAGACATAGCTCCTACCAAGCGGAAGGAAGAATAGAAGTTGTTGGAGATTTTGTTCGTCTTCACCTAATGAAACATCACCAACTTACATCCAGACTATGTCAAAAAGACATAGCAAGAGTAGTATCAGTACAAACACACATACTGGTAGGCATCATCGGTCAACCCGACACCCACCACATAACATAAGAAACCAACTAGTAAGGTCATGCAATAAACCAATCTCTTCACCATCTCTACTCTCTCTTGGAAACACCTTTAGTATACACTAGTACTCTGATTACTAACCCCCTTCTCAATCAACCCACTTACCGGATTCTTGATCATAACTTAACCATTCTAAACACATAGAAAAATCCCAAGTACAATCACTGCCATTTATACTAACACTTCACGTCATACCCTTACTTTCTCGTCACATTACCCCACCATAGTCACATATTACATTACATCGAGCTCCCTCCACTTCATGTATTACCACACACGAGTAACCCCTTGCTATCCATTTCTCACCCCATGAAAACTCTGCCCTTCCACTATACCCAACAAGCTTAACACAAGGAACCATCAAATATAAGTCGTCATAACATCTACCCACTAAGTACAACATGTATAAGTCAATACCACAATATACTCACAAACATTTATCGAGCATATACAATATCAACAACATTTACAAACAACTTCACGTTCCTCAAGTCACACAATTATGCCACATCATTAGTCCTCTCATTGGACCCAAACCAAAACAGTTAGCATGCCGGAACGTGGCAACCGATCCAAGTTAGTTATGCCGGAACGTGGTAACCGATCCCATAGTTATGCCAGAACGTGGCAACCGATCCAATAGTTATGTTGGAACGTGGCAACCGATCTAAGTTAGTTATGTCGGAACATGGCAACCAATCACATTCAACACACCATAACCACATTCACGAGTATATCCTCAAGATCATAAATTCAGTTCATGAATTCATGGAAATCATAATTCATTCATCTCATTTACATTAAGTGTGATCAACATTCATATACATACAAGTATCATAATGAAGCAAGAACAAGCATATATCACACAATCATAGAATCACAACCATCACCTACCAATTATTCCTTAATCCCCATCATATATACATAAATTGACCATACTTATCCCTAGTTCATCATCTAAGGCTCCTTTTCTAAGGTTTAATCACAATTCATCATAAATCCTCAATTCAATTACTCCAATTTGTGATCTAGCATACATTCATAATTCTAGTTCCATTTATGATTTCATATCCTTATTCTTGAAACAATTCTATCCATGATAGTAATTCTAGAAGCCCTAACAAGTCATCAATTTCTCTTCTCAAGGCATAAATCCACAAACTTTGATTTCTATAGATTACCCATGGAATTTACTCGGGGAACGAAGGTCTACACATAAGCCCTACCATTGATTTACATATATCACGTAGTAAGTAAAGAATTATAACTACTCATTTCATAAAAACCTAGCCTACCTGGGTGCCAAGCAGTTGCACGGAGTTTTGACTTCGTTTCTGATTTTTCGAGCTTTGCGATGGTGAATTTGGCCAGGAATCCGCAAGATATCGCTATCCTCACGTTAGAATTCTTCTTCACCTACCTTCCCAAGCTTAGAGTAGTTTTTCTAAGGTTTTTAGGGTGTTTTATGAATTATTTAGGTATTTTTGAAAGATGAAGAAAATCGGATTTCTCGTAATTTACATTTTGTCCCGGTAATCCCGCTCTGGCGCCAGCTTACCCCACCCCGGCGATGCCACCCTAGCGACATCTCACCCGCTATGGCGGGACAAGGGCCCTGATTTTTCCCGAATTTTGTTATCCTAAATAACGATGGTTTCGGGTTGTTACAGATGAGAAGAGTTGAGTTATTTCTTATTTTTATTTTTATCATCTTTAATCCTATCAGTTCTAAATTTTTCATTTACAAAATCTCTCCACGTGTATTTTAATCTACGATGATAATTGATATTATTGTTTTCAAAATTTTGAATTAGAATTGATTTAAAATGAATTGTCAAATATATATATAAAAAAAAATTCATTTATAAAATCTCTCCACGTGTATTTTAATCTACGATGATAATTGATATTATTGTTTTCAAAATTTTGAATTAGAATTGATTTAAAATGAATTGTCATATATATATATATATATATATATATATATATATATATATATATATATATATATATATATATATTCATGTTATACTCATAATATCATGTTGGTGGTGCTTATAACGTATTAACTTAATATAATTAATATTAAAAATAATATATTAATTATTTATATAAAATTAATTTAAAAGTTTTTAATACTAAATTCTAAAATTATTTGTCATTGTTAAGTTATACGTATTTACTAAAGAATACAATTTACACATATTTAGAAAGACTAAAGATAGCTAAAAATCGTTAAAATTAAAGAAGAAATTTATAGTAAATCAAAGGAGTGGAAGTTGATCTATTGTATTCATCTTTCGATTTTTTTTTGCATTGAAAATAATTTGTTTTTATATGGTATAATATTAATTTGGTAATTTATTTTGATGTGGTATATATTAATTTTATTATAGTACCTTTTATTTAATTGGTCACTCAAATTCAATATTTTGTACATTCCTATTTTCTGAAATTGTATTAGATTAAATAAAATCGTCTTATTTTGCATGATTAAACGAGGGATGAGTGTGCTAAAGAGGTTGCACCATTCTTTGTAAATTATATTTATGTTTTAGCTAAAAGTAGAGACAATATTTTTAACACTACAATTTAGATTGATCTATGAATTTATAATTTAATTAATTAGCACAAACATCAATTGAACACATCCTACATATGCTATAAGTCTTCATTATACTAGAAGAGGGAGAAGTTGTTAGAATAATGTTTAGTGTCTTTGAAGAACATACACTCATTGATAATATTTTCTTATATTTTAAGTATATTTCTCTTTATTGTTAAATTATACATCAATATATATTTTTATAGATTTCAAAGCTAGATATAGATTGTAATACCCCAGAAAAAATTTCGAACTACTACTCGATTGTTCTTCGTAGTGAGTGAATTTTTACCAAGGAATTTAAATTTTCCTAAGTGTTAAGGTCACTATATGTAGAACCTTGTGTTCCAACAAGAGCTAGAGAGAATTCCTTGAAGTCATTCCTAAGCTCTTCCAAGTTTTGGGTCAACTTCAAACAACCATAACTCTCAATACATGATAAGTTAGGTAGGTTACAAGATAGATAATGAAATATCTTTGAATTATCTTTCCAACTCCACCGAGTTTGCTAAGTTTTGAGGTCGGATGAGTGAGATACGCCCTTTTGAAGTCAGGTTGTCTATTTAAGGAAAGTTACTCGAAAATAGTGAGGGGTATTATGGTCTTTTCCTTACCAAATCAGATTTAATTAATTTTTAGTAAGGTTTTAGGGGTCTAATCTGATTAGGTTTAGTTTTATAGTCCTAATATACTGATACACTCAAATTACACCTCCCTAAAGAAGTATAAGCGATCGTTATCAAGTAAAGAACCCAAGTTGTAGGTTGGGGTCGATCCCATGAGGAAAATGGTTTAGACTTTACTTTAACCAACAATTATATTCAATTAGTCAAATTACTTCTAGCAACAAGTAATAAAAGGGGGATTTGTGAAACACATTGTAAGTATTCAGTAAGTGATCAATAAACAAAAGTAAATTTTGGTTGTTATCAAGATGAGAAAATTAACTAGGGTACACGTGTTCACCACAAGCTCATAACTCAGTAATCCTAGTAATAGCAATCATTTCCTAGTGTATTACATGCAAAGTGATAAGTTAGGTATCTCAAAATCCTTGGTCTAGAATCTAGAGAATTTCACCCCGCACCTTGGTCCGGCTATGTGTGTCTAATTTACTAACCCTTACATTTACCTCATATTAGACATCATAATCGATGTTTGACTTAGTTATTACTTCGCACAAATCGACACTAGCCTATTCGATAGTATCACACTAAATCTATGTTGATAATTCTTTTCTTGTTGATTACCTCCTTGGTCCGGCAAATAGCAACAAGGCGAGTTCTAATGCGTGCACTCGTTAAAAAGACTTTTGAGTGAAAGAATTATCAATACATTCAAAACACTATTCAAGAATTGCTTAATTACTATTCATACTTTGTTAATCGTTCATGGATCCCACAACCCTAGTTGTGGATTTAGTTACCCATATTAGCAAGAACACAATTCATAGTTTTAGATGAAGAAATCATGAACTTACGTAAAGAGAATGATAAACCCAGAAATTCAACTTGAATTGCAAATTCACAATCTTCACAACGAACTTAGGAAATCAATAATTGCTAGGGTTGCAAATTAATCTCCAAAGTCACCAAGTAAAACTAGAATAATAATGTCTAACCCTCAAAAACGAGATTTGCATGCCCTATTTATAGAAAACAAATCCTAAATTAAAAGGGAAACAAATTAAGGAAAGTTTGTTCAGGCACGCGTCTTCATTCCAAGAGACTGACTTACGGACCATCAATGGATCTACGGTCCGTAAGTCCATTCCATCATCCAGGACTTGGAAAATATTTCAGCTTCCAAAAATTAGCTTCTCTGAAGCAAACAACGGACTTGCAGTACGGACCGTAGATCAATCTACGGTCCGTCAATCCCCTCCGTAGCTCCACACTTAGAATCTTCAAAAAATCGGGTACTGGAACCCTCGCAGTATCAATCTACGGATCAACAGTAAGGCCTGTAGATCAATCTACGGAATGTCAATGGCCACCGTGGTTCCACACTTGGTCAGATTTCCCTGATTTGTCTTCCATACCTTGCCCGCTGATCTACGATCATAACCTACGGACCATCAATGGACCTACGGTCCATAGATCACCTCCGTGAATGCCCTTTTCTGCATTTTTCTCAGTTGTCTCTATACTTCCGCGCCTAAACATCCTTCCTGCAAAATATGATAAAAACACATAAAAACCAATACAAAAAGGCCCTAGACACACACAACTTGTAAGTGAAATGTATTAGAAATATCGTAAACTCACGATATATCAACACCCTCAACTTAAATTTGTTGTTTGTCCTCAAGCGACGTACTACGACTCTAAACGACACTTGTATAGAAGCAAGCATTTCAGGCTCAAGCAATCACATGGTTCTCTCCCCCCCCCCCCCCACTCACTTTTCGGGGGCAAATTCGTCCACTTAGACTCGACAAGCTAATTCATGCGGGTCTCACCATGACACAGATCGACCAACTGACACACAACATACACCTTCTCACTATCACCAAAGTACCAATTTTTCGACAATGTAACTAGTGCCCTTACTTCAAACGAAATCCCCTTTTCACAAAGATGAATGTCATTCAGGGTACAAGGTTTTATTCAACACTCATGCTCAGAAGTAATTTCCAATACAGTTAGTGATCAATGCCATAAGCTTGCCCTTATTTTCACTGCTTAGACTATCCAAACTAGACTCTAGGATCACTATAGGACTTTCTTGGCTTGTAACGTAGGCTCAGGGTCAAGTGTGGTACTTTTGGGTACTGCTTAGTTCTTTCTGCCCTCCTTGACATTGCACTAGTCTTTCAACCTCTTTTTGTCCTATTTTTGTCAACCTAGCGTTTTACCTTCTTTCCCTTAATTTTCTTCAACCACGGATGTGACTTTAGACTTTGTAGCTCTTTTTATTTTTATTTTATTTTTTCTTTTAGCTTTCAGCAAGTCACATCCTTTCCTTTCTCTTTCAACATCAGACTCTTTTCATACCCATTTTTTATTTTAATTTTTTTTTCAGTTTCCTCTTTCATAGCCACCCTCAACTTATGGATTTTCCATTAGCTGAGGTGCACAATACCCAGTGTCGGGTCAGGGCCAAGATTGAAGTTACTTTTTACATTGGCCACCCTCAACTTAGGCTTTTGGCCTAAGTCGAAGTGCACATGTCCAAGGAGGGACCAGGGCCAACATAGTAGATTGTGGAAAGGTGAGTTAGTGGTTTAGAAAGAAGATGGTCTAATTTAGGCTAAAAGTATTTGGATCAAAGGGAGCATTTATTTCATTTGGTTGGATCCTTCTTTTGGGCAATTTGTGGACTTTTCAGAAAAATGGCATATGATCACTTTCTAACCTCTAGATTGAATTGTCTTAGCAGGACTAATCGGGCAAGTTCTAGTTTTGCACAAAAACTGTTTGAACACTCAACGATTCTCACCCACTCTTGGCACATAGTTACATTATCAGATTATCAGTTTACCCAGTTCAAGTATCAGCTTAAGTCATGCCATCGAGTTGATTCGTTACTATGTCATACTCAAAGTCAACACATTCAACTAATCGTAGCCTACAAATTCTAGCATTCATCCCAAAAACTGACGGGTATCATTTTTCATAAGCCATCATGCTTCTTTCTTTATCATGCTTCTACACATACGATATCCTAAGACATGCCGGTTCAACAAAAATTAAACAGTCTCTTGGGGGAAGAGAACACAGGCAAGAAAACCCCAAGAGAGGATTTATGAGTTGGGATTTTCAGACTTCACCCTATCACTCACAATCCATTTACCCCACCCCCAACAAAATCGATACAATTATCCTCAATGCATACAAAAACAGAAAAAGAAAATGGATTAGGTGAAGCAAACCTGTGGCGCAAAGCGCCGGTGAATCATCAACAAGCAGGGGGGTCCGATTTCCCGGAGCCCGCTGGAACAATAGTGGGGGCACCCTTAGTAGTGCCCACATCAGCAATCATAGCACCCTCAGTAGTGCTCTCTATCAATCTCACCGCACCATCAGTGGTGCTAACAACGTCCCTCAAAATAGGCTGGACCTCTACAACTGGGACAGAGCTCGATGCCCCTGTAACTCTCTCACGCACCCTCTGCTGGCGCAACTCTTCGTCTAAAATCAAAGCCTTCCTAGCCTCATTCTCCTGCCTACGTTGTCTCTTTTGAGCTTTCTTCTCCTCAGTGCGATGAGAACGGTGCCGCTTGCCTTTGGCATGTGTAGACGCAAGCCCCTCCTCGGCGGTCCCACTGAATAAAGCATCCAGCACTGTGTCATCAGTCATTGCAGTAGGTGCAACCTGAGGCTCAACTGAAGAGGTGGCAAGAATGGCATCAACGTCGGTCCGAAGACTGGCTAATTCAACCTGCAAAGAAGATAGATTTATGGTCGGGGCTGATCGTTCGAGGACTCGCAATTCAAAGGCATCAAGACGCTTATTAACAGCCTGGACCTTCCGGTCCATCATCCCCTCCATCCTTCGCTCCATTCTAAGCCTCGAACTCAGCTATCGACCTTTGCATCCATGGCTGGATGTGATGCAGCAGTGTGGCCATCTGAGCCTCTAATTTCTGTACTCTGGCCAATGGGACAACAGTAGCTCCTAACTGTGGTGTGAACCGGGAAGAGCTAGGAGCCATACTAGTTGTTTGAGAAGAGAAGGCCGGGACAGTATCAGTGTGATCTGGTATACTGGGGTCACCCCCCGTGCCTGCCCCACTGTGTCTGCAAGATCAGCACCTAAGGGAGGTACCTCAACCTGGGGCTCTCTGCGAGGTGCCACCACATTTGCCTCATATCGAATGAGGCATATGTGCAATGCCCCTGTAGGGTGGACTAAGTTGTCACAATGCCAGATCGGCACTCCAGAGTCCCTGCACAATTGAAAAATTAGACATGGGAAGGGGTAAGTAGTGGAGGTCTTGAATGTCCTCTCATGATTTTTTGCCAACAGCATGCAGGCAAAGTCAATCTCCACTCCTGGTACCAATGCCTCAACCATGACCGCTCTGTCCCATGTGACTTAGTTGTTAGCTTTTGTAGGCGACACTCTGTTACGTACCAGCAGCCAGAAGAACTTGGCCACAAAATTTAATGTGGCCTTTTGGATGTCCAACCGTGGAACGGCGACCCATTCCGCACACTCGCCATCTGCAGCAATGTACGTAGCCAACCATAGTATAACAGTCTCTCGATGCTCAGCGTTCCTCTGGAAAGCGCCACTTCGCATGATGCCCCATCTGTAATCAAACTCTGCTGTGTTGAGAGACCAAGAGTGACCCGTGGTAGGGCCATAGAGAAATTGGTTGATAGTGGTTGGTGATATGTCCACCGGAAAACCTCGAACCAAAGTGGAAGTGAAAGGGTCTTGGGCTAGGGTCTTTAACCGCTTGGAAATCGAACCTCGGAGAGGGGCAGCATAGGAGGCGTAGAATTCTCGCACAATCTCCTCACTATACGTCCCTGGGTCTCGAGCCATCCAGTCACACTTGTGAAAGTTAAACAACCGGTAGATGTCCGGGACAGTGTGCAAGCTCCCCGTGAAGACTCTACACTCCTCTGTAATAAGTCGGGCCATCTTCTGTTTGTCATTTATCATCTTGGCATGCCAATAAATTTGTCATTGGCCCTCTACAAACCACCTATTTAGCTCGCCGGCTACTGGAGTGGGGTCATCATTCTGTGGTGCAGGTACGGACTCCGAGCTAGTGGCCTTATCAGACGAGGCTGCTTGGTCATTCTCACCGGACCCTGTGGCTGATTTCGCACTGGACCCTGCGGCATGGGCAGACTTGGATCATGAGGCATGAGTAGACTCAGAGCCCGAAGCATAGGCAGACTCAGATACGGACATAGACCCCTCCTCTGAACTGGAAGCAGCCCCATTTGGTGATTCGATCAATGTGTGCTCCTCGTCAGACTGGGAGACAGTGACTACATCGGGAAGCACCTTCTGGGGGTGCCTCTGGTGACTCGGGGTGCAATGGGAGAAGTCCTAGTGTTGGGAGGCACGTATGCTGGATCTTTTTCTGTGTCTGTGTCCTCATCTATTAACCTGAAGCTAGGGGAAACAAATTTTGACTTGCCCTGTTTTGAGTAGGTTACTAGCTTCTTGGGTGCCATCGTGCCTGTGGAAGCGATATTAGTGCCAAAACTAACCATAAACGTACTAATAAAAAGTTTAGAACTATAAATGAACAGTAACAAAGTCCCAAAGAAAAAAAAATTTAGACATAGGCTATAGTGGTCTTCCACGGTGGGGATCTACGGCCCGTAGATCCCTTCCGTGGGTCAGAGAGCCAACAGTACTGGTCGCAGATGGAAACCACGGATGTGCGGAACGATCCGTAGATTGATCTACGGACCGTAGTCCACATCCGTGGTTTCACACTTGGTGAGATTTTCAAGTGCGTCAACCCACGAACCCAATCGATGGTCCGTAGATTGATCTACGGTCCGTAGATGGGGTGTTCTGGATGCGATCTCTGCCAGGTTTCAGAAATTCTTTATTTGCAGGCCCACATCTTAGACCATTTACAACAATATCCTAGTCTAACCATGTATTTCAACATTTAATCATGCTAGTTCATCATTCTCAGGATTCCGATTACTCATTTTAACCGAGTATTGAAGACAAACTTTTAGAACCCTAAGTCGAAACTTACATTTAGACTTATAATCACATACAATAAGGCTACACAATCACTATCTATCGTTCCAAGGGCATTGTCATTTTCAAGTTTATCATGCAATTTCATCTAACAATTACCCAAGGTCAAGACCCAACTCCCGACTATCTATATTCAATCTATGAATCGAAATTCAAAGTGAGGGGAAAGTATATTACCTTACAAGCAACGAGGAGTGGGGTGATTGCGTGACGACACTAAGCTTAGCAATACCAAGGAATCACCTCTTCTTAACTAACCAAACACCGGACCCTTTCTGTGGAATATGAAATGAGTTGTATTCGAAATGGAAGGGAATTGGGGGAATTATGGAAGGGATGATACTATGGGGGAGTTATGGAGTGATTTAGGGAGGTTATGGGATGGTTGAAACGGTTGAGGAGTGAATGGAGGGAAGTGGAAATGATTTGAAACCGTAGATCACTCTTACTCTTAGAAAAATTTAGAGGCTTACCTGGGATCTACAGACACCATCCACGGTCCGTGGATTAAACGATGGACCGTCGATGGGGTCCGTAGACCTCTGCACCAGACCATTTTCTGCATTTCGGGGTGTACCTACACATGTAGCAACCAGTAGACTATTCTTTTTACATTTTCTGGACACTTTTTAGACACAGACCCTATACTAATTCTAGCCAACACTAAGAACTAAAACACTAAAAAACCTACCTAACTTGATACAAAGACGCAATTAAACAAAGAAAACTACTAAATGGAAAACAGAACCCTGTCGTTGGCTAGATTGTACATCTTGGGTTGCCTCCTAAGCAGCGCTTGATTTAACGTCGCGGCACGACGCAAGTTTCTTGATTACTCAGACTTCATCAAGATTGTAGGCCTCAATCACTTCTTGCACAGTTTCAGCATTTCCCAGATAGATCTTGATCCTTTGCCCGTTTACCATGAACCTTGTTCCATCCCTATTTTCAAGCTCAACCGCTCCATGGGGGAGCACCTTTGTGAGCAAAAATGTCCCGGTCCATTTGGACTTGAGTTTGCCTGGAAACAAGCGCAACCTAGAGTTGAATAGAAGCACAAGATCACCAACCACAAATTCTCGCTTTTCAATTCTTTGATCATGATATGCCCTGCCCCAATCCAAATTCAACTTCTTCATAGACCACATCACCTTATGCTCTAGCTCTACTGGTAAATGACAAGACTTCCCATATACAAGTTGGTAACGAGACATACCTATGGGGTCTTGTATGCAGTGCGATATGCCCATAGAGCATCATCAAGCTTCTTTGACCAATCTGTTCTATTAGCATTCACAGTCTTCGCCAATATATGTTTGATCTCTCTGTTGGATACTTCAACTTGACCGCTAGTCTGTCGATGGTAAGGAGTGGCTACATTGTGACGGACACCATATTTCTCAAGTAGTGCTTTGAACAACTTATTACAAAAGTAAGAACCTCCATCGCTAATAATAGCCCTCGGTGTACCAAATCTGGAGAAGATATTTTTTTTTTTAAAATGTGGTGACACTTTTACTTTCATTGTTGGAGAGCACAACTGCTTCCACCCACTTCGATACATAATCAACCGCAACAAGAATATACTTCATCCATATGAACTCACAAATGGACCCATAAAATCAATGCCCCATACATCAAACACCTTTATCACCAATATAGGATTCATAGGGAACTCTTGCCTCTTTGAAATCCCTCCTTCTTTTTGGCAACGATCACAAGACTTGGCGAAATCATGAGCATCTTGGTGGATGGTAGGCCAGTAGTACCCATATTGGAAAATCTTATGTGCAATCCGAATACCACTATGATGCCCACCAACGGGTGATAAATGGCATGCTTCAAGTACACTCAACATCTCAACCTCGGGCACACAGCGACGAATAATCCCATCAGCACAACTACGATACAAGTAAGGTTCATCCCAAAAGAATTTCTTCACATCATGCACAAACTTTTTCCTTTGGTGATAAGACAAATCGGGGGGCACAATATCGCTTGCCAAATAATTAGCAAAGTCTGCGAACCAAGGAATCAAATCATGAGAAGCAGCCAAAATCATGAGAAGCAGCCAATACCTGTTCATCTGGAAAATCATCATTAATTTCAGCCCTATCTCCAAGCTTTAGCATAGCCTCTTCCTCTAATCTGGACAAGTGATCGGCAACTTGATTTTCGGTCCCCTTTCTATCTTTTACTACAAAATCAAACAATTGAAACAACAATACCCATCTAATCAATCTTGGTTTTGCATCCTTTTTCGCCATCAAATACCTCAATGCAGAATGATCAGTATGCACTATGACCTTAGTACCAAGCAAGTAGGATCGAAATTTCTCGAATGCAAAAACCATCGTAAAAAGTTCTTGTTCGGTCACAGTATAATTCTTCTAGGCCACATTTAGAGCTTTGCTAGCATAGTAAATAGGGTGAAGAATTTTCTCTCGCCTTTGACCTAATACTACATCAAGCGCCATTCCACTCGCATCGCACATTACCTCAAACGGTTGTCCCCAATCCAGTGAAATAATAATCGGTGTAGTAACCAACTTCTCCTTCAACACTCCAAATGCTCTAAGACAAGCATCATCAAAATAGAACTTACACTCTTTCTCGAGCAGTTTGCACAATGGATGTGCAATTTTGGAGAAATCTTTGATGAATCTCCTATAAAAACCTGCATGCCCAAGAAAACTTCTAACACCTTTTACAGAAATGGGTAGTGGAAGCTTTTCTATTACCTCAACTTTAGCTCTACCAACCTCAACACCTTTCTCTGAAATTCGATGACCCAACATTATACCTTTTTTAACCATGAAATGACACTTCTCCCAATTCAGCACCAAGTTACAGTCTTCACACCTTTTAAGCACCTCGGCCAAATGATCTAGACAACGATCAAAAGAATCACCTACAACTGAAAAATCATCCATGAACACTTCAATAGTGTCTTCCACCATATCAGAAAATATCGACATCATGCAGCGCTGGAAGGTTGTTGGAGCATTGCACAACCCAAATGGCATCCGTTTAAAAGCAAAAGTCCCATATGGGCAAGTGAAGCTGGTCTTCTCTTGGTCTTCTGGAGCGATAGAAATTTGATTGTAGCCCGAATACCCATCAAGAAAACAATACCAACCCTTTCATGCAAGTCTATCCAACATCTGGTCCATGAATGGCATAGGAAAGTGGTCTTTTTCTGTCCATGCATTCAACTTCCGGTAATCCATACAAACTCTCCATCCAGTAACGGGCCTCATTGAAACAAGCTCATTTCTTTCATTTGGAACCACAGTCATACCACCCTTTTTAGACACACACTGCACAGGACATACCCAACTACTATCTGCAATAGGATAAATAACTCCCGCATCCAGCCACTTGATGATATCCTTTTTAACTACCTCTTTGCATGGGTGGATTTAATCTTCTCTGGTGCTTGATACTGGGCTTATGATTTGGCATGAGTTGGATTTTATGAGAGAAAATACCGTGACAAATCCCAATAATATCTGTAATAGTCCACCCAATAGCTCGCTTGAACCTCTTTAACACAGTCACCAAGCACTCTACTTGTCTCGCATTCAATCTACCGCAATGATGACAGGCAAAGTATTCTTTTTGCCCAAGTATACATACCTCAAATGCGGTGGTAGAGCCTTAAGCTCCAATTTTGGTGCCTCCACAATAGATGGTCTTGTGGGTGGGGACTCGCGATTCTTCATGTCTAACTCATACTTCTTTGGTTTGGACCGATATTCACACATATCGAGTGCGGCTACCAACTCATCATACTCTTCAATACCATCACTATCGAAATTCATCATTACTGTTGCTAGTGCCTCAACACCTAGTCGCTCTTCAATTTGCAATTCCGTCCCATTCTTCACTCTATAAGTTATAGCAGATACTGTTTGGAGCTCACCACTCTACCTCATGGACCTACAAATATTCAAAGTTGCTTCGTCATTGTTCAGTCTGAACTTCATCTGTCCCTTTTCCATATCAACCAACGCACGCCCTGTGGCAAGAAATGGTCTCTCAAGGATGATGGGAACCTCAAAATCAACCTCACAGTCAAGAATCACAAAATTTGCCAGAAAAATGAAAGACTCCACTTTCACTAGCACATCATGGAGTACACCAATGGGCCTCTTCACAGTTCGATCGGCCATTAGTAACCGCAATGCAGTGGGCTTTGGGTCTCCTAGACCCAACTTCTTATAAATAGATAAGGGCATGAGGTTGATGCTAGCACCAAGATCACACAATGCCTTAGCAAAATGTAACAACCCTATAGTACATGGGATCGTGAAAGCACCAGGGTCTTTTTTTTCTGCACAAGAGATCTTGTAGCAATAACGCTACAATGTTGCAATCTATCATCATCTTCAAAACTCTCAGACCTTTTCTTTGTCACCATATCTTTCATAAACTTCGCATACCCAGGCATTTGCTCCAAGGCTTCTATCAAAGGAACATTGATAGAAAGTTGCTTCAACATAGTAATAAACCTGCGATATTTACCATCTTCAGTCTTCTTCACTAACCTCTGTGGAAAGGTGGTGGACGTCTAGGTATAGGGACCACTTTCTGAGATATCTCATCTTCTTACTCTGTCGCAATCTCAGACTCTTCTCTAACCGCCACCACATAATCTTCTTTTCTAATCTCAACATCCACCACAGACGGCATAGGTGGATCTATGGTTTGCTTACCCCTACGAGTAGTAATTGCCATACAATGACCATCATTCTTTGGATTCTGGATGGTGTTGTTAGGAAGAGTGCCAGGTTGACGTGGGTTCACTGTAGTAGACCACTGAGTCATCTGCTGCTCGAGATGCTTTATTGACACTGCATGGGCATCAACCTTTTGACCAATACCAAACAAGTCGTTTCTCATCTCCTTCACATTCTCATCAGTTGCATCAAACCTTCTCATCATCTTCTGCATCATATCTTCAATACGCGTCATATTGCCTCCAGCTTCCCTAGCACCAGATTCCCAATTTTGAGCAGGAACATAAGGTCTAACCCGATCGTTTCTGTTGCCATAGTTGTTCCTATTGTAGTCATTGTCGCGATTGAAGTTCCCATCCCGGACATAATGACCCTCTCGGTTGTAATTTCCATAGTTCCGACCTTGGTTCCCTTGACCTTGCGCCAATTTTCCGTGTTGGATCCTTGGGCATTTGGTCGGAAACCCACCGTCTGATCATTCACAGCATAAGCATCCTCTTCATAGTAACATTCTTCAACTGGGGGTGGCGTTCTAGTCAAGTAATCCACAGCATTTACCTTCTCTGCACCTCCGCTCATATGCTTCAATACCAACCCCAACTCGGTCCTCATCTGAGCCATCTCCTCACGAATCTCATCCGCGGACTGGGTGTTTGTATTCTGAGTGGCAAATGTGTTTCTCCCTGTATCTGACCTCCTAGTGCTCCATGTTTTATTGTTGCGAGATATCTTCTCCAGTTTTTCAAAAATCTATGCATATGTGCAGTCTCCATGTGAACCTCCTACAATGGTATCAAGCATTGCTTTATTGTTGTCATCCTGACTTCGATAGAAATATTCCTTCAGCGACTCATCATCAATACGGTGATTTGGGACACCTCTTACAAAGGCAATGAATCTGTCCTAAGAGCTACTCACAGACTCTCCAGGTAATGCTACAAAATTGTTGACCCTATCTTTGTGATTTAGCTTCTTGGACACTGGATAGTACCTTGCTCGAAACACATCTGTCAGTTGGTCCCATGTAACGATTGAGTTATAAGGAAGCTCAGTGAACCATACTGCAGCATCTGTCAGTGATAGAGGGAACACTCGTAATCCGATGACATCCATATCCAAGTCTGGTCTACCTACACAACTTTTGCAAACCACCATTAACTTGGCTAAGTGAGCATGTGGGTCCTCCGATGGCAATCATGAGAATAAGCCCCTTGTTGTAAGCATTTGCATCAAGCTACTAGTCACCACAAATGTGTGCCCTAGAGGTAGAGGGGGTAAGACAATAGGTCCATCAGAGTCTTCTATATTGATGTTTCCCCGATAGTTGTCGTGTTGTCGTGGGCCTAGTGGATCTTCCACCCTCAACGCATCTCCCAATCGATTTTCAGCTGGAACCTGGTTGTCCCCACCAACTACCCTCTGCTGTTGTAACTCAACTGCATCCCTTAGATTTCCTCTGATAGGATTAATTTGATCATTAGGATTGTTCATTCTTCGCGAAGTGCAGTTCAACTCTGGATCGTAAGGCGTAAGTGGTTCACCCTGGCTCCGTGTATTTGGAATACACTAGAGTCAGAACCTGAGGGAGACAAAAACAAAGACAAAACGTAAAATTAGGAAATATTTGACTAACGTTCACTAATGTAGTTAAAATAAATCTAAAAGCCAAACTCTTCCCCGGCAGCGACGCCAAAATTTGATACGCTCAAATTACACCTCCCTAAAGAAGTATAAGCGATCGTTATCAAGTAAAGAACCCAACTTGTCGGTTGGGGTCGATCCCACGAGGAAAATGGTTTAGACTTTACTTTAACCAATAATTATATTCAATTAATCAAATTACTTCTAGCAACAAGTAATAAAAGGGGGGATTTGTGAAACACATTGTAAGTATTCAGTAAGTGATCAGTAAACAAAAGTAAATTTTGGTTGTTATCAAGATGAGAAAATTAACTAGGGTACACGTGTTCACCACAAGCTCATAACTCAGTAATCCTAGTAATAGCAATCATTTCCTAGTGTATTACATGCAAAGTGATAAGTTAGGTATCTCAAAATCCTTGGTCCGACATCTAGAGAATTTCACCCCGCACCTTGGTCCGGCTACGTGTGTCTAATTTACTAACCCTTACATTTACCTCATATTAGACATCATAATCGATGTTTGGCTTAGTTATTACTTCGCACCAATCGACACTAGCCTATTCGATAGTATAACACTAAATCTATGTTGATAATTATTTTCTTGTTGATTACCTCCTTGGTCCGGCAAGTAGCAACAAGGCGAGTTCTAACGCGTGCACTCGTTAAAAAGACTTTTGAGCGAAAGAACTATCAATGCATTCAAAACACTATTCAAGAATTGCTTAATTACTATTCATACTTTGTTAATCGCTCATGGATCCCACAACCCTAGTTGTGGATTTAGTTACCCATATTAGCAAGAACACAATTCATAGTTTTAGATGAAGAAATCATGAACTTACGTAAAGAGAATGATAAACCCAGAAATTCAACTTGAATTGCAAATTCACAATCTTCACAACGAACTTAGGAAATCAATAATTGCTAGGGTTGCAAATTAATCTCCAAAGTCACCAAGTAAAACTAGAATAATAATGTCTAACCCTCAAAAACGAGATTTACATGCCCTATTTATAGAAAACAAATCCTAAATTAAAAGGGAAACAAATTAAGGAAAGTTTGTTCAGGCACGCGTCTTCATTCCAAGAGACTGACTTACGGACCATCAATGGATCTACGGTCCGTAAGTCCATTCCATCATCCAGGACTTGGAAAATATTTCAGCTTCCAAAAAATCAGCTTCTCTGAAGCAAACGACGGACTTGCAGTACGGACCGTAGATCGATCTACGGTACGTCAATCCCCTCTGTAGCTCCACACTTAGAATCTTCAAAAAATCAGGTATTGGAACCCTTGCAGTATCAATCTACGGATCAACAGTACGGTCCGTAGATCTACGGACCGTCAATGGCCACCGTGGTTCCACACTTGGTCAGATTTCCCTGATTTGTCTTCCATACCTTGCCCGTTGATCTACGATCATAACCTACGAACCGTCAATGGACCTACGGTCCGTAGATCACCTCCGTGAATGCCCTTTTCTGCATTTCTCTCAGCTGTCTCTATACTTTCGCGCCTGAACATCCTTCCTGCAAAATATGATAAAAACACATAAAAACCAATACAAAAAGGCCCTAGACACACACAACTTGTAAGTGAAATGTATTAGAAATACCGTAAACTCATGGTATATCATATACGCCTAAGGTTTTAGTTGAGAGTTCAATAAGAGAAAAGAAGAGAAATGAGGAGAAAGGAGGAAAGGATCAAGGCGTTCGTCGAAGTTCTTGAATTTTCTATCCGATTTTCGTCATGGGTTTAATCCCTAAGAGGTATGTTAGCTTCCATAGTGTTGGGTTTATTCACCCACACGCCAATCATGTTAATTTCAATGTTAAATTCGTTCTAGAAAGTTGAAAGTTTGGTGTTCTTGATCTGTGTTCTTGAAATTTGATTTCGTTCTTGAATTGGGCTGAGATTAAGAGGTTCTTGAGATTATTGTGTCGATTTATAGAGTTGTTTTGAGTTAGATTCTAGTGTACATATTTTGGGTATATGAATCTAAAGAGAAGTTGAGCAAAAGAATCGAATTTAGGCAATTGGGGTTAGAAAATGAAAAAGGAACATGTCGGACAAATCGGGGTACCAAGTCCACGTCGCGGGCCTGTTCCTCAGGATTGGAAAAAATTTCTCCGTGTCGCAGAGAGGTCACGGACCCTTCTACCTCAAAATTTATTCTGCGACCAAATATTAAATGCATCTCCGCATCGTGGACTTGCTTCCAGACAGTGATTTCTTTATCGTTTCTCATGTTTAACTATCTAAAACTACTTCTAAATATCACGAGATCTTTCCTATCACAAATCACATCCTTGAATTCAAAAATCAAATTCAAGGTAGAGTTGAGAGTCAAGTCTTGAGAGTTCTTTCGAACATTTTAGAGAAAGTCCCTTTGAGTCTTTTTATCACGCCCCGAGCCTATACCTTGGGCGTGGCTGGCACTCGAAAACCATTGGTGGCCCAAAGTGAACACTTGGTCTGGCTTACTTACTCAGCGGAAGTCTTGAAAATAAAAGATATAACTCATGCAATAACTTAATAGATAATAACATAGCCAAAATAGCAACTCAAGTCTTAAACGTATACAACTTAAATGAATAAGACTAAAGAAATAATATTATCTGCCTATGAAGCCTCTAAAACTAAGAGGGATGTCGGGACAGGACCCCCAATCATCCTAACAACTGAAAACTAGAAAGCAAGTGATTAAAAGAGTCCTCAGAAATGCAAGGAGGCTCACCAACTAAATCTAAGTGCTCAACCTGATCAACGATGCGCTAGATGTTGATCTTGGTTACATGCGTCTGCATCATAAAATGATGCAGGACAACTGGCATCAGTGCATTGAATGTACGAGTATGCAAGTTGGAATGCTAAACATACATAGTCTTGTAAATAATCTGAAAGGAACATTTACCTTGGCTCTTCTCAACTCATGAATAACTCAACTCAATATAAAGCAATAAAACACATGCAATATATGTAAAACTTGTAAAACAGTGGAAAACAACTTAGTTCGTTAAAGAAATGCAATAACAAACTCAACTTTACTTATATGATAAAGTAATATAGTTTCTGTGGGAGATTATCTAACCGACAACCACCACTATGAACCTAAGTGGTGATACAGCGTCTTGCCTACGCTGCCATAACTGTCCTATACTTTGTCGTCATATAGAACACCTTAACTAAGTGGATCCACTAGTCTATGCTAAAAGCATCTTAAAGAGTCATCTAAAAAGTATGGTCATTTACTACCTATGATGGCTACATGGTTTATGGAGACTTGAGTTAATATGAACTCGCATCCCCATATCGGTGCTCAATACTACTCCCAATATATTCTTAGCTCATATGTTTTAGAAACAAACCTCTTTCTTTGATTTGAGATAATTACTCAAAACATAGCTTAAAAGCTCTCTTGGAATCGATGTTCCCTTTTCTTGCTATTTGGGAATACTTAGCTCCCTTATAGCTTTTTGAGCAATGAACTCAACTCTTTACTCTTTGCTTAACTTGAAACTTAGGTCTTAAAACAAAGTTAAAATGTTTGTGGAAGACGTTTGAAACTTTAAAAACACTGTTTTGATTTGCTTCTTAACTTTTAGACTTGACTCTTAACTTCTCTTGACTTTGATCTTAACTTTCCTTGAATTGGATTATGGATTAAAGGTTCATGATCTCATGTTTATGGATGATTTCATGATGTTTAAATGTACCTTAGAGTGTTGGAATCAACTAGAAAACATAGGTACATTGCTAAGGAACAAGTACGAAAAGATGGGGAACGAATAGGGAGAACTGGCATCCCTAGCGCTCTGAGAGGCGCGGGGCACCAGCCCTAAAAGTTCAGAGAAGAAGTTGGGGCGGTCTCGCTGGCGCGGTGCCCCAAGGGTGAAAGTTTAGAGCCCCTTTTGGGGAGCGTTGGCTGGCGCGACGGCCCACCCCTATCCCCAGGTTTTTGACAACTTTTCTTGCTCGTTTTTCATCTCTAAACCCTCTAAACTTCTATGGTTCTTTCTCCAAACACTTAGAATCATCTGTACCCTCAATATACATCAGATTCTACTCGAAAAACACAACTAACAACATGAATCAATCTCAAGAAAACTCCAACAACACAACCCACAAGAATTCAAACAAAATTCATCAAGAACTCAAGGATGTACTTTCAAATCTAATAACTTCGCTGAAATTGAATCATGATTGGTGCGTGGGTGAACTAACCCAACGCTATGTGATCTCACATACCTTGTAGGGATCACCCCAGACGAAATCCACAAGCTAAATCCTTACAGACGACGATCTTTGGCTCTTTTCTCCTTTCTTCTCCTCTTGCGTTCTTCTCCAAAAACCCTAACTCTATTTTTCAAAGGCGTAAACTGAATCCTATCAGTTTAGACCGTAAAAATATTACAAAAATGAATTAATTAAGTTGGGGAAGGAAAAGACCAAACTACACTTCTAAAATCCGAATTGGACTTTCCTTATTCCAACAGCCCAACTTTCCAAGGGCGTAATTCACTCATACGAACTCGGCAGCATTGGAAAGATTATTCCAAGATATTTCCAACCATATCTGGAAGTACACCTAACTCATTGATACGCTTAAATTACACATCTTTTCAGAAGCTTAAGTAATCGTATCACGTAAAGAACCCAACTTGTAGGTTGGGGTCGATCCCACGAGGAATATGGTTTAGACTTAAGTTCAATAACGATTATATTCGTTTAGCCAATGTATTTCCGAGACAAATAAGTAAAAAGGGGGGTTTGTGTAACAAATTTTTGAAATTATGAAAGTAATTAGTAAGCAAGATTTAAACTTTCGTTGTTATCAAATTGAGAAAGAAACTATGGCGTATGTGTTCCCCATAAGCTCATAACTCCGTAATCCTAGTAATAGCAATCCCTTCCTAGTGTATTACATGCAAAGCGATAAGTTATGTATCTCTAAATCTTTGGTCCGGCATCTAGAGAATTTCACCCCACACCTTGGTCCGGCTACGTGTGTATAATTTACTAATCCTTACTATTACCTCATAGTAGATGTCACATCGATGTATGGCTTAGTTTTCACCCTCGCACCAATTGACATTAATTCTATTAGATAGTATCACACTAAATCTATATTGATAATTCTTTTCTTATTAACTACCTCCTTGGTCCGGCAAGTAGCAACAAGGCGAGTTCTAACGTTGCGCACCGTTAAAAAGACTTCTAGACGAAAGGATTATCAATGCATCCAAAACACTATTTGGGAATTACTTAGTTACTATTCATACTTCATTAATCGCTCATGGTTCCCACAACCCTAGTTGTGGATTTAGTTACCCATATTAGCAAGAAAACAATTCATAATGTTTGAAGAATAAATCATGAACTTATGTGGTAGAGTAGAATAATCCCAGAATTTCAACTTGAATTTCAAAGTAAAAATCACCGAAACGTGCTTAGGAAATTAAGAATTGCTAAAGTTGCAAGTTAATCTCCCAAGCCAAAAACAAAATAATAAAGTCTAACTCCCAAAGACGAGGTTTACATACCCTATTTATAGAAAACAAGTCCTAAATTAAAAGGGAAACAAAGTAAGGAAAGTTTGTTCAGGCACGCGTCTTCATTCCACGGGAATGACTCACGAATCCTCAATGGATCTACGGTCCGTGAGTCCCTTCCGTCAGCCAGGACTTAGAAAATATTTCAGCTTCCAAAAATCAGCTTCTCTGAAGCAAACGACGGAACACCAGTACGGACTGTATATCTCCAAAAATCAGGTATTGGAACCCTCACAATCACATTATACGGTTCAGCAGTACAGTCTGTAGATCAATCTATGGACCGTCAATGGTCTCTGTGGTTCCACACTTGGTCAAATTCCCTGATTCTCCTTCTATGCCTTGCCCTGCTGATCTACGATCACCATATACGGAGCGTCAATGGACCTACGGTCGGTAGACCATATCCGTAGATGCCCTTTTCTACATTTCTTTCAGTTAACTCTTTACTTCCGCACCTAAACATCTTTCCTACAAAACATGATACAAACACATAAAAACCAATACAAAAAGGCCATAGACACACACAACTCTTAAGTGAAATGTATTAAAAATACCATAAACTCACGGTATATCAACACCCTCAACTTAAATTCGTTGTTTGTCCTCAAGCGACGTACTAAGACTCTACACGACACTTTGTATAGAAGCAAGCATTTCAAGCACAAGCAATCACATAGCTCTCTACCCCGACTCACTTCTCGAGTGCAAATCTTTTCTCTCAAACTCAACAAGCTAACTTGTGCGGATCCAAACATGACAAAGACCGGCCAACCAACACACAACATACATTGTTTTACTATCACCAAGGTACCAACTTTCCGACAATGTAACTAGTGCCCTTACTTCAAATGAAATCCCTTTTTCACACAATAAATTTGATTTTGAGTACAAGGATTTATTCAACACTCACACTCAGAAGTAACTTCAAGTACAATTAGTACTCAAACCATAGGTTTGCCCTTATTTTCACTACTTAGACTCTCCAAACTAGGTTCTAGGATCACTATAGGACTTTCTTGGCTTGTAACATAGGCTCAGGGTCAGGTGTGGTACATTTGGGTACGTTTTAGTGATTTTCTGCCCTCCTTGACATTACATTAGGCTTTCTACCTCTTTTTGCCCTATTTTTGACATCCTACCATTTTACCTTTTTTCCCTTGATTCTCTTCAACCATGGATGTGACTTTAGACTTTGTAGCTCTTTATTTTTCTCTTTCATCTTTTTCATGCGTTTTATTCTTTTCTTTAGCTTTCAACAAGTCACATCCTTTCCTTTCTTTTCTTTTTCCCTTTTTTCAACATCAAACTCTTTTCATACCCATTTTTCTTTCTGTTTCCTCTTTCATAGCCACCGTCAACTTATGGATTTTCCATTGGTTGAAGTGCACATGTGATCCCTTAAAGAATATACATCCAATAACTATAGTGATCTTTCACGCTTCAAAGCTTTAATTTCTTTATTATTTTTCTTCTAACAAATAGTCGATAAATTTGAACAATTATAATACCAACCAATAATCACTTGTTTGTACTTTTCAGACTTATAGTTTCTATACTATATAACCAATACTCCCTCCGTCTCATATTAGATGAACATTTTACTAAATATATTTGTCGTATACTACTTGATCACTTACTATATCAAAATATAATTAATTATTTTTTTTCTATTTTAACCCTACAATTAATATGAGTTTAAACAAATTTTGAAGATCCAATTTTTTTTCCAGGAGGCTAACTAATATGAACAAAGGAAAAAAGGTAAAATTAATCAATCTATTAATGATTTCTTAGTTACGGTATAAAATAAAAAAATGTCCATCTAATATGAGACGTGAGAGCATTATTCACTTCCCAAAACAATTAATATTAATTTTTTTTTAATTTTGTAAAATAATAAATTTCTGCTTTTACTCACAATCAACTACTATAATAAAGACATGTTGCCTGCATTTTTAATGTGAAAATAATCAAAAATAAAACACGATATTTAAAAAAAAATAGAAAAAAGGTCAAATTGCCACGTGTCTTTAAAAGACTTGAATGGATTTGTCGGTTGTTCTACCAGAAATACCCCCAAAAGAAAACTAAACTTTCACTTTAGGAAATTTTCGTAACCACTTGCGTTTGAAAATAAGGAAATAAAGTAACTTGAAAATTAGTAATTAAGTAACTTTAGTTAGTTCAATTACGGTTATAGTAGTAATTTAGGAAATAAAGTAACTTGAGTTTGTTAAGTAATTTGAGTTTTTTCCATTAGGGTAATAAGATGTGTATAAATAGATAACTATCTTTGTTTAGACATCATAATTCACATAATTAGTATAGCTAGGTTAATTCTGGACCAAGAATCAATGTCGAAGCAAATGGGAATACGTTTTCATCCTACTGATACGGAGCTAATCAACTATCTTAAGAGGTTTTTCAAAGGCGAATTATCATTGAATCAACAATGTCCTATCCAGTTTGCGGATATATATGGAGATCAACCACCATGGGAGATATTTGGAGCTAATTGTGAAGAGAAGTTTCGTTACTTTATTACTCCTTTGAAGAAGCGGAAGATTAAAGATAAAAGGTTTTGTCGAACTTGTGCTAAAGGGACGTGGAAAGGGCAAACCGGAGAAGATCTTATAAGGAGAAATCGTATGGGTCCTGTGGTAGGGTTTAAGAGAAATTTCAAGTTTGAAACAAGTGAGTGTGGCCAAAATAAAACTTGGTTGATGATAGAATATCGTGTTGCGGATAGTTTCTTTAAGGAAAACAATCATATTGTTAAAGAAGATTTTGTAGTGTGTCGAATCAAGAAGAAGCTATCGATGGATAAAGAGAAGAATGTGGATCATGTTATGGATGCAGAAGATGGAGATGTTGCGGGGGTTATTGATCCTATGTTGCTGCTTGAACCTAATGATAATAACGACTACTCCACAACGGAAGATCAAGTTAGAGTTTGTGAGGCTACAACTTCCGAATATGATGTTCAAAACAGTAGTACAATGGAGAAGAGAGGGACAACGTTGGAAGTACAAGAAGGCCACATAGTTGATGATATTATTAGAAGTGAGGAAGATATGTATACAACATTGGAGGACATCCTTGTTGATATTCCTGATGATTGGTTGCAACATTCATTAGTTTGAAAAGAAATTGTATATATAGTTCATTATTAATATTTCTTCATGCAGCAAGAATTGTGCTAACCTGTTTTCATATTTCTCTTCGTATGTCTATGCTGTCTCTTTTTTTTAGTTTAATCCTAGCTCCATATAATTAGTGGGTACAACGAATTAAAGAAGTAATATATTACTTTGATCGATCTGGAGATTTATTTGAATGTTGTTATTTCTGTGTTGGAAGAGAACCTTTACTCTTAGAGTAGGAATTCATAAAACTGATATTAGTTGTGTCTCAAAAGAAATTGTGATTATAAATATTGAGCAACAAGGTTGTTAATATTTTCCTATAGCCCAATAGGTGAATGCATGATATATTTAAATCTTTTCAATCAATCCAAACATAGATATTTTTAACCCTTTTCCGTTTATAATTAAATTGGAACAAGTGATTTAACAACTTTATTCTCATCACAAATGATGACTTGTTTATTCGATGTCTATCCATTAGTATAATTATTGTAATTCATTAATTTCCATCAATTAGTATATATTATGCAACGTCAAAATAAAGTCATGAAGAAAGCAAGGTAACGGTTAATGTTTCAAGCCAATTTGATGGACCAAGAATTTCAAGTTTGGTAAATCAAGTTAAATAAGAGAAAGGGTTCTTCAAAAAGTGTATGTAAGCTAAATTAATAAGCTAAATCATTGTTGTAATGTACATTTTAAACTATATTTTTATAAATTGTACTTCTGAAATAGTCGTATAAAATTAAGTAATTAATTAGAATCAATGTCGAAGCAAATGGGAATACGTTTTCATCCTACTGATAATGAGTTAATCAACTATCTTAAGAGGTTTTCCAAAGGCGAATTATCATTGAATCAACAATGTCCTATCCAGTTTGCGGATATTTATGGAGTTCAACCACCATGGGAGATATTTGGAGCTAATTCTGAAGAGAAGTTTCGTTACTTTATTACTCCTTTTGAAGAAGCAGAAGATTAAAGATAAAAGGTTTTCTCGAGCTTGTGCTAAAGGGACGTGGAAAGGGCAAACCGGAGAAGAACTTATATAAGGAGGAATTGTATGAGTCCTGTGGTAGGGTTTAAGAGAAATTTCAAGCTTGAAACAAGTGAGTGTGGCCAAAATAAAACCTGGTTGATGATAGAATATAATGTTGCGGATAGTTTTTTTAAGGAAAATATTCACATTGTTAAAGAAAATTTTGTAGTGTGTCGAATCAAGAAGAAGATGAACTATAAAGAGAAGAACGTGGATCATGTTATGGAAGCACAAGATGGAGATATTGCGGGTATTATTGATCCTATGTTGCTTGAACCTAATCATTATAACGACTACTACAATGGAGAAAAGAGGGACAACGTTGGAAGTACAATAAGGCCACCAGAGTGATGATATTAGAAACGATGAATTTCAGGAAGAGATGTATAGAACATTTGAGGACATTCCTGATGATTGGTTGTAACATTCATTCGCTCAACAAGATATATAATACACAGTTCATTAAATGGATTATTCAGTTGAATAAAAATTGTATATATATAGTTCCATTTTAATTTGCCTCTATACATGTCGATGTTCTGATTATTGATATGTTCTTCATGCAGTAAGAATTGAGCAAGCCTGTTTCAATATTTATCTCTTATTTCTCTTGCTATGCCAATTTTACCAGAATTACATGTAGAAGAGCAATTCGTGTTTAATTTAAAACCAACATTAGGAGGACAATGTACTAATTACTATCAAATAATTAATAACAATAGTATTTAGTTCCTCTGATAGTATATGTAATTTTCTAGTCAAACGGGTAACATGTAGTATCAACAATATAAAATTTGTGTAGTAGTAATAATAATAGTATTTGCATTCCCAAAAATTAAAAAAAAAAACTTGAAATAGAAAAATACATGTACGTGTAGATATGAGCGTGACTTTGATTGAGAGATAATTAATATTATGAACGGAAGGTGATCTATGGATTCCCAAGTTTTAGCTACAATAAAATACCAAACATCGACTTCATCTTGGCTATATAGCTAAAATTTGCCTAATTACGCGTTGTTGTTATAGTTTTAGTTGACGTAGATATTCTTATTTGTACATTTCGCATGCTTTTATCAATTTATACACTTCGGGATTCAATTATTTTTTTGGTTAAAACGAGTAGCAATTCGATTGGAAAGATGGTAAACAATCCCCTAAATCACGAAATAATATCTCATTAGTGTTACATACCAAATATGACTTCCTCCGTATCAAATACACAATTCTTTCTGGCTTCATGATATCGATGAGTGTAATTAAAAAAAATCAAATGTTTCTTCGTTCATGATACAAAAGGTATACGATACATTGAATTCATGTCTTTTTTTGTGTTCTAAATCAATATCGAATTACTTTTAGATGAATTATGTAATTTTTTGGAATTATTGAAGACTGATTCATAGTATGACCTGGTCAATTAAGTTTGTTAGTAGTGTCATATATTCGAGACCCATAATTAATGTTAAATAATTATGCATAAAAAGGTATTTTGAATTTCATATGATTACCTATACTGACTCTTGCTTATTTCGACTTGTTATACAAGTATATATATAATAGAGTGCAACCTAACCACCTGAAATTATGAGGAGGTGTGAATTGTAAAAAGATGTTGTGTTTACAGATTTTATATTCAGACAATTGCAACAAAATTGTGCTAGGAAAAGATGATGTTAACAAAATTCACATAGGAGGGCATAGTGTGCCAGCACTTATCTAATATTTCATTTAATTATATTGTGCACAAAAAAGAAGGAACCAAAGTTTTTAAAAATATATAATAAGTTGTGATATGACTATTGTTTATGGTCTTTGGCAGTATGAATTGTTTCCCTTCTCACATTAGTGATGTTCCTGTTATTTTTGCACAAGATGTAATTTGCAGTGATATGCTAAGGAAACATTAAAACATGCTCATCGTTCCGGACCAACAACATCAACACAACCAACAACGACCACATTTTAAATCATTACAACTACTCGACCCTCATACGAAATCATGCATTGTCCACATTGCATCACAAAAATCATAAAGAGAGTTCAAGATTGGAATGTAAGGATCCATGCACTGTAACATCCCGCCTTAGAAAGAGCTAAATTTAGAAAGAACTAATTTGGAAAGAGCTAATTTGAGATTTGTTCAAGTTAAGCTTAAGTTGTGAGTTTTGGATCAACTTCAAACGACCATATCTTTAGTACAGGATGATTTAGGTGACCCATAGGATATCAAATGAAAGGTCCTTGAATCCTCTTTCAAAAGTCACCGAGTTTGCTAAATTTCAAGTTCGGATGACGGAGATATGCTTGTTTGAAGTCAGCCTGTCCAGTTAAGGAAATATACCCGAATTGATGATGGTATTTTGGTCTTTTCCTTACCTCATCATCTTTAAACGTTTTTAGTAATATTTTAGGGTTCTAAACTGATTTGGGTCAGTTTTCACAATCCAAAAATACGCTTAGGGCTTTGAGAGGAGTTCAAGAGGAGAAAAGAGGAGAGGCTCAAGGCGTTCATCAAGATTCTTGATATTTGTCAAGGAATTTCGCCAAGGATTTGATCCCTAAGAGGTATGTAAGTTCTCATAGTGTTAGGTTCGTTCACTCACACGCCAATCATGTCATTTTATCCGTAATTTCGTTCTTGAGGTTGAATGATTTGAGTTATTGATGAGTTTTCTTGAAGTTTCATTCGCTAATCGTTTATGATGAGTTTGATGAGTTATTGAGATAAATGTTATAAGTTTGAAGGTTGTTTTTTAGTAGATTTTTGTGTACTTATGTTGGGTACTCGAATCTAAGTGGGTTTGAAAGAAATCATTCGATTTTAGGTGAATTAGGGCCAGAAATCGAGAAGAAAAATTCGTCAGAACGTTCTAGAGAGGGGTTGGGGCGGCGCGCCCTAGATACACCAAGAGGGCTGGGGCAGCGCGCCTGCATTGCGCCACAAACCAGCCCCAGTAAGTGGAGGGCTGGCGCGGCGCCCCAGGGATACGCCAGGAGCGTCAGCCCACTTTTCTATCTGTCCTTCGATCAATACCTTTGAGTTGAGCTTTCATTCTTTTCTTAATCCTAGCTATCTAAACTATATTTAATCATCACAAGATCCTTCATATCATGAATCGTAACTCTTGAATTCATAATTCAAATTCAAGAAAAGATTAAGAGTAGAGTTTGAGAGAGTCGTTTGAGTTATTTTGAGAAGTCTTTTACAAACTTTTAAAACTTGTTTTTTAAGACTTGAGTACTTGAGAATGAGGATGAGGAGAGTTGAGTTATTTCTTATTTTTTATTTTTATCATCTTTATTCTTATCATTTATAAAATCTCTCCACATGTATTTAAATCTACAATGATAATTGATATTATTGTTTTTTTAAATTTTGAATTAGAATTGATTTAAAATGAATTGTCATATATATATTTTCACGTTATACTCATAACAGCATGTTGGTTGTGCTTATAACGTATTAACTTAATATAATTAATATTTAAAATAATATATTAATTATTTATATAAAATTAATTTAAAAGTTTTTAATACTAAATTCTAAAATTATTTGTCATTGTTAAGTTATACATATTTACTAAAGAATAAAATTTACACATATTTAGAAAGACTAAAGATATCTAAAAATCCATAAAATAAAAGAAGAAACTTATAGTAAATTAAAGGAGTGCAAGATGATCCATTGTTTTCATCTTTCGGTTTTTTTTTGCATTGAAAATAATTTATTTTTATGTGGTATAATATTAATTTGATAATTTATTTTATGTGGTATATATTAATTTTATTATAGTATATTTTATTTAATTGGTCACTCAAATTCAATATTTTGTACATTCCTATTTTCTGAAATTGTATTAGATTAAATAAAAATCGCCTTATTTTGCAGGATTAAACGAGAGATGAGCGTGCTAAAGTGGTTGCATCATTCTTTGTAAATTATATTTAGATTTTAGCTAAAAGTAGAGACAATATTTTTAATACTACAATTGAGATTGATCTATGAATTTATAATTTAATTAATTAGCACAAACATCAATTGAACACATGCTACATATGCTATTAGTCTTCATTATACTAGAAGAAGGAGAAGTTGTTAGAATAATGTTTAGTGTCTTTGAAGAACATACACTCATTGTACGTAAATTAGGGTAAAAATTTGTTAGCATTAGATGTATATATAAAATTAAAACATTATATATGATTATGCATGCACTTTTGTTACTAAATAATAATTCGTAACAGTTATTTTTAAAATTTAAAATTATTATATTATAAAATATTCGCGCAACGTGCGGGTACGTATACTAGTATATATATATATATATATATATATATATATATATATATAAAGGAGAAATATAAAGAAGGTGATGTGACACCTCTCTATGGCCTCCATTACCAATTATCTTTTTTCTCCTTTTTTGGCTTTATTTTAGAATTTAAATGAATTGTTTTATTGTAAAAGTAAATTTATTTGTTTATTACAAATAACTATTTTAATTAAGGAGGAACATTTACACCAAAGACTCTTCACATTCAAATTTATAATGAGTAATTATTCATGAGTCACACCTATTTAATTTTACTCTTAATAAAAAAAATCTTTTTCTTTTCTTCCTTCTTCTAATGATAAATTATTAAATGATAATAGTTTTTGATATTTTCAGTATATTTCTCTTTATTATTAAATTATACATCAATATATATTTATATAGATTTCAAAGCTAGATATAGACTATAACACCCCAGAAAAAATTTTAAACTAATCCTCGAACCGTTCTTCGTAGTGAGTGAATTTTTACCAAGGAATTTAAATTTTTCTAAGTGTTAAGGTCACTAGATGTAGAACTTTGTGTTCCAAAAAGAGCTAAAGAGAATTCGTTGAAGTCATTCCTAAGCTCTTCTAAGTTTTGGGTCAACTTTAAACGACCATAACTCTCAGTACATGATGAGTCAGGTAGGCTACAAGATAGATAATGAAATATCTTTGAATTATCTTTCCAAATCCACCGAGTTTGCTAAGTTTCGAGGTCGGATGAGTGAGATATGCCCTTTTGAAGTCAGGTTGTCTAGTTAAGGAAAGTTACTCGAAAATAGTGAGGGGTATTTTGGTCTTTTCCTAAAATCAGATTTAATTCATTTTTAGTAAGGTTTTAGGGATCTAATCTGATTAGGTTCAATTTATAATCCTAATATACGCCTAAGGTGTTAGTTGAGAGTTCAAGAAGAGAAAAGAGGAGAAAGGAGGAAAGGATCAAGACGTTCATCGAAGTTCTTGAGTTTTCTAGCAGATTTTTGCCATGGGTTTAATCCCTAAGAGGTATTTAAGCTTCCATAGTGTTGGATTTGTTCACCCACTCACCAATCATATTAATTTCAGCGTTAAATTAGTTCTAGAAAGTTGAAAAGTTTGGTGTTCTTGATATGTGTTCTTGAAATTTGATTTCGTACTTGAATTGGGCTGAGATTATGGAGTTCTTGAGATTATTGTGTCGATTTATAGAGTTTTTTTGAGTTAGATTCTAGTGTACATGTGTTGGGCATATGAATCTAAAGAGAAGTTGAGCAAAAGAATCGAATTTAGGCAATAGGGGATAGAAAACGAAGAAGGAACAAGTCGGGCAAAATCTGGGTACCAGGTCCACGTCGCTGACTTGTTCGTAAAGATTGGAAAAAAATTCTCCGCGTCACGGAGAGGTCACGGACCCTTCTGCCTCAAAATTTATTTCGCCACCAAATACTAAAATGCATCTCCGCGTCGCTGACTTGCTTCCAGACAGTGATTTCTTGATCGCTTCTCATGTTTAACTATCTAAAAATACTTCTAAACATCATGAGATCTTTCATATCACAAATCACATCCTTGAATTCAAAAATCAAATTCAAGATAGTGATGAGAGTCAAGTCTTGAGAGTTCTTTCGAACATTTTTGAGAAAGTCCCTTTGAGTCGTTTTGAAGAGTCTTATATAAATTCTAATAACTTATTTCAAGACTCGAGCAAGTGAGTATGAGAGTGAGGAGAATGTATTCATGAGTCTACTTTGTCATCACGAGACCCTTCATATCATGAACCATAACTCTTGAATTCATAATTCACATTCAAGAGAGGGTTGAGAGTAGAATTCAAGAAAGTCTTTGAGTTCAATTGTGAATCCTTTGAGATCAACTATTGATTCGAGCTATGTTTTGAGGAAGTAAGTATGAGAACGAGAAGAGTCGTATACACGAGTTTCATATCGTTATGTAGACCCTTGAGTCGAGTCGTTCATGCTCATAATTCCGCATGAACTCCATAAGTTGAGTATATTTTAGAGGAGTAGTATCTTCAAGTTCTAAGTCTTGAGGATGGAGTTCATAATCCTTTTGAGATTATAATTCTAATCATGGGACTACTACATGTTACCCATGAATCCCTTGAGTTGAGTTGTTCATGCCCATAACTCTGCATGAACCCTTTAAGTCGAGCAGTCTTGAGATGAGAAGTATCTTTGAGTCCTTGAGTTGAGTAGTTCATGCTCATAATTCCGCATGAACCCTCTGAGTTGAGCATTCTTGAAATGAGTAGTATCATTGAAGTTCTTGAGTTCCAAGTATTGAGTTCTATCCATGGTTATTGAAAACCTTGAATTGAGTCGTTCACGCCAATAATTCGGCATAAACCTTATTTTACGAAGTCTTGTACAAAATCTTTAAACTTGTTTTAAGACTTGAGTTTTGAGTTGAGTAAAGAGTAAAGAGTGAAGTTCATTTCTTCAAAAATATATATGGGGACTATGTATTCTCAAAGAGTAAAACGTTTACACATTTAAACAATAAAGGAAACTGAGATTTCCAAAAGAGCATTTGAGCTAGTTTTCAGTAAAGAGTAAATGCTTTCAAAATTAAGCAAGAGAGGAAACACTGATTTCCAAGAGAGCCTTCAGGCTTGTTTTTGAGTAATTATCTTAAACCACAGAGTTATGTTTTTAAACATATGAGCTAGTATATTTTGGGAGTAGTATTGATCACCGATATGGGGGAGAGTTCAAACAAATCCCAACCTCCATAAACCGTGTAACAGTGGCGGAGCCAAGATGTTCGCTAAGGAGGTTCAAAGAATAAAGTAATAAATACGTGAGATGGGAAAGAAAAATATTAATCTTAACTTGCTAAATTTAACTTGTCTTGTTATGCCGCATTTAGGTTCTTCTTACTTTTTACCCTGCTCCATCGAGTTTTATTTTTCAAATTCTTGTGCTCTTTTTTTCTTTTAGTTTTGTCATGTTTTATTTTATTTTGATTTTTTTATTAAAATAAATCTGAATTGGTGCCCTTTCAATCATATGATACTATAAAAATCACCAAGATTTTTTAAAGGGGTAAAAGTTAACATATTTAGAAAATAAATAAATTACATCATCTTTTTTTTTAGTTCAATTAATTCAATTTACTAGGTTAGTCATTTGTAAAAAAATAAATGATCAATAAATCAAATAAGATTAGTTTAATTTTCATCTCCTTAGAATAAAATTGAAAAAAAATACAATGAAATTAAAGAAAGAAAATTCAATTAAATAGATATTGTTTAAAAAAATCACAATTTTAATATTTCTTCGTTCGGTTAAATTTAATTTACTTTATTATATATAAATATTTTTTCTAACTCAATTTAAAATTTAATAAAAATTTATCGTTTCTTCAACTTAGTACACATAAAGAGAACTATGTAGAAACAAAATGAAAAATATAAATAAGAAGAATCTAAAAGAAAAATTTACAAAGAATGTGGCTAATAAATTTAAACAAAGACAAATTGAAAAAAAAAAAAGGAATAGCATAAAAAGAAAATAATGAAAAATAAAAAGGATAAAGCTTCACATTGAACCAATGAGGCCTTTTCATTTGTTTGGGAATCTTGGCCCAAAACTTCTCAGGCCTTTTAAAGCATAAAAAAAAGATGAAAAACATTATTGCGCCTGATGAGATTCAAACTCAGCCTTTCTAGGTGGAACTTGAACCCCCTGACCATTCTGCTATCCTTATCTTTAGTGTTGAGGGTTTCATTTTAATTAATATACCCATAAAATCAGAATTTGACCTTACATATACAGTGTAATTTTTCCGCAAGGGGGTTCAGGTGAACCCCTCTGTTCCACGTAGCTCCGCCCCTACGTGTAACCAACATGGATAGAAAAGGGTCATACTTTTTAGATGATTCCTTAGTGCTTTTTAGCATAGACTAGTGGATCCACTTAGTAGTTAGGTTCTATACCCCCAACAAGGTATAGGACGGCCCTGGCAGCGTGAGGGAGAACGTTGTACCATCACATAGCTCACAGTGATGGTTGTCGATTAGGGAACCTGCCACTGTTATATATTGTATTCTTATATACATAGAGTTTACCTTGTATTTTCATATACAAGCAGAGTTTATCTTGTATCCTTGCATACAAATAGAGTTATTTTGTATTTTTCAATACATTGAGTTGTTTTCTACTATTTTAAAAGTGTTTCATATATTGCATATGTACTGTTGCTTTACATTGAGTTGAGTATACAGAGTTGAGTATCCATAGTTGAGTATCCATAGTTGAGTATCCAAAGTTGAGTATACAGAGTTGAGTATTCAGAGTTGAGTATCCATAGTTGAGTATTCAGAGTTGAGTACCCAGAGTCGAGTATCTTATTGTTCAGATTGAGCCTTATTTCACTGAGTTGAATATCTTATAATAAATTGAGCCTTATTTCACTGAGTTGAATATCTTATAATAAATTGAGCCTTATTTCACTGAGTTGAATATCTTATCATTGAGTTGAACCCTATTTTCTCTAACCTGAGTTGAATTGTGTTTCTTTGAGTTGAGTTGAGTGAGTTGAGAAGAGGTAAATATGTTTCTATTCCACCATTTCAAGCTTATGTTATGCTTTAGAATTCCCCTTACATGCTCGTACATTTCATATACTGAGCCATTTGGCCTGCATCGCTTCATGATGCAGATACAAGTACTTAGGATCATCAACAGTAGCTTTGTTGATACCGCATGCAGTTCAAGTTAGCTATGGTGATCCTCCTTGCTTCTGGAGGGTTCCACTTGTACTTTCAGTTATATTGTTAAGATGTCGTGGGTCTTGTCCCGACTTCCATCTTTGTCAATTAGAGGCTTCATAGATAGACAATAGAGTTTCAGAAGTCTGTTCATTTATTTTGTTAAATGTTTTAAGGACTTAAGTTGCCTATTTATGGCGAGTTGAATATATTATAAAGTTATCTATTCAGTATTGTTCAGATTATCTTGGAGTTGAGTATTTGAATTTATTCACTTTTTAAGCTTTTGCATGCTTAAGTTAGTCTTCCGCTTGTAGTCAGCCAGGATGAGGGTTCGCTTGGGAACCAGCAATAGTTCTTGAGAGTCGGCCACATCCAAGATGTAGACTCGGGTCGTGACATAGACAAAGTATTGTGCTACCTTCTCTAACTTAGGATACCATTTATCTATTTCCTCTTTCTTGGGTTTTTAGCTTTATTATTTTTATTAATCAATTTATTTAATAATTAAATTGAATAATTAAAATTTTATTATTGCATCTAATTATATCCCATGAGTTACACAAAAATCTATACCTGTTTGCATTCTCTACTTAAGTAACATGTCTCATCAACTTCTCTCCCTAATTTTTTAATGCTTAACTCATCTATAAATAACACTTAAATATAGAAATGATAGATGCTCGTTTCTATTTTCTCCCATTTCTTTTTTATCTTAGTTTAAAAATGTGTTGGCATTCAATGAAGTCATTGTCTTTTGATTCTTTATTTTAATTTTTGTTGGTTTTCTTTTCTATTTATTAGATATGTTAATCAACTAAATTTTGTTTGATTGATTTTCAGTAACATATGGATATGAAGGAAGGAAGTAATTGTGGTATCCAATTTCACCAAATTACTGAAGCATTTGAGGTGAGTTTTTTATTTTATCACCAAAAGTTTTTTATTTTATCACAAACTTATAGAGATTGAAGAAATTTTTTGTGTCTTTCATTCGGTCATTTTTATAGTGAATTAGAATGAGAAAACAAATGAGATTTGATTAACATTTCTAGAATTAAAATTACAATTAAAAATTAAGCCAACTTATTACTTAAGAATTTTATTTATAACATAGGGATAAAATAAAAATAATATAAGAATATATAATCAGGATAGAACATATATGAATCTTTCTTCTTGATGTATGTGGCGTTCAATACAAAAAGATATTTTTCTTTTTCATTTGATCAATTTCTATGGTGTGAATATATTTTGCTAATTCCTTTTTTATATATTTATTTGTATTGTTCTATTTGTTGTTGGTAAGACAAAAACAATAGTGAAATACTACCTCTTTATGGCTTAGAAAAATATTTTTTCTCTTAAATTTGTATACCATTTTCTTTCTTAATATTTATGTGATATTATTTTTTAAAATCTAAAGTCATCATATTTTCACATTCTTTTTCCCAACTCTTATATTTGCATACATACGTAGCTAACATCCCCCAACTACTATTTATTATTTCTCTCCTTATTTTTCCTTTTACAATCCTTCTTTCTACCTTCTTAACTTCATATGTATTTATACTTTAAATGTTCTAGCATTTTTCAATTATTTCTCTGTTAATTTATGTATTTATTTGCCTACTTATGAATAATGAATTTTGATTTTTTAGTATATATTTAAATTCTTTTCAGCTGAAATTACTGAAAATTATAGTTCTAATTCTTATTATTTATACTTAATTTCTTTTCTACTTTTCATTTTCATTGATTTCATATTGAATGGTTATG
Organism: Solanum verrucosum; assembly: GCF_900185275.1. Lineage (NCBI taxonomy): Eukaryota > Viridiplantae > Streptophyta > Magnoliopsida > Solanales > Solanaceae > Solanum > Solanum verrucosum. Next base: position 2,227,407 of record NW_026020202.1, on the reverse strand, counting down.
CTTTTTAACTATATTTGAAGCTTTTTTTTTGCTTGAATTATGCTTAGCGAGTAAAAAATTTATGATGTTTTCTTTCTTCTTTTTTAGTTTCATTATTTTTTATTGTGTTTTTATTTTGTCGTGCATGTTGATTAATATGTGTATTTGTTGTACTTGAATTATTTTATTTGTGAGATTATTGTTAAGTTGAATTGACATTTGTTGTAGTAATTATAATCTATAGAACATTTGAAACCTATCATAAAGAATTGTATTTGATACGTCATTACGTTTTGAATGAAGTTTGATTGCAAAAAAAAAAAATCACTTCAAAATTATTTCATGTGAAAATGAAATAGAGGTCAGTTAATTTTATATTGTACTATTTGCTTTTATTTATTTTACTTTTTTGTGTAAACCATATATAAGGAAAACGGCTATTAAAGGAATGAAGGACAATTATTTTTATATTTGATAAATTTTTAAAATTTATTTTCTTTATACCTAAACAATATGAAGGGACAAAACTTTTGAATGATTCCTTGCTATGAATTTAAGTCGACTTTGTTCTGTTGTGGAGATTTTTTATTTATTTATTTGTTATTAGAACTGTGGAGCGAGTGAACTACAAAGAATATTGAATATCTTATTGTCATGTATTTTTCAAAATTTTATATTCTATTCGTAATCACAATTTTATAATAAAATTTTATGGAAATCTACATTGAGCACATATATAATAAAGGTATTATTTAGTTTAAACCTACATTATTAGAAATTATTTATAAAAGAAAATAATTTTTTTACGAAAACAAATTTGATCTAGCTAACAAGTTCATATTTTTCATCCAACTATCCTAATTTATTATTATTTTTATGATATTAATAGACATATTTTTATTGTTGATATTAATAAGTATCATGGTTTTGCATTGTAACACCTCGCTGAGTAAAAGAGCAAGAATTAGAAACAGTCATTTTTGGAAAGAATGAAAAATCTGGAAATTTGTTTAAGTTATGTTAAGTTTGAGTTTTGGGTCAACTTCAAACGACTATAACTCTTAGCTCGGGATGAGTTAGGTGTGCTACAAGATACCATAGGAAATATTTTAGAATTATCTTTCCAACGCCACTGAGTTTGCGCGATTTCAAGTTCATATGATGGAGATATTCCCATTTGAAGTTGGATTTTCTAGATAAGGAAAGTTAAAACCGGACTTTTAAGGGGTATTTTGGTCTTTTCCATACCCAATTGATTTAATTCATTTTTAATGAATTAATAAGGGTCAAAATTGAACTTTTTTGGAGGATGCTGGTGCGGCGAGCCCCTGTTGTGCCAGGAGGGCTGGGGAGACGCTCCACCAGTGGGCCAGAAACTGGTCTCTGAACTTTTTGGGTTGGCGCAGCGCGCCAGCAGTGTGCCAGGTCCGTCCGCCCCAACCTATTTTCATCGTTTAGCCCGTTTAAGTTCGTATAAGGTGTACTAACAATTCCTATTGATTCTAACTACTTTAAATGGCTTCTAAACATCTAGAAAACATCCATAAACGTGAATCATAACGTTGAATCCATAAATTCAAATTCAAGGAAAGTTAAGAGCCAAGTCTAGAAAGTTCATAGAGTCTTTTCAAGAAGTCTTTTACAAATATTTTAAACTTGTTTTACGACTTGAGTTTTGAGTTAAGAGTAAAATATGAAGTTCATTTCTTCAAAAAGAGTATAGGGGAACTAAGTATTTCCAAAGAGTAAATGTTTTCACATTTAAACAAGAGAGGAAACAGTGATTTCAAGAGAGTTTTTGAGTAATTATCTCAAACCACAGAAAGATCTTTTGTTTTTAAAACATATGAGTTGAGTATTTTGGAGTAGTATTGAGCACCGATATTGTAACGACCCGAACCGTCGTTATTTAGGAAAAGCAAAACTTTGAGAAACTACTGGGCCACTGTCCCACCAGGTCGGGCCATAAGCTGCTAGGGCGGCGGCGCCACGGCGGGGTAAGCTGGCCCCACAGCAGGATAGGCGAGAAAGAATGTAAATAACGTGAAACCTTATTTTCTCCTTCTTCCTAAAACACCTAATTTAAACGTAAACCACCCTAGAAACCCCCCAAAATCTGCTCTAAGCTTTGGAAGGAAGGAAAAGGAGATTTCTAGCGTAAGGAGATCGATGGATTGCGGATTCGTGGCCAAATTCACCGTCACGAAGTTCGAAAATGAGAATCGAAGGCAAAAACTCCATGCAGTTGCTTGGCGCCCAGGTAGGCTAGGTTTATTAATTGAGTAGTTATAAATTTGAGCCCACTGTGTAGTATAATGATAATCAATGGTAGGATTTATGTGTAGGCCTTTGAGAACCAAATAAAAGATGATTAAATCATAGGAAGAGGCCTTAGATGATGAACTAGGGCTAAATATGGTTGATTTATTGTCTTAGTGATATATATTGATGAATACTTCATTGTGATGGTTGTGATTTCATGTTGTGTGATGGATGTTTGTTCTTGCTTCAATATAATATGTGTATGTATGTGAATGTTGCATTATTGATCACACTAATCGTAAATGAGATAGCTGAAAGATGAATGTCATGAATCGTGACTTGATTGTATGATTATGAGAATATACTTGTGATTGTGGTTGTCGCTTGTTGATTGGATCGGGTGTTGCGTTCTGATACACTAACTTGAATCGGTTGCCACGTACCGGCATAAACATGGGATCGGGTTTCACGCCCGACACAGTAACTTGGATCAGGTATCATGTACCAGTACGCTAACAGTTTGAGTGTGGGTTCCATGAGAGGACCATTGACTTGACATATTTGTGTAATTGGAGAATTGTGAAATTGTACATTTTTCGTAAGTGATAATTGATGTTGTTTTCCATGGAGTTGTTAAATGATTATGATGAGCTATATATGATTGCTCTACTATATTGAGTAAACTGATTAAGTATCTGGTTGTTGAATGAACCGGAAAGGACAAGCCCAACCAGGATGTGATACGGTATGTGGGGAGTCAAGGGTTCAAGAGTTGCTAATGTTTGAGTAAAGGGTTGTCTATGTGTTGTGAGGGCGAGAAGTGAAGGTAGTGTAAGTGATGTAAATACTTAGGTAGATTTCACCTTGGAGAAGAGGATTCGTGGTTGGTAGTTAGAAAGCTTGATATAATGTACCATGTGGTCAAGGCTGGGTAATATGAAGAGAAAATAAGGGTATGCCGTGAGTGGTTAGTCAGAATGCTTGTAGTTGTATTTGTCGACTCTTTTATGCGTTAGAATGGTTAGGCTATGATCAAGAACCTAGTAAGTAGGTTGAATGAGAAGGTGGTTAGTAGTAAGAGTACTAGTGTAATTTTGAGGTATTTCGAGAGAGGGTAAAGGTGGAGAAGCGAGTGGTTTATTGCATGTTCTTGCTAGTTGAATTCTTATATTATGCGGTGGGCGTTGGGTTAACCGATGATGCCTACTAGTACGTGTGGTTTTGTACTGATACTACTCTTGCTATGCCTTTTTGGCATAGTCTGGATGCAGGGTCGATGATGTTTCATTAGGTGAAGACGAAGAAATTCTCCAGCAGCTTCTATTTTCCTTCCGCGTGGTGGGAGCTGTGTCTTTTCATAAATATATCAAGTTTGTACTCTTAGTAACTCTTGTACCTGTTTAGACTCGATTCTTAGGGGTGTTAATTACTTTACAAGTCTTAACTTGACATTGTTTAAAACGTTATTATTTATAATATCTTGTTATTGCATTTATCTTCATTTTCTTTAATTTTCCGCATGTTTGACTATTGGGATATAAGGATTCTTCTACTTAGGTGGTAGTATGTAGGTGCCCGCACGGCCTAGTGGGTTGGGTCATGACAGATGTGGGGACGAGTTCATAACAACTCAATGTCTCCATAAACCATGTAGCCATCGTGGGTAGAAAGGGTCGTATTTTTTAGCTGATTCTTTAGTGCTTTTTAGTATAGACTAGTGGATCCACTTAGTTGAGAAATTCTATATCACAGCAAGTTATAGGACAATTCTGGCAGCGTGGGTGAGACGTTGTATCATCACTTTAGCTCATAGTGATGGTTGTCAGTTAGAGCTAGAAACTCCTACAGAATTATATACTATATATGTATATTAAGTTGTTACTTGATGTTTTAAAGGCTTTACTTAAACTGCATCTTTACTGTTGTTTATTTATGCATTAAGTTGGGTATCCATGAGTTGAGTAGAGTTGAGGTAAGTGGTTCTTTCAGAATTCATTTCAAATTTATGTCATGTTTAGTTTTTCCCTCACATGCTCGTACATTCAATGTACTGATGTCATTTGGCCTGCATCATTTTATGATGCAGATGAAGGTAATCAGGATCAGCATCCAGAGCCTCGTTGATCCAGTCGAGAATCTCAGAGTTTGTTGGTGAACCTCTTTGCTTTCCGAAGGATCCCTTTGTTTATGTTTTGTTTTATTGCTTTTGGCTACTTTAGTTGTTAGGATGATCGAGGGTCTTGTCCCGACATTCCTCTTAGTATCTAAAGGCTTCATAGACAGTTAGATATGAGTTCTTTATTCATATTCATTCATTTGTTTGTTTTAAGACATGAGTTTCCCTTATTGGCTAGTTGAATGTTTTCTTTATAACATACTAGTTTTTATAAAAGTTTGTCTTTGTTAAGTTAAGTCTTCCGTTGAGTAGTAAGTCAAGCCAAGGGTTCTCTTGGGGCCAACAATAGTTCTCGAGTGTCAGTCTCGCCCAGGGTGTAGGCTCGGGGGGTGACATGCATCTTTTATCTTTCAGATTAATTTTAACTAAAATATTGTAGCATAAACTCATTTAACTCTTTTTATGAAATAACCGCGCGAAGCCTGCTTGAATTCCTTAGTTGAGAAAATAAATCAATAAGAAGTGAAAGTCGCAATACTGAAACTTTAATGTCTGACATAAATGAGATGCAACGCCGAAGCTTAAAACAAATAACCCATAGTCTAAGAATGTCTTAGTCCGAAAATATGGACAAGAACAATAGAGGAATTGTACATCCTGGAAGAATAGCTCACGCTTGAATTTGAAGTTAGACGTTCCTAATTGAAGTCTTGAATTAGCTATTGAGAGACGCCATGTACTCAACAAGGAAAGAATAGGTGCAATATCAATACACAAACCACAATATAAATGTAAGCAATTTACCACGATATAGTAATACAAATCCACAAATATAACACAATCCTCTAATCTGAGTCACATATCATGAAGAAAGAAAACTATATTCTTCAAGCAATATAACAAAAAACATGCACTCTAAAAAATTGATTTTAGTGATTTGGAGGGAAAGTCAAATTAAAATTTGTCCAATTCTTTTTTATTATGCCACCAATTGGTTTAATGGGGAGGTTTTTCCCTCTCCTTTTAAACTTTAATAGTCTTAGGGTAGTTGTAATATAAAGAGAAAGTTTTAACACTGGTGGGAGAAGCCATCTTTTAGGTTCTTTTAAAGTCTAGCTCATTTAGTCTATTTAATTGAGTAAGTCTATATATATATATATATATATATATATATATATATATATATATATATATATATATATATATATATATTTCACAAGGACTTGGACTTAGGGCTTGGGCTGAGCCGGATCAGATCTTTAATTAAATTTAAAGATTCCTTTTTCGTAATTTTCGTAATTTATTTTGAACAAATTGTTTATCTAATATTTGAATTTTATATTTTAAAAAATATTTACCTTTTCTGAAAGGAAACAAGTAAAGGTTACGTTTGTTCAGAAAATGAGTGACTCTTCATGAAAAATATCCTTATTAGATTTAATTTATAAATACGAAGCATTTCCAAAAGTAGTATTCAATTGCTTATATGTTATATGCTTTGTTGTATCCATACAAAGAAATGTTTGTCATCCCTTAAAGAATATACATCCAATAACTATAGTGATCTTTCATGCTTCAAAGCTTTAATTTCTTTATTATTTTTCTTCTAACAAATAGTCGATAAATTTGAACAATTATAATACCAACCAATAATCACTTGTTTGTACTTTTCAGACTTATAGTTTCTATACTATATAACCAATACTCCCTCCGTCTCATATTAGATGAACATTTTACTAAATATATTTGTCGTATATTACTTGATCACTTACTATATCAAGATATAATTAATTGTTTTTTTCTATTTTAACCCTACAATTAATATGAGTTTAAACAAATTTTTGAAGAAGATCCAAATTTTTTTCCAGGAGGCTAACTAATATGAACAAAGGAAAAAAGGTAAAATTAATAAATCTATTAATGAATTCTTAGTTACGGTATAAAATAAAAAATGTCCATCTAATATGAGACGTGAGAGTATTATTCACTTCCCAAAACAATTAATATTAATTTTTTTTTTATTTTGTAAAATAATAAATTTCTACTTTTAGTCACAGTCAACTACTATAATAAAGACATGTTGCCTGCATTTTAATGTGAAAATAATCAAAAATAAAACACAATATTTTAAAAAAAAATAGAAAAAAGGTCAAATTGCCACGTGTCTTTAAAAGACTTGAATGGATTTGTCGGTTGTTCTACTAGAAATACCCCCCAAAAGAAAACTAAACTTTCACTTTAGGAAATTTTCGTAACCACTTGCGTTTGAAAATAAGGAAATAAAGTAACTTGAAAAGTAGTAATTAAGTAACTTTAGTTAGTTCAATTACGGTTATAGTAGTAATTTAGGAAATAAAGTAACTTGAGTTTGTTAAGTAATTTGAGTTTTTTCCATTAGGGTAATAAGATGTGTATAAATAGATAACTATCTTTGTTTAGACATCATAATTCACATAATTAGTATAGCTAGGTTAATTCTGGATCAAGAATCAATGTCAAAGCAAATGGGAATACGTTTTCATCCTACTGATACGGAGCTAATCAACTATCTTAAGAGGTTTTTCAAAGGCGAATTATCATTGAATCAACAATGTCCTATCCAATTTGCGGATATATATGGAGATCAACCACCATGGGAGATATTTGGAGCTAATTGTGAAGAGAAATTTTGTTACTTTATTACTCCTTTGAAGAAGCGGAAGATTAAAGATAAAAGGTTTTGTCGAACTTGTGCTAAAGGGACGTGGAAAGGGCAAACCGGAGAAGATCTTATAAGGAGGAATCGTATGGGTCCTGTGATAGGGTTTAAGAGAAATTTCAAGTTTGAAACAAGTGAGTGTGGCCAAAATAAAACTTGGTTGATGATAGAATATCAGGTTGCGGATAGTTTCTTTAAGGAAAACAATCATATTGTTAAAGAAGATTTTGTAGTGTGTCGAATCAAGAAGAAGAAGAAGATGGATAAAGAGAAGAACGTGGATCATGCTATGGAGGCACAAGATGGAGACGATGTTGCGGGGATTATTGATCCTATGTTGCTGCTTGAACCTAATCATAATAACGACTACTCCGTTAGGGTTTGTGAGGCTACAACTTCCGAATATGATGTTACTACAATGGAGAAGAGAGAGACAACGTTGGAAGTAGAAGAAGGCCAAGATATTAGAAGTGAGGAAGATATGTATAGAACATTCGAGGACATCCCTGTTGATATTCCTGATGATTGGTTGCTGCATTCATCAGTTTTACAAGATATATAATACACATTTATATAGTTCATTAAATGGACTATTCAGCTGAAAAGAAATTGTAATTTTGCCCATATATGTCGATGTTTTGATTATTAATATTTCAAGAATTGTGCTAACCTGTTTTCATATATATTTCTGTTCGTATGCCAATTTTACCTGTGGAAGAATCATCCGTACGTGTTTAGTTTAAAACCAACATTAGGAGGATAATGAGAGCAACAAGGTCTTAGTTTATAGTTATGTGTTCCTATCTAGTAATAATAGTTTATAGTTTGTGCATCGATAGGCGATAGAATAACTTTTTAATAATACAGTCAGTAAAATGTCTCTATAGCAGCCTTGTTTGTCCCAATACTTTGGCTTCTATAGTAAAGTGTTTTTATAAAGAACATAACGTGAAAGATTAGTAGGAATTCATAAAACATGATTGATGTTCTTATTTCTGGTAGAGATTGATGTGTTGGAAGAGAACCTTTACTCTTAGAATGGATAGTAGCTAGGAATTCATAAAACTCACACCAATTGTCTAACGTTGTTTATTAGTTGTGTCTCAAAAGAAATTGTGATTACAAGGTTTGCTAGCAATGGTATAGCCCAAAAGGTGGACTGAAGATAGGTGAATGCATGATATATTTAAATCTTTTCAATCAATCCAAACATAGATATTTTTAACCCTTTTCCGTTTATTAAATTGCCTCATTTTGACCGAATTCAAATTCAACCAAAAACACATATTTTCCCTCCTATATCACACTTATTGCAGCATGATAACTTGTTTTGACCGATCTAAATCCAATGTTTGGCTGGTTTGAGTAATAATTGGAATATGGTGTTTCTCTATTTTACTGGAACAAGTGATTTAACAACTTTATTCTCATCAAAATTATATAATTATATCACAAATCACTTGTTTATTCGATGTCTATCCATTAATATAATTATTGTAATTAATTAATTCCTAATATCTCTCCATCCATTAGTATATATTATACAACGTCAAAATAAAGTCATGAAGAAAGCACGGTAACGGTTAATGTTTCAAGCCAATTTGATGGACCAAGAATTTCACGTTTGTTAAATCAAGTTAAATAAGAGAAAGGGTTCTTCAAAAAGTGTATGTAAGCTAAATTAATAAGCTAACTAGCTAACCCAACTTCCATATATTATTATAATATTAGTGTATAAGATCAAGTTTATAAGTATTTTTGTTTTAAAAAAAATGTATGAAAGTTTTGTATATTATTGTATACCGAATTTATATTATTGTATGTGGAATTGTGCTTGAGGCAAAATGTTGTAAATGTAAATTTTAAACTACAATTTTTTTTGTGTAACACCTCATTAATAAGTATCTTGTGTGATTATCTCTAAACATAATCTTACGTTCAACTCCCCGCCTTGTAGGTCATTAGTCATTATTACAATGTCTAATAGAATAAATAAGGTATCTCCAACAGGAGGTATGGTTACAAGTGACTAAATGTGGTGGATAGAGTATAAAATTATGATTATAGGGGAAAAAACAGGCAACAATATATTCCATAAAGACATTAATTATAGTTATGTTTTAACCTCCCACACATTTAATTATACTGCTACATTTTCAGAATTAAACTGAACCATGACCTACCTTGTTGCATATCCTGTATTTGACATGAAAATAATAAGAGAGTGCATTATGAATCACTGGTAGGTGTAGTATCTGCTGCTTCAGATGATCTGACTATTGCTTCAATAGTGTCCATGTCAACTGTCATAACATCCTCAACTTCAGCCTCTTCTACCTCAGCCATTACTTCATCTGCATCACCTGCACTTGTTATAGGTTCAACTCCATTAGATTCAACTGGTGAACCCTTCGTTTCTGTTTCTGTTTCTGTCTCTGTCCCTGCTTCTGTTACAGCATTTTGTATGGTATATGGATCGCTGGAGATAGTCAATGTTGATGTAACTAACAAATTCTGCAGACAGACAAAAGCATCACTTAATACTCCACAACTAGTAATTACAAAATAAGACCATATTCAGTCTGTACCCAATCGATCTTCAGAAACTATTGGAAGCCCTGTTTTTAACAATTAAGTTCCCAACAATTGACAACTAAGCAGTAATGTACTCTTACGCTACTTGCTACTACGGAGTTTCCTTCAGAAAGTTGTCATTCAAGATTTGGACGTTAAAAAGTGTTGAGATGCTACATCAATGAGATTAAACAACGTGAAACTTTATAAGCACAATAAGGCTCCACATCGGAATCAAACCTTTTCTAGAGCCAACGCAAGCTTTGACAGCTTGGAATAAATGTTCCGCGCATCCAACAAAATCTGCTCAATATTACTCAAAAAGATTAGAGACAACGAAAAAACAATATATCAAATGTTTAATTGAAAACCAGAAATCAGACATCAGCATGAAGAGAATCATTGTAACAGTGAATAGAACATACTTAATACGCTAAAAATAACACCTCATATTGAGCATACTCCCACTAAGCTGCTATAAGACGACTCCTATACTAGAAAAACACAATTTTTTCCATGAAATAGAGAAACACAGCTTCAATTTAAAGGAAAATCATGTAGAATTAAGCACTAACATATCCAACAATGTGAAATTGAGATTAAAAAAGATTGTCACCTCACAAAGTCTTTGCAACGTAAATGGAGGGCCTTCAGCAAAGCTGTTGAGAGCTGCAAAATCAAGGTAATGTGGGGAAGATCAAAATCAGAGTAATGAACCAGAAGACAAGAGCTTATCTCAACTGCATCAGGAGAAAATCAAACAAGATGTGAAATGGTAATATATGTTAGAAGTTCGGTTACAAAGTGAACCCAGAGAAAACACCATTGAAGCACCCACAAAGTATACCTTCAGACTTTAGTTCAACTTCCGAGTTATAAAGCTGATTTGGAATAATAACATTTTATTTGACAGGTAAATGTAACATATCAGGAATTACTTTTCACATGATACAATGTGCTACATTATTTTCGGGTGAGTAGTTTTCCAGTAATAGGTTGAGGCAGATGAAAACTCTTGAAATTGTGAAAGTGAAGCAGATGAATTAGCTTAACTGCTACCACAGAAGAGAGTAACAACACTAAATGGGAACTTTTTCTTGTTGATTTGAAACTACGTGACAAACCATAACCCGCTCCTGGAATGCAGAAAGTGGAATATGCCTAGTGGGAGCTTTTCCTTTGAACACCTCAAAGACACCCACCTATTTGGACTAATTCTATTTGGAAGCAAGCACATGGTATGAATATCTACAAAATGAAAGACGACAAATTTCTCTTTGAATTTTCTTTTAGATCCACTGCAGAACAGATTATGAAGGGTGAATAGTGTTGGAAGAATCTCCTCGTCCGGCTGCAATGGTGGTCACCATTGATAGGAGCTATCAACCACAGTGAATTACCCAGTTCAGTATGGACCAGACTAGTTGGATTACCTTAGCAATCCTGGCCTCAAAAGGTAAGCTATCAGAGAACTGTGGAGGTTGGTTGGATACGGAGGAAGAGACGCAACTTTGGAATCACTTGAAATGGGCCAGGATAAGAGGGGAGGAAAGTGAGGTTCTAAAAGAAATAACCTTGGAACAGGGAGGTGTCCTCTTCACCATCCAGATCTGGGAGGAAAATCCGGCAACTTCTGCCATGGGCTAAGACAAAGGAGAACAGGTGGAAATTCCAGCAACTTCAATTGGTGTCTCACAATGGTATATGTCCCTCACACTAAATGGACAAAACTGAGCGTTGGGAGGAGATTGCAGCAGCCAGAGGTTTGTGGGACGGTCCTTGTCACTTGTGGAGAGTCAAAATTCCTTTCAAGGTTTCTTGCTTTGTCTGATAAGTGGCAAGGAAAGCTTACTTGATCCAGGAGAAATTACAAAGAAGAGGACTTCAAATTTATTCAAAATGTCCATTATGTGATCAAGATGGTGAAAGCAATGAACATCTTTTCCTGCACTGCAAGACAACTACAAATTTGTGGCACATGTTCTTTTGTCTGGCATTAACTGGACCATGCCTAGTTCAACTATAGGAAATTTTAACTGCTAGAAGAGTGTTGGGAGGAGAAGAGGTGAAGAAGATTGGTGGCAGATCATCCCAGCTTGTGTATGGTGAATAATATGGAAGGGAAGGAATTCAAGATACTCTGAAGATAAAAGCAATTCCATTCAGAAAATTAGAATAGATTGTCTTAGTCCCTTATTTTTTGTGTGAGAATATAAACAGAACATGGGGGGATTAGGTAAACTAGTAGGTTTAGAAGGAATGTGTAAGTTTTTTGCTATGTCCAGGATCCCCTTTATACTTTTGTATGTAAAGATCACAAACAGCTCTTTTTGTAGCTGAGTTTACTGTTAATACAAGTGGTTACCTTTATCCAATAAAAAATAATAATAAGACCGTCATTAAGCAAATATTGAAAATGGACATAAAAAGACATTTTGGACAATATGTTGACCATCAGTACACATATGAAGTACCAATATGCAAATGCATTTATTTGACCATTTCACAGCAACCTAACCAAGAAGAGCATTATTTACTCCTACTTCACTTCTTCCTTTTTCCTCCATTCAACCTTTTTTTTACATCACATTTCCTCCCTACTGCCTAAGAGAATGCATCTTAAAACATCAACATTGAACATGCTAACAAGTAGTGAGACCCCAAGCTAAACACCCAAAAAAAAAAACTGACATCCGAACATATGTTATACAGTTGCCCCACACAAACAGAACAATCAATTTTAGGAGAACCTTGTACTTCCATGGCAGCCCAAACTAAACACCAAAAAGAATCTAACATCCTAACACATGTATACTTCTATGGCATGTGAATTTATTTTTTTTGCCTCCAGTAAGCACACAAAAACAGGACAATACAGAAATATGTTCTAGAAATATGAAACATTATGTATCATCTTCTATTATTTTTGGATAATAATAACACTGTTGTTCCAATCAGCTAGCGCGAACGTTGACTTTTCCACCGGGTACCTGCCATCTCCCACCAACACATGGATTGGTAACTTTACCTACCAATCAATTTTAGGAGAGCCATATACTTCTATGGCATGTGACTTTTTTTTTGCCTCCAGTAAGCACACAAAACCGGAAAATACAGGAATGTGTTCTAGAAAGAAAAAAATATATTGTATCAGCAGATTTTCTTATAGAATTGTTACAGACAAATAAAGCTAATTGTCCCCCATGTCAAAGGAGAACGACAGGAATAGGTAAGGCAAATGACTGCGGGAATACCATCATCCAACCTTTTAGCCAACTCAGGTAAGCTCTCTCCTAAACAAGATTGTTGCTGTTCAATAGTCATTTTTGCCTCGGGATAATCTGACAGGACCTTCAATAAAGCATTTAAGAGTGGTTAAAAGATCATATACACAATACAGAAATATTAAAACAGCATAAATTGGAAGACGACTCTAAAAGTTGTCATACACTGACAACTTGGCATACCTCCCCATACCTGCTTAAGATGGAATGACAGCATGCCCTTGAGTTTGTCCCAGTCATGCCTGAGCCAAACATACACAAGATAAATTGTTCATGACACGAAACTTCCAAAACCATAATGCAATAAACAAGAATACAACAGAGAACTCTTTTTCGTTCTTTTCTTTTTCTTTTGGATCAGAATACAACTCTTTTCTTCTTCTTGAACAAGATTATTGTGTAGAATTTAAGATTCTCTATATTTACTTCCCTAGTTAAAAACAAGAAAAGACAGTCTCACATGGAACAACTTTTCTCACACTACAACAACAACAACAACATACCCAGTGAAATCCCACTAGGTGGGGTCTGGGGAGGGTAGAGTGTACGCAGACCTTACCACTACCTCGTGGAGGTAGAGAGGCTGTTTCCGGGAGACCCTCAGCTCAAGTACATCAAATCTAAGTGAAAGGAGAGAAATATATAAAACATAACAACCAATACAGAAAATAGTGTATAATCAACAAATGAGACAATAACATCAAAAAGTTCAAATTTTGTATACAAAGAAATAGAATTTAAAATTGAATCTACAAATTAAATTCTCTCTTCTGACCTAGGTATAGTTTCTCTTAAACTGGGCTGAGAAAAGAAACCCTCAAAGGTGCTCCTTGAAAGCGGGGGAGTGGGGAAGAACAAACAAATTATCATTAAGCAGGGGCAAATAAGTCGATAGTAGTGAAGACTGAACAAACAAATTATCATTACGCAGGGGCAAATAAGTCGATAGTAGTGAAGACTGAACAAACAAATTAATAACACTCCTTGGATGGTGAACTGAACATGATAAGTGGGGTTTGGTCAAGATCACTCATCATGCTCCATGGCCGTTTCCTGGTACATGTTCCATTTGGTTACAAAGTTGGATTTGTCAAGCTTAAGAAACTTATTATTCGGACAACACCAATAGATCAAGTGGAATATACTACCAAAGAAGGTTGCAAAATATTTCCAAGATAAATATATATATATACAAGTAGTGACAAGATACGAGAACAAAAAGAGACATGGTATCTTGTGTACTATTATCTGAGCACCTACAGGGCTACAACAATAATGTCATTAAACCTTCCAATTGAACTCTCTAATGGAGCATACAGCAGCTGATAAACATGAAACCTTACCAGGCCAAGCTGAGCCAAGACAAATTTTTGGATGTTGCTAACCCAGTTGACTCGTTATGTTAGTAATTAATGTTTGATGCAGTTCTGCTCATATTTAGGGTATCTCCAATGCTATTCTCTATTTTACACTCCAAATATAGAGTTCTCTATTTTGCAATTGGAGCCTCTACACTATCTTGAATTAGTGCATTAAGATCACATTCATCCTCGATTATCATGTTGTGCAGTATAATACATGTTAGTCATTATATCATGTAGCACTTCGTTTCTCCAAAAATGTGGCAGTCCTGCAATAATTGCAAAACGTGATTGCATAACTCCAAATGCACGTTCAACATCTTTTCGGCACGATTCTTGTTTCATTGCAAAATATTTCTTCTTTTGGGAACGTGGATCACGAATAGTTTGGACAATTGTAGACCATTTAGGATATATACCATCAGCTAAATCATAACCCATGTTGTATTCTTTTCCTTGAATAACATGAAGGGTGAGAGGCGCAATACCGCTAGAAGATTTTGAAAAATAGATGTGATGACTCTAAAACATTAATATCATTATTTGTGCCCGGCAAACCAAAATATGCATGCCATATCAAAAGGTCATAATCATCAACAACTTCAAGAATAATTGTTGGTGATCCACTACAACCTGCATCTTGCCCAGCCACACCGTTGGAATTGAAGTCCGCACTTTCACTTAATTTTAAAACAAATTCAAATATTTTTATTTGTCTTTGAAAATGAATTTATGTCCTAGAGATTCATCTAACAATAATGATGAATTTTTTTCTTCATCATCATCTTCGTTAGAATTTGTTTTTTAGATAAATAAAATTATATGTAGATATTAATAGGATAGAATGTAATCTTGATTTTTACCATTAAATAGATTTCACCTTATTATTAACCGTAGGATGAGATTCTCATCTTTATATCAAATTTATTTTTAGATAAATAAAATTATATGTAGATATTAATAGGATAGAATATAATCTGGATTTATTTTTAGATAAATAAAATTATATGTAGATATTAATAGGATAGAATATCAAATTTGAGATAAAGATGAGAATCTCATCGTACGGTTAATAATAAGGTGAAATCCATCTAATGGTACAAATCAAGATTACATTTTATCCTATTAATATCTACATATAATTTTATTTATCTAAAAGTAATTTTGAGATAAAGATGAGAATCTCATCCTACGGTTAAAAATATGGAGAAATCCATCCAATGGTAAAAATCAAAATTACATTCTATCCTATTAATATCTATATATAATATATTTTGAATTCAATTCTTGTCACATAAGCAAAATAATGTATTCATGTTTCATCAAATTAATTGAAAAAATGTCTCGGTCTTGTGGATACTCTGTCAATGAGGATAGACTATTATGTCAAATTTATGTAGACTCATTCAAGACCCAATCACTGGCATATTCCAATCCTATGATCAACTTTGGGGTTGAGTTGAAGAAAACTGTAATAATTCAAAGAAAGAATCATGGATGTATCGCAACAAAAAATCTGTGCAGTGTCGAATAGCCTAATTGAGAGGGCAGTAAGAAAATTAAGTGGATGTATTAGACAAACTGAAAATTTGCATACCAATGGTGCTTCGGATATAGATATTATGAGTGATTATTTTGTAACTACTAATAATATATTTATATACATATATTTACTTATTATACAACTTTGGTTCTTTTTTTGCAGATTCATCAAAGCAAAACCGCTACTTATGCAAGTACCAACTTATAAAAAGGGTTTTAAGTTTGATCATGTATGGAATCTGATGAAAGATTTTGAAAAGTTTAAGGATATCGATACCGAAAAGATAAAAGTTCAAGGACAAGGCACTTATTTGCAATCATCAAAGTCTGAGGCTCCTATCTTGAATCACCTAATGAAGTGTAATCACCTACAAAATCCTATAGTATCATCTCCTAACTTATCATCATTTTCACTTAATTTAAATGAGGATTTTGCAGGTGATTACACTTCATTAGAACGACCTATTGGGGTGAAGAAATCAAAAATGAAGTTAACAAAAGATGAAGGTCTTTCATCAGTTCTGAAAGTTTTCGAAGCAGAAAATAAACGACTTGGTGAGATGTTGTCAGAGTCAACTACATCCAAACAACAAGACGACCAAGGGCAAGATAGATATATCAAACTCAAGGAATATAGAGAAGAAAATAAAATTTTAAGGACAAGTTTAGAAGCTATTAGTGATCCAACTGTTCAAGAATACATGCGACAAGAACAACTACGAATAGTTGGAAAAAAAAATCAACAACCAAAGCCGCAATCACAACGACAACAATTTTCTGGATCATACACTGGTTTTTTCTGAATATTGGTGAATCTGGAAATGACCTACTGGATTACTAAATTATTGTTGTGATTTTTAAAATTATTATGTTATGTATTGTATTATTATCTTGTATTTACATTATTATGTTATGTATTTTATTGTTAAATTAAAATTTTCATCTTATCTTTTAAATTTTGTGCATTATTCATAGTGACAAAGAATAATAAATTTAAATTATATCACTTAAAGTGAAGAAAATTGAAAAAAATGTTTGAAATATTATTAATTCGGGATGAAAGTAGTATATATTAAATAATATATTTTTTAAAATGTTTTATTACATTAACAAAGAATTACGAATATTACAGATTTAGTTAATGGTCGTATATGATTTATAATATGTTAATTAGAAATATTATATAATAGAAATAATAATATGATAATCAAAAAGTAAAATAGAGAGTATGAATAGTAGTTCTTCAAATTCACCTCTCTATAATTAGAGAATAATTATAGAGAGTGGTTGGAGAACCCATTCTCCATTTTACTCTCCAAATATAGAAAATACAAAGTAAAATAAAGAAGGGTTGGAAATGATCTAATGGCTTAGATTCAGCTTGAGCACATCCAAGTTATAAGACTAGTTTGATTAGAGACCAAACTCAAGAACTTAACTAGTCTTTGCTCTTTGAAGTACTCAAGTACAACAACCAGCTTAACAACTTGCAGCCAACTTGTACAATATTATAATAAACTTTAGATAGCTAAAAGAACTATCCTATCCTATCCAACCAACTATTTACTCTAGTATAATGTTTTTAGTCCCAGGTTAAAGAATCTAACGTTCTTCCTTGACAATAAAAACCTTTGACGTTCTTGTGACCTATATGGTCAAATTTCTCAGTAAGTTCTGTCCAACTTTGTTGAGCTAGTAAACAAGCAAGGCAAAGTTGTAAAGTAGTACAAGATAATGTCAGTCACGAAAAACTTCAATGAAAAAGTACTTAGAAAGGAATATAACAATACATACATGAAATACGACTATCAATCTTATAGCAATAGTATTACTATATTCTTTCATCTCCAAGATATTCTAGCTAAACTTGGGCAATGAAAAAGTGGGAGCAATATGGTCACAGGTTCGAGCTAGGGAAGCAGCCACTAACGCTTTCATTAGGGTACGCTATCTATATCTAAGTTGCTCAGACTCCGGTGCAAGTATCCGACATGGGTGCGAATCCGAGAATCAGATTTAGCAAAATCTAAATTTAAGGTTCAGGAGTATGGATCTAGGTGCTAGGATTCGGCTAAAATTCAAAATTATAAAATATAGCTATGGAGATATTCTAAATTTTGAAAGATCTTCTGAGATTGTCTTCCCCAAGACCCCAACTTCTTCATTCATGCTCTATGGTTCTTCCCCTCAAATAAGAAAGAGAAAATCATTGCTACTGTCTACCAGAAGTCAGAACATGACTGCTAGAATTCTTAGTTTCTCTCTGTTTGGCCTGAAACATGAAGCAAGGAATATTGACGAAGACGAAAAACTAAAAAGGAGACAAAAGGACTACAATACTAGAAGGTATGTCATTTCCCATGTCTTAAATTTATTTTATCTTTTATTTTGAGGAATAAAAATCTCAATTTCCCCCAAATGTGTCTATGGACTGTGATCAAAGTATTTGATGTGAGTTGACCGAATCCCACAATCACACTCGACACGAGAGCAGCATCAAAAAATGAAGGTCTGTGCAACTTAGATCTACATCACACCCCCTGGAGTACGGCCCTTCCTTAGACCCTACGTGAATGCATGATGTTTTGTGCATTGGACTATCCTTTCTATATTCTAGCTAAACTTGCACTGAGCTTGCTTTCCTTTTTATAAAAGTAATATCCTGGTGAGCTTGTGTGCACTTGCACAGAGCTTGCTTGGGCTCACAGATCCATAAAAACTCAAACATATGGAGCTTGGCTTAGCATAAACTAACTAGAGGTAGCCATAATTTTAGCAGGCCAATGAAACAAGGTTTGTCTGTCAGATCAACTAAATGTACTTTGCTCATCCCCATTAAACACCCACTTTAGGATGCAGCAAACACTAATATCTTCTTCCATTCAGATGCAGGTAAAAGAGTTTACATAAAACAACAACAGTAGCAAGATTATTGTATGTGACAAAAATTTATTGTGTTTACCATTTCCACATCAGTTAAGCAATGTGAAAAAATGGGACTAACTCAAATTGCAAATTTAAACTAGCCACTTGGAAATAAATAAAGTTGTAGGGCAAATTAATAGTATACCAGTACTTCCCACTAGCTGCCATTACTTCAATTACACTCTTAACTTCTTCATCATTAATCTGCTTTTCAGATTCCATGCCTGTAGATCCCAATAATACCCATATTTAGTAGAAAGATGAAAACCCAATTTCGTATAGCACAAAAATCACAGGAATCAGCCAAGAAATGATAAATAAAGCAACGTTATTCCTTCTTAAAACAGAAAATACATAAATTTAGAGAAAATTGAATACCTGGTTGAGGAGAATCCATATATACTCGAAGAAAAGGGAGGTTAAAGCACCCAAGATTAAACCCTAATTCATCTACTCTTCCCATTTCGGAAGAGAGAATTTGTTTTACATTATATTTGATAGGTTGGATGGGTCGGGTATGGGTCAAAACAATACATGTGGTTTGGGTAATGGATCTAACACACTCCTGAAAATAAATTGTGCCACTATTGGACATCTATCCTCTTTTTTTTTTAATTATTTAATTGGTATCATTTATAATAAGTTATTGTAATATTGGTAAACTAGCGTCTCGCGCGGAAATTTAATATTACGAAATTCATAAAATAATACTTAAAACCTATCAGTCATTGAAACTAAAACACTGTATTATCTTACATACAAGATTACGTAGTAACAAACATTAACAATGTAAAGGAAAATGAAAATTATAACATTTTATCATTTATCCTTAATAACATAAGCATAAATTAATGACTGTAAAAAAACATATCAGGATCTGTAACAATAGAATGAAACAGGAAGGAAAAAATCGATCTCACTAACTGTACAATGTCCCCTTATGGAAATTATTCTCCTCTAGTGCCCGATGTTTAAAGGAATAGATTCTCTCAAGATTAAACGAATCACCAGTGTATTGATACAAAAATAATGGTGTCAGTGAGCCACTTAACGGGACCAAAGTGCACGAATATTTAATTGTGAAGAAGAAGAAGGAGGAGGAGGATGAGGAGGAGAAGCAGAGGCAGGAGGAGGAGAAGGATGGGAAGAAGAAGAAGAAGGAGAAGAAAAAGAAGGACGAAGGACGGAGAAGAAGAAGGACGATGGACGCAGAAGCACGAAGAATAAGAATAAGAAGAAGGAGAAGAAGAAGAAGAATTCAAAATTTTCGTTGTTTTAAAATGAGAGAAAATCCTTCTATTTATAGACAACAATGGGTAGTGTGAACATATGTTTATTGTGCCTTATCGGAAATATCACAACTATTTGAAAAAGTTGTAACCCTTCGAAAAGGTCACAACCTTTCATAAAACTCACAATTTTTCATAAAACTCACAACTTTCATAAAGTCGCAATTGTTCATAAAAGTCACAATTTTTCATGAAAGGGGAAGGCTAGTGTTGAAAATAAATAAATTAAAAGGGAATTCTGATTTGTGGTGGCGCCACATAGCCGAGCCTAGGATTCTGTTATATATATATATATATATATATATATATATGTATGATTCTAAACTAAGATTAGAACATTTTTTTTGTAGGGGTATAGTCTTGGATGGGGGGTGATTTTTAATTCTGTAGAGGTGTTAAAGGTCAACTCTTAAGGGGTTGTTCGGTACACAGGGATTAGTAACACGGAAATTAGCAATGCAAGATTTAGTAGTGCAGGAATCAGTAATGCAGGTTTTATTTTATTTTTATCAAGTGTTTGGTTCATTGCTTCCACTTCATCTTATGTTTGGATTAAAACTCTTCGGAATGTTTTTTTTTCAATTATACCATTGAATTATTATGAGATTTTCTATTTCATGTAATTGAGTCAAGGTAGATAAATATTGCGAGACAATATTTTTTTATGATCTTCTAACTCTAGGAGAAGAACAATTTTGTCGTCATGTTTGTTATTTTCTCACTTGAATTATTTGAGGGTAAGTAATTGTTATCTTAATAAATTGATTACTCACAAAACGTTAATGTTCAATTTAATAAAGATAGACCATCAACTTTTAAAATCGAAAAGACGGTAAATTATAATAAGATCGAATTAATCAATTTACATTTACACATAAAAAATACAAATTATAATTTTAATATGGAGCTAATATCTTAAAAATTTACTCAACTTTTATAAGTGTTTTTCTAATATATATATATATATCTCATCAGTGCTTTTGCTAGGAAAAAAATGATAGGTTTTTTCTACCAATTTTTTTAAAACTAGGTAGGCATTACATAAAAGGAGATAACGTTGTTGCCAAATTTGATTAAATATTATGACAAATCAAAAGAAGAGATTTTTCTTAATGATGTAATATGCTTCTTATGTTGATCAATTCGAATGTGTTACTCAGCAAAATAACACTAATTAATTATTTATCTAATTTACAATATATTAATTGCAAGCTAATTTATTTAAATAAATTTACTAGTACACAACTGCAAGTATAAAACATAAAATCAAGAAAATAAAAATAATGATTAAAAGGATTTGAGGGGTATTTTATCTTTACATATATTAATTACATGGTATTAAATCATATGTATATTACTAATATATACCACCAAATGAAAGGATATTAGCTATATATCATATAATCCATGTAGGGTGTATAACTAATCCATGGATTAGTTATACATAGGTCCAACATCCTACCAAACATAGTACTAAATAATAGCATACATAATACATGAATGATTTCTTTTAATATTTCCTATCAAAGGACCCTAAGTGAGGAAAAAATTTAATTAGGAAATGTATTAAAGTCATAAGAATACTTTAGCACAAAGTTTAGGTGAAAGCTTCTTGACCGATTGAGTTTCGATATAATTAATTTTTTACCTGGGTCAATTTCAAACAAACATATATATTAGAATATGAAGAAGTATATGTCTCATAACCTATCAAATTAATGATATGCGAATCTAGTTTCCAATGCAACAAATCGTTTGACAATCTGATATGTGAGTAAGAAGTTATGCCCATTTTATATTAGTACGGTAAACATAACTAATCATATCAACATCCAAGTTGAAACGTCCTTCGCGAGACATACTCATATCACATGTAAGTTCTTCAATGTACCTTCCAACTTCCCACATGTTAGTATATTTATCCTTAAAAGAAGTCAACCTAAATAGACATCTTTGTTCTACACACCTACAAATAAGTCGCCATGATTTTTTTGTCGATTTAATAACTAAGTACTACCTTGCTATCTTTAAATGTAGAAGTTTAACTATCCTTTGCAACTGTTTTTTTTTAATTAAACAATATGTCTTTTTCAATATAAATAGCATCATTCATAAAATCACACCACGTAAGTTGTGATGTATATTCATCATGTGTATACAATGATATTTGGACCATCTAGGAGATGATCAAGATAAGAAATTTCATAAGAACGAAACTTAGGCATACGCACTGTGGATGGTGTGACTACTAATTGTTGAGTCGATGGTGGAAAAGATTCTTCGCCATGAAACGGACTTATGCACATTGGTTTTAGCGACCTATTGGGCATAAAAAACTCATCATCACTAGATGATACCTCAAATGAAACATTTATCTCCTGATACCTTTACATTAGGCAAATCATCACTGGTTGCAGGTGAGTCATAATTCGAAAGGTCATGATTATCGATATTCAAAGGATCAACTGGCTCATTTTGCGTGATATTTTTCCTATATACGTAGAAAGAATAAATATTTACCTCATATAATCAACTTACTTAAATTAAAAATTAAGTGTTGGACGCACCGATTATAGTCATTTGTATCAAAAGTAGGCAAAACATGAAAACTTGAGGATGTCCCAACATTTTCCGTCATTCCAAAGTGTGAGATCAGACCAAAATAATTATCTAATCTATAAGTTGGAGCAATATTCGTCTCATGCTGAGGTAAAAATCACTACAAACACTACAAAAAATATTCAATTTATGGTGGTTAAGTTGTGGGAATTTTAAAAAATTTCACTATTAATTCATTTTGTAATGTTTTATTCTAACTCCCACAATATAAATCTTTTTGTGATTGTTTTATTAAGGAGATTAGAAAATCGCCACAAGTTAGTATAGTTTGTGGCGATTATCGACCCCCAAAAATTTATTAAATTTGTTAGTTTTAAATTTTATATATATATATATACATCTTCTTCTTTTTCATTTCGAGCGGATTGTAATTTTTGATCTTCTATTTTCTTTTAATTTATTAAGATAGGCTTGAATATTTTTTCTACTTTGTATAAATTTTTTATATATATATATATACATCTTCTTCTTTTTCATTTCAAGCGGATTGTAATTTTTGATCTTCTATTTTCTTTTAATTTATTAAGATAGGCTTGAATATTTTTTCTACTTTGTATAACCAATTTCACTTCAACGTTTTATCTTATATAGTAATACATTAATTTGATTAGATATTCGTATTATTTAGTGATTAGATATCTTATATAGTCATATTCATAAATATTTATTTTTTCTTGTATTTTAACTTAATTTAACCTTTTGTAATAATAATAGACTTTTTAAGGTAAAATATTTTATTTAATAATTAATAAAAATTAAAAAGAAAAAAATTGTACTATGCGTCGAAAAGACAATTCTAATATTTTCCCTCCAAGACATTAAAAATATCCTTAAAAACAAAAATTCTTCCTAATTTCCTAAAATCTCTCAAAACTAACCAAATAATCACCCCCTTCCCACCCCTTCGTAGGGGTGTGCAAAAATCGAACCGATCAATAAATTGAACTGAAAAATTGTTATTGGGTTATTGGGTTTTTAATGGGTTTATAAAAAAAAGATATTGAGTTATTGGTTCGATTTTGGTTTTTACTATTAGGTTATTGGGTAAACCGATAACCCAATAAGACGGTAATAATTTACTAATTTATCATTCCTAAATATTAATAATTTAATATATAACTAGACACTATAACTATATCAAATTATCAGTACTCTACCCACTTCACACTAGGCCGTTTTAGTCTTTACTGTTTATTCAAAACCTAAAGACTAAAGTAAGGATTGACAATTATTACTATTTGATTTTAGTTTTAGTTTTTAGTCTTGTTGGACTATTTGATTTTAGTCCAACAAGACTAAAGTAAGGGGCCTTCCCACGTAACACTCACACACACAAATTTCATTATCTTTTTTTCCTTTAAACCATAACCTTTTCGTCACCCTCTCCCTTTTCCCTTTGCCTCTAAATTTTTTTTACCTCATTTTCAGATAATTTTTTATGAGTGTGAATTTTTATTTTTGCTAATTAGTTTTTTCTCTTGTAGATTTTGCACAATAAAATAGATGGTAGATAATTTTTTAAATATAAAGATTAGTCTTTGTTATGTGAGTTTGATGATCCACATTAGAATTTCAAATTTGTGCTATTATTTTTAGTATTATTTAATTTATAGGTATTTTGTATTTTACAAGTTGTTTAATCTAATCCATCTATTATCTTTACATATTTCAGGATTTGTTTAAATTTTCACCACACCACATAAAGTTATTTATTGCCGACCTTTAATTGATTTATGGTAAACCTCAATTTTATTTTTGTTTGATTAAAGATTATGTAATAATTTCATTCTTGATTGAATTTGACTACTACAAATTAAAGGTCAATTTTGCATATTAGATTGTAATCAATATAAGTATAGCTCAAAAGGTATGTATTTTCCTGTTCAATACGGTAAATTATTGAATTTATAATTACTTTTTTAGTAAATAGGAAAAAAAGGGAAGTGAGAAATACTTGAACTAATGTATTAAATAAGATGAGTAATATATGGTTTTGAAAAATATATACCTAACTTTTGTTTATGTAAAAATAAACATGAAATCGTTATTATTCATATTAGTGTGTATGAGAGGATATCAAAATAAATTTCTCTCAACCATAATTTTATATTCTTTTGTCAAATTAAAGGTTAATATGAATTTTCTTTTGGAATGAATTGAACTTTGATTAATATTTTTCAAGATGTACAAAAATATATGTGTATCAATATACGTTTGTCTAATTATGTATAACTTTTTTATTGTTTCAGCCTAATGCGGAGATCGATCTTACTTCACCTTGGATAAGAGATTGAGTGACAACAACTTAAATCACCAAATAAAAGCTATAGACATTTTTTTTAATGTTTACTTTATGTGGATTTTTAGTGATTTAAAATGTAATGTTGAAGTTACTATACACAAGTTTGTATTATTTTTATTTGACATGAATTTGAACTTGTGACGCTTATAAATATAAATTTGTTTAATGAAATTTGATTTGCATTAAGTGTGATATTTAGTAAAATTATTTATTTATATTATTTTTAAGGCTTAATGTAAATCAAATTTCAAATTAATTATTAAATTAATAATAATTTCGTAAGACTCCACAAATCAAATTATATAAATATTAATTTTATATTACACAAATTTTAAATTCACACAAATAAAATTTAAAAATATTGAGATCATATTGTGAAGGTTCAAAATCGTCACATATTGATACTAGAAAACCTCCACAAATTTAAAAGTCATTTTATGGGGGTATCGTGGAAGTTTACTAAAATCGCTGCAAATATGCTCGTGAAAATAATAATTATAGCATTTTTAAAGCCACCACAATTTAATTTGTGGGGTCCCTAAACCGCCACAAATTGACAAAATAACCCCCTTAAATTGAGCCTTTTTTTATAGTGAGAATAATAATAATAATAATAATAATAATAATAAAATAAAATAAAAATCATATAAATTAACAAATTATAAGTAAAATCAACAAATAATAGTCAAAGTATAATTATTAAGCTTTACTAGTCACTTCATTGATAGTTTCTTTCAAATCAAAATCATATCGCCCGTAAAGAATATTTTGATAATGAATCATATTAGTACAATCATTGGATTGGATTATGGGGATTCCTTCAGGGTTATTCAATTTTCTAATTGAGGGGAGAACGTCGTTGACTAGTCTTAGGCTCCTTCCTAACATAGATTTCAAGCATTGTAACTTGATTTGATCGATGTATTCGTTTGGAACCCTCAACAAATCGATCAACGATTTATCATTATAGATAATCTACTCTTCAAAATTTACTTGTCCTTGTGATACAAATGAAGTAGGATATTTTTCGATTATAATCAATACCTTTTTATACCCATTCTTTTATTAGTTAATGAAAGAAACTTTTGATATCAGACATTAAGTGAATACTTGACATTGTGTTTGGGAGGACAGTTGTAATGAATGGTATTTCTGTCATGTATAATTTCACCATCCCAATAAATTTTAACTATGATTTTTGGTTCAGAAAACATTATTTACGATTGAAATGAAGAAAATAGAGGATTAAAGATGTTGAAGGTGCTATGTTTAAGCATCCTTAAATAGAGCTTGTAAGAGATTTTTTTAGATTAAACAAAAATAAAAATACATAATGTATTATTTTTTTTCATTTTTATGATATGTCAAATCAATATAATTATATGACAAACACTGCAAAAACTACACTAGCGTTTGGCCATAGATTTTCAAATATTTTTGGCAAATATTATTTGGATGAAAATTTGAGTGAAATTTCACCATGTATTTGTAACACCCCGTAGTTTAGTAGGTCAACTACGGTTTAGTGTGAGGGCAACAAGAGCCAAAGCCAAAGGACAAGAGCTAAGACCAAGGGGCAAGGCCCAAGGATGCCCCAAGGCCTCAAAGCACTGCCGCACTTCACGACCACCACCACGGCTCATGGTATGGCTCGTGGTGGCTAAGGCAGTAGCTACCTTGGGCTGCCCAAGAATGGCTCACCTTCACAAGCCACTTCACGGCCAGTGAAGACCACGACTCGTGAAAAGGCTCGTGAAGATGCCTTAGACATTTTGGAGACCAAATCACCAAGGCCTAGCCACTGCCCAAGGACCACGACTCGTGGTAGGGACCACGACTCGTGGGGCTTGCCGTGGTGCCTGGCACCAGGCAACCTAGTGAGGGTCATATTAGTAAATTCCAATTAGGTGGTTATTAAGTGAGGTCAATTTGTATAGTCTTAGTACACCTATATAAGCTATTTTAACCCTTTAACCACCCCAATTAAGTCATTATTTCCCAAGACCCAAATCAAATCCCCAAAATCTCTTCTCTCAAATATTTCTCTCTCTAAAACTTGAAGAAGAAGATATATAGAGCTTGAAGCTAGGTCAAGAACCAAACTCCATTGTTGCAAGCTTTGTGAGGCTTTATAATCAAGGTATGATAGCTTATTCATCCTGGATTCTTCCATCCATGGAGTCCCCTAGAATTCCTCAATTTGATGAAGAACTTCCCCAATTCAAGTTAGGGTTTCTTCAATGTTGTGGGTTATGATGGATGTTGATCCAATTGAGTGAATAATGATTGTTTATGATTGAATTAGTAGTAAATCAAGTTATTATGATAAAATTACATGTTTTCTATGCCTAACCCTAGTCGAATTGATGAAATTGAAGTAATGTTGGTTTGTACCTTGAAGAGGGAAATTGAAGACTTAGAGATGATCTTGTAGAATTGATGACATGTATAGTAATTGTTCAAGAATAAAAGCATGTAGACATGAATTGAATTAGAATAATGTATATGTAATGGATGATGACTAGTAAGGCTTGAGATTGAACCTTTATGATGATATATGATTAGAATCACTTAAGAATGAAGCATGTGATTAGGATGCCTTGTAATCTAGGTATGTATGATGATTGTAAGAAGTAAAGCTTTGAGAGTAAGGCTTGTAGTCATGAATGTTGATTACTAGGGTTTTGAAAGTAAAGCCAATATGATGAATTATGTCTGTTAAGGCTTTAAGAGTGAAGCTTATATGACAATGGTAGACTACTAGCTAGAATTGTTGTGGAAGGACTTTACCCACATAATCTACCTTATGAATATATGAATGTATGAATGTGAAAGACTTTCTCACATTGAATTATTCTAGGTTGAAAGGTTTGCTCACCTCAAATGAATCAAATATGTTAGACTAGGATAACTTGAAGTTGTGACATAAGATCCCTTCATGAATAGCTTGACTTGGTAAGACAAGACCATGCTTGGTAGCTTGAGTTAGGAGTTCTCATGGTAGCCTTGGATTGAGCAATAGTACCATTCCAATGTAGCTTGAACTAGCATCATAGAGTGCTTGCATGGTAGCATGACTTGGTTAGGCCAAACCATTTCATTGATAGCTTGGATTAAGAAATCGTACCCTTACTTGTGTAGCTTGGACTTGCATGTTAGTATGTTTTCCATGATAGCTAGGTCTAGCATAATGTAGTGTTTTCCTTGTGTAGCTTGGACTTGCATGATAATATGTTTTCCATCGTAGCTTGGTCTAGTGTAGTATAGTGATATTCCTTGATAGCCTTGAATTGGTAACTTGTAACTATTCATGAGTAATGTATGTAAGGGATTAGTCAAGAAATACTTTTCCATGTATAGTGAGATATAGCTAAAGAGGGACTAGTCCCCATCCAAGAAGTATGATTATGATGACCTAAAGTGGTACTTAGTGTGGGTGAGATTATGAGGTCTTATCTATGCATTGCACAAGTATGACTTGAAGTTACTTATGAAGTGTTTCTCTTATATGATGTATGCTTAGTTTGGATTGTTGCTATAGTTACCTTCCATGCTATGTTTGACTAAAGGTGAAGATTCCCTTGTCTATGAGAATTAAGCTAAGGATGAGACCATAAGATGGTAAGTATGATTATGATGGCCAAAGGGGATACTTAGCATGGATGGGATTATGGGGTCTTATCCATGCATTGCACAAGTATACTTGGAGGTTACTTATGAAGCGGTTCTTTTGTGATATGAAGGTCTAAGTATTGACTATGTATATGGACTATGCCTTATGATGACTAATGCTTATATTATGTTTATGTTGGAGATTATGCCTATGATTATGTTATTGTCTCTTATGCTTATGGCTTATGTCTTATGTTGGCTAACACTTTTGTTATGATCTTATGATGTCATGATAGCTATCATATTTAGTACATTTTGTACTAATGCATACTTTTGCCTACATTCTTATCAAATGTAGGGTCTGGCGATATTGAGTTTCATTCCCGTGGTTAGGTTCCTAGTAGAGCGAGGAGTTGAAGATTGGGTGAGTCCTCATAGCATCGAGGATTTGATCACCTTTCCTTTATGTCTTTTTTTTTATATTTTAGACTTTTGTATGGGCTGCGTCCCAAAGATTTTCATGTATTAGATGGTTTGAGACAAATGTAATAGACTTCCGCTTTGCTTTTATAAAAGACTTCGATTGTATGGAAAATGTTTTAAAATTTCTGCTCATTTCTATTATCTTATCTTATGATATGCTAAGGGGCTTGTATGAGACCCTTCAAGGTTGAGTACGCCTTGTTACATCTAGGGGATACCCCTGGGTCGTGACAGTGTTTGGCCATAGTATTTGGGAAACATATTTCACTTTTTTTAGAAAAATATAATTTATACTCATAAGTTTTAAAAACTATCAAAACTAACCATTAGTTTGTATTACAAGTCAATTAGATCTTCGTTGCAACAAATAACAAGTGGTGTCCATGACACTGGAGCAATGTGGTAGTTTGGAGTGAGTGCAACAAGCATCATTCCATACATCGTGAAGTAGACAAAACACATGACTTTGTTACCCTGAGCCGATTGCTCATCATTTTCATTAACAACCATATCATCACTTTCATATTCACTGAATATTTCATCACTACTTTGGTGTTCACGTAAAAAATTATGTAATACAACGCAAACAACTACTATAGAAGGTGTTTTTGTAAAAAATAAAAGTTTGGTGTAAAATTTTAATTTTTAGAAGATCCCAAATAATGAGATTTGGCTCAAATACAGGAAAAAACTAGTATTTGGGAATTTGGGATATTTGCCAAAAATATTTGCCAAATAATGGCAAATTGTATGGACAAACATTATTTGCCAATTTCCCCCCAAATATTACTTGGGAAATCTATGGCCAAACGGGTATAGAGACACAATTTAATGTAAAATAGAAAAAAAAATTCCTTTTTATAAAATCGAATTAAAATTTCACTTTATAAAGTGTAAGAAAAACTTGAACTTTATAAAGTGGAAGAAAAAGTTCCGTTTTGTAAAGTGTAGGAAAAAAATTATGTTTTATGTTAAAATTTAGACATTAAGAAAAAGTTCCGTTTTGTAAATTCGGTTGATATTTTTTGATAAGCGGAAGAAAAACTACACTAAGCCTATTTTAGTTACATTCTAAAACAGTGGCTTATTTGAGTCAATTTTATATCTCTATGACTCAAATAAGTAACGAACTCGATGACAAAAGGGACGGAAAGTAAGGTTGAGGGGGAGGGGGGTGAGGTGATGTAAGGTGGGGTGGTAGAAAATAGGTAATTTTTATTTATTTATTTTTGTTGAAAATTAGGTGGTTTTGCATAATTTATTTTAAAATTATTATTTTACAGCCAAATGCCACATGTTCTCGTCTAATTAGTTATCATGCCATGTCATCAACAAGTGTATTACACACACACACATATATATATATATTGTAATTTTAGTTGATTGTCGAAAAATTGTTTAAATAACTGTGTCATTGAAATAAATGGAGTTCTAATGCAATAAATGGTGAAAGAAATGGATCATAAGCAAGAACAACCCAAAAATTTAATGACGAAAAATGCATAGAATTGCGAGCATCCTCAGAATTAACATGTCGACATTGAAAAAAATTCATTATAGCACTGTTCCGAATTGTCCTGAAAAGTGACAAGAAATAAATTATATGCTAAAATCAAATAACAAAGAATATGGCAAGAAAGTGAAAATCCAGATTCTAGTACACATATTCCAATGAAAGAAGACAAAAATCATCTTTAGTTTGGATAGACATACTGTGAAGTTCGAAAATTTTCTCTGCATCCTAAGCTCATGCTCTACAATTAACTAGAGAATGGAGAACCAATGAATTGAAGGAGAAGAAAGAAGAGAACTAGAGCTAATTGGAATTAAAGACCCAAAAACGATTAGCCTATTGGGTCAGATTTTTCGAAATGGGTTTTTTAGAATAAGTGGGTCATATATTTTGAAATGGGTAAAGAAAATTCATATCACATTTGCCATGTCAGCTGGATGTTAAAAAAGGGCAATTTTAAACCTTAAAAAACGTTGAGGGCATTTTTAAATCAAAAGGTGGATGGAGGACATTTTTGAACCATTTGTGATACGTTAAGGACATTTTTAACCATTTTCCCTAAAATTAATATGGCGTTTGATCGACAATTTAGAAATCCACATAACTATAAGTTAGAAAGGAATAAAAATATACATAATAGGAAATGTAATAACTAATATATGTATAAATAATAAATCAGCTGCGAAATGATTCGTAAAGGGAGGATTAGGATATTGAAATTTGAATTAGAAGAGGCGGGGGAATTAAGAAGAAAGATTCAAAATGTATGGGTACCCTTCACTCAAAATAGGTAAACAAATCAGACAGCAGACCACCATAATCGCAGAGCAAATTCGAACACCTACTTACTTTCTTTAGCGATCCCCTCTCTCTCTCTCTCTCTCTCTCTCTAAATTTATCTGTTCATACTTGGCAACTCTTTTTGCTTTAGAAGAAATCTTGTGATTTTGATGTGCAATTGTTGTTGCTGTTCTAACAATCTGAAAGGGACTCATCTTTGACTAAAGAGAAGGTATCATTTTTGTTGGTTATCTTCCAATTTGGGCTAACATTGAATCATCTGTAATCTCCTTTTTCACTGTAACTTGCAAGTTTGTGTTTCTTATCTTACTTGTCATTTTGTGTTTTTTGGGGGTAAGAAGGTGCTAATTTGGTTGGGAATGTATATAATATCTGGGTTTCTTGGAAATGTTGAGGCACTCGTTATTGTTTCTTCTTCTTAGAAACTTTGCCCAAAATGGGCCTACTTCAATTTGCACCATATCCTCTCACTGCTTATCTCTTACTTTTAAGAACACTGCAGTTGTTCCTTAATTGCTTTGAAATGGCAAGTTTTTATTTGAGTATATTGATTAAATATTTGATTAAACACTGCAATTCAACTTTACCTTGTTGTCCAATTTCTTTTTTTTTTCTTCTGAAAAGCGAATCTTGATAAGAATTGGATACACCCATCTGTTAATATTTGGATTTCTTGTAAAGTTTGTTGTATTAAATTGCGGCACAGGTGGGGTTAAGGTCTGAGTGCATTTTACACCCTCCCTAACCCTTCTTGTGGGATCACATTGAGTATCTTGTTGTTTTGGCTATATATTGAAGTTTCAGTTTGTTAAAAGTGTCTTAAGATTTGGTGGAATAAGTTCTGATTCATATTTCTCAGTACTAATTGAAGATAATACATGGTGTAATACCCAAAATGAAGGAATTTTTTTTTAATGTAGATCTTTATTTGTTTGGTTTTGCTGTCTAACATGTTAATTGGTTGTAGGTAAGTGGTAGTAATGGGGAGGAGTTTGAGCCCAATACTTAGAAGAGAGCTGGAGAATTTGGATAAGGATGCTGAGAGTAGAAAATGCGCAATGAAAGCATTGAAGTCATATGTGAAAGAGCTGGATTCCAAGGCAATCCCTCTCTTTCTTGCTCAGGTTTCTGAAACCAAAGAATCCAATGCATCATCAGGAGAATACACAATTTCACTCTATGAGGTACTTGCTCGTGTACATGGACCTAAAATTGTTCCTCAGATTGATAACATCATGAGCACTATTATCAAGACCCTGACATCCAGTGCTGGATCTTTTGCCCTTCACCAAGCTTGTTCAAAAGTTGTTCCAGCCATTGCGAGGTACAGTATGGACCCAACGACACCAGAGGAAAAGAAAAGATACATTATACACTCCCTCTCAAAGCCCCTTTCAGATTGTCTTCTGGGAGACAGGAGAGTTTATCTTCTGGAGCTGCTCTCTGCCTAAAGGCTCTGGTGGATTCTGATAACTGGCGGGTTGCCTCAAATGAGATGGTTCATGAGGTTTGTCAAAGAGTTGCCGGGGCTTTGGAGAAGCATACACAAACTAATTCTCATATGGCTCTAGTCACTTCATTAGCCAAACACAATAGCTTAATCATGGAAGCTTATGCAAGATTGTTGATACAGTCTGGATTACAAATTTTAAGTAGTAGCAGTGGAGAAGGGAATTCTCAAAAAAGATTGTCCGCCATTCATATGGTCAACTCTTTGATGAAGTATTTGGATCAAAGAAGCATACATTCTGAGCTCAGAATGGTTATGGAGGAGATGGAAAAATGTCAATCTGACAAGATGCTTTATGTTAGAGGGGCTGCATTTGAAGCATTACAGACTGCAAAGAGAATATGCTCTGAGAAGGGTTCTAAATTTGAGAGAGATGTAGATTCAATGACTGGATCCAACTTTGACAGTAGAGGGAACATGAGGAGAAATCTGTGGGGATCTGGTGACCAATCATCTTTATCTGCATCACCAGAATCACGCACAATTAATTCGTTTGTTGACTATGAACCATTTATGGACTCCCCTGTTTCAATCAATCAGGGCCCTTATGTTTTGGGTAATGATAGGAGTGTGAACCGAAAACTTTGGAAGAAGAGTGCAAATGGCGGTGTTGATGTCTCTCTAAAGGATGGCATCTTCTCCGAATTCACACATGGAAATGATGTCATAAACTCTGAGCACAATGAGGTTCATAATGGTACCGGAGATAACACTGCTGAATTTGCTGGATTTTTGCCAAGATCTGCCCGAAATGGTTTTGTCAGAAGTGCTACTCCAAGTCCACAGGTAAAACATGTTATTGAGTGTAGTTTGTTCTTTGCTCAGTTTATAGTGTTGGAAGTTTAAATTGCTTTACTATTTCTAAAGTCAAAATCAAATCTTAGTAGATTTTTGTTGGAACAACAGACAGCATGGAGTCTTTTGGAGCTAAAAAAGTTCCTTGTGTTATTATTGATGAACAGAAGATACAACTTGGTTATTTGAGTTGCAAAGAGGATTAAAGAAATAAACAAAATTGATGGTTCCCTCTAGTTCATCTGCCACAAAACTAACTAAATAGCAATGCCATTCTTTGAAGTAAAAACTCTGTGCATATGATTTCTCTGGGATGTGCACAGAGAAATTCTGTAATTGTTTTAAGTTAAATAACATAACTTTCGGTATTTCAAAATATAAATGGAACAGATAAGTAAAATCCTTGACACATTGAATTTATGTGCTTCTAGTATGGTGTACTATTTAATATCTATTTAATGGGTGCCCTAGCATGGTTGACATTTCTCTTTTTGTGCTTCAGAGGTCACGCTCTCATGTTAATGTCGAAAGTGTGAAGATCTTTGCAACACCAAGAAAACTTATTCATCTCCTTCAGGATGCCAATGATGGGAGCTCAGACATTTCTGAGAGGAAAACCAGAAGGTTTAGGAGTCCATCCCTGTGCAGGTGTGAAGGAAGTCCAGAAAAGTCTGAAGTTAATGGCCTCTTCCATCGTGAAAGGCGTGAGTATAGAGAAGGGGCAACATCTAATGATGAGAAACACTACCATCTGAACTCCGAATCAGTATCTTCAACAGAAGATGCTCAAGCTAATGGAGATGTGCAAGTATCTTCAAATGATGTTGCCCATAATGGAACAGAATTTCAGGGAGTCATTCCCCAAAAAGGCGATGCTTCTGCTCGCATATTGATTTTTGGTATCTTAGCTGTACTTTTGGCAGCATTCGTACTTTCGTTGTGGATAGGCAATCAAGACCAAAGCTTCAACCTTGTTCCCACCTAAAATATGTAGTTGGTCTTCTATAATAGATCCCACTCTTAGATAGTGGGTACTAAATAGGACCTTCAGTATCTTAATTTTCTCATTGCTCATTGAGGATTAATCTACTTTGCTACAGAACTAGTATCCTATCATCAGAATTGATTATTTGGATGTCAATTGAAGTTTTTCTTTTTTGAAAAAGATATTGCTTTTTCATGCACCGTCAATAGCCTTTGTTCTACACATCTGTTTAATTGTCCATTTAAAATAATTTGCTGTCTATAGCTTGTTGAGTAAATCGATTCCACGAGCAGATGAATAAAATAAATATTTGTAAGCTTTACTTGAGTTAATTGGGGAAAACATGGGCAACAGGACAAACAGACCTATGTTTTAAAGCAACCAAACAGTATTTATAGCTTAATATCTACATCAGACCTCACTTTCAAAGTTAAATCAAGTGTATCTGCTTGATTAATGGTTTCTGTGTTGTAATGATGTTGCCATCTCTTGATTTGCTATGAGAAACTCTATTCTGTGTGAAAACAAGTTGATCGGCTTGCTTTGCTAATTGCTGGTTCAAAACTTCACATATTTGGGTTATGCAAACTTTGTTTACCTCTCCATTCACTCTGAGATTCTATGATTATTGGTTGAAGTAAAGCAGCTTGCCCAACACATATGTATGAGTATCTGCCATAACTTTCATGTCTTGAGCCAGGACTCAGCAAGTACACTTCTTTGAACCCGTCCCGTCCTACTACCACTGAGTTTCGTCTTCCCTGATCATGAATAGTTATCAACATGTCAAGATCAATTAGCAGCTAGAATTCAGAAATTGCTTAATACTTATTCATTTCATGACGATAGCTTACCCGATCGATGAGTGTGAAGTTCCTAGGTGCACTTTTATAAATTTTGCTCATTTCATCAGTCAAATGCTTGTAGTTGTCTGTTTCTTCACCCTCCAACTCTTTTTCTGCAATTTTCTCTGGGTTTTGAATTTTTGTACCCCAGCTTGAGAATATTTCCCCAAAAGATTTCTTAGAAGGCTGATTTTTCGTCTTCCCAAAGGCGGGTGGAATAATGCTGAAGTTAGCGAAGAATGGAGGGTTGCTGAAGAAATCTGAGCCTTGCAGTCCCACAGCATAACTGGCTTCTGGTGTGCTTACTGTCAGATGGCTAAGAACTGAACCCGTCATCCGGAAGCTTGCCATACCTAAATTAAAGATTTTAATCTCTGAAGTTAAAAGATCTTCTTGCAGAGTAACCATATACTTAGCTTCAATCTTTCCATCTGAACTTGTGCAAATCAATTCCACCTGCACCTCCAACAAGTCTAAATATCTAATTCAACAATATACTAGGCACTTGTAAACCATAATTCATAAATAAATAGTAAGTACAAAAAGCACCTGAATAGATCCTTGAGGATCTCCTTTAACTTGATGAAGAGCCCAAGAACTTGGTGACCATGAAAAACCTTCATCGTTCTCGCAATTGCAGGCTAGTGAAACTCCTCCTTCAATGACTGGTGAACCATTCTGTCCTTCTGAGACAGTGGTATGCAGCAACTCCATTGTGCCTCCATGCCACATTTGAGCTTTGTATGATGTGATCAAACCACTTGGAAGCATCAAGTTAGCTATACTTCCATTCTCCAACGCCATGCGGACAACACAACTCTCATTAACCTCTGTGAAGGTGACTCCATGTCCACTGAACTCACTTTCCAAGTATTCCGTGTCAATGGGTGGGTATGATATTGAAGCTACCCCTGGCAATTGAATATTTCTTGTTAAGCAACTGTAGTGGAGGGGACTGCAGAGAGGAGGAGTAGAAAATGTGGATATGCTTTTGCTAGGGGATCTAGAAATTGGAGAACCGGAAATTACATTTGGAGAGAGGAGACAAGTGTTAATGGCAGCCATGCCAAACAGAAGAAGAAAGAATAGAGTGCACCAGATGGTATGCCAAGATGACTAAGTTCTGTTATATTTGTTGCATGATATGATATTTCTTAACTTGTATTTGGATAACTTTTGGTTGGCTATGACCTAATGGTTGAAAGGGCTTGTGGATTATGCTCCCTTTTTTGTTTGTGTGTATTTTGACATATCTTGTTATGATATTTTGGGTGGTGGTACCTACTCAATACTCTCTTTTTCAGGGTGTAACATGTGGATTCTATTAACATGTCTAACCTTATTATTTAGCCCATGTAGTTGAAAGAACATATCTCTAGCTCAACTCACTGAATTTGCTTGGATGCGAAGAGAAAAACGGAGAAACAAGTATTCACTAAATCCATTTGTATTTTGGAATTCTCAGATTGATGACTACAATTACTCTTCCGGTGGAGTATAAACAGTAAAAAAAAAAGGAATAACCAAGTACATTTGGCATTGCTGTTTCTTGATGAATAAATTCAGGAGGTACAGAAAGCTTGTAAAATAAAGATATACATTTAAAAAAATTGTTACTCCAGTTCTGAAGTTCTAGAGGACAATCATAAATTATCATGCTCAATAACTTGTGCTCCTCTCCACTCTTCACCAGGATTCACAACAAGAGGAACCAACATTGAAGCAGGGCCTGTGCAGATAAAGTAATCCTTCCCATACTTTTCTGAAAATGAACCTGGACTCGATACGTAAATATCTTCAAAGCCCATACGTATTATCCTGAAGAAGAGCTCACGACCCTGGAAATGAAACGAAACAAAACATTAAGTTTTCTGCTGTTTCTAAAGATAGCTTTTCTGAACTTTATGCTCTCTTAAGACAGACAATTAAAGTTGTGACAAATTTGTTCTTAAGATGCTAAAGGAACACTAAACTGTGAGTTATAAAACAAGTATTACTTGTATGTAGTTAGGGGAGAGTGTTTGTTTTGAATGTGATACCTGATCGATTGTTTCGTATTTTGAAGGTATTGAATTATAAAAATCCTTTGCTTTTTCTTGTGGTGGGACACTGTAAAGTCTACTGAGTTTGTGCTTGAGGACAGTAATGGGCACATCTTGAGTAGACCATATGCCGGGCTTCTTCTCTGGTTCCCAACCAAAAGAGAACATACCGGGTTCCTCAGTTTTCATAGCTTCCCCTGGAGATAAAATTTCAAAGGAAGAAGACAACGGAGGATGTGTGCAATAAGTACAGCTCCGGAGTCCTTGTATTCCTGTTCCCTTTCTTGTCTTAGACATCAAATGGCTTAGTATAGCTGTCGTTAACTTGACAGGCTTTCGGCCATTGTTCTTCACTATAACTGCTGTTGCCATACTCAATGGATAGAGTGACACCACATAGTTAATATCTAGACTCCCTCGGCTGCAGCTCAATTCAACCTGCCCATAACAGTGGTAGGAGTAATTATTCCCTTTTGAGGCAAAGGGCAAGAAAATCAAGAATGACCTATACTGTTGCAATTGAAATCTATTTGAAGGATCAAGAAATTGTCTATTTAGTCATGTATACACATTTTTGAAGAGTCCGAGCAACATAGATGCTTACCTGTAGAGCATCAATAGAGTCAGAATCAACATCTGTGAGAGTCCATTGATCAGAAGGTGTTGTTGTCTTCGGGACGGGCAGTTTAGGATTAGGCTCCAAGATTTCATTGATTACCAAAGCAATGCCACCTCTGGAATTAGGAAGAGTGTAAAGAACTTCCTCAAAGCCATCATCTTTCCAATAAACTTTAGGCTTGTAAGAAGTGATATGTGCATTTGGTATTTGTAGCTTCACTGAACTTCCATTTCTAACAGTAAGCTCAACTGTTCCTCCATCTGAAAACTTGATGCCTTTACGACCAAATTTCTCTTCAAGACTCTCTGGAGCAAAAGTAGTACTACTGCCTGAAGAAGCTTTAATTACATTAAGCTTAGGTAGAGAAAGAGATAAAACAGCAGCAGCAGCCATTCAATCTTAACCACCAAAAACAACAACACAAACAAGAAGAAGAAAAGAAGAAATAACAAAGTGAGAGTTTGAGAGCTTAGCTTCCACAAACACAGACTGACTGGCTAAGCCTATCCCCACCTTGTCCTTACTTTCTCCAAGACACATTCAATTACAATATTAGTTTCACGTTTACTCCAAAATACTTTTAATAAAAAAAATTATATTGCATTATATGGTTCACACATATTTTCAAAACATATAAAAAGTATGGAGGACGATTTTACGGGGTGCTTGGATTGACCTTTTTTAAGGTTACTTATAGGTTAAAAGTCAAAAGTTATAAGTCGGGAATACCCAAATTTTGACTTTTGCCTCTTTTTTTTTTTTTTTTTACCTTTTCAGCATTAAAAAAGTGCTTAAACTTTTTGTGTTATACAAATACTTCCGAAACCCAAAAATAGCTTAAAAATCCAAAGCTACTAAAAATAAGCCAATCCAAACACCCACTAAATCAGAAACTTATAAATTTAATATTAGTTTATTGATGTACTCTATTAGTTTTTTTTTTATATAAAAAAATACATGCTCATATATATATACTAGTTTTTCGACACGTGCGCTGCATGTGATTATCAATTTAGAAAATATATGTTATAGTAAATAGTATTGCTTATTTAAGTGATGATTTGAATAATAAGCTTTGCACAAAATAATATTGCAGATTATTTTGTAAATGTTCAATGAGGATTGTATATATATCTCTTATTCA
Organism: Solanum verrucosum; assembly: GCF_900185275.1. Taxonomy (NCBI): domain Eukaryota; kingdom Viridiplantae; phylum Streptophyta; class Magnoliopsida; order Solanales; family Solanaceae; genus Solanum; species Solanum verrucosum. The sequence continues at coordinate 2,188,107 of NW_026020202.1, read as the reverse complement.
CGCGAATCTATGAAGATGGTCAATGAAAATTTTTATTTGTTAAATGCAATAATGCATATATTTATTTCAATTTGATGAGGTCAATCATGTAATTAGTCGTATCTCAGTAATATTACCTTATAGACGATTGGTCAAAAGTTAATACAAGAAAAGATGAAAGATAGAAATAATTAATGTAATAACTATGAGAATTCATAATATTATAACTAAAGAATGTTAAAGAGTGTGAATAACGTTTGCAATAATTAGTAATAACTAAGAGAATTTATAATGTTATAACTAAAGGATTAATGTGCAATAGATGTATTTCTAATAAATTTTATACTTACATAAATAAATAGGACTTTTAATTAATGTTACTATTTTTTCATATAGTTATTAGATTTTAATTTAGTGAAGGGACAAAATGAAAATGTTTATTCCATATTACTGAATATAAAATTTATTTTGTAATTGATAAATTTTTAAATGATTCATATATATTCACATATTTTCACTCTTGAGAAGTTTAATAATTTTGAAAAAAGATGTTCAGAAACATATATTTACATCACAAGAGAAATTGTTAACAAAAACAAATGAATTTGGACTACATCATGTTAATTCATATATTGGAACATTACATACTAATGTATATATTAAGCAAAAAAATAATTATTATATCATCAAAATTATTTTCCTCAAGTACTCGAGGTTATGGAATGTACCCTCTTAGGATAGAACGATTCACTTCATCAAAATAGTGGTACCTCATATTCCGCTTAACTTCGAAATCAGTCAACGACAATAAATAACACAAAATTTTTTAAAATGCAAGAAGTAGAGTAGGAGATTAAAAAAAATTGTGGTTGAAAAATGAGAGGAAGCTCCTCTATTTATAGTCAACAAAGGGTAGATGGACAAGTGTTTTGTGTCTTCTCTGAAAAATCATGACCTTTCCAAGAAGTCACAACCCTTTGAAAAAGTCACAACATATTGAAAAAATCACAACTCTTTGGAAAAGTCACAACTCACCGAAAAATTTCAACCCTTTGAAAAAAGTCACAACTCCTTGAAAAAGTGACCTTTTCAAGAAGTCACAATCCTTTGGAAAAGTCACAACTTATCAAAAAAGTCACAACTCTTTGGAAATGTCACAACTCATCGAAAAATCACAACCCTTTGAAAAAAGTCACAACTTATCGGAAAAGTCACAACTCATCGGAAAAGTCACAACCTACGTTAGGGATATTATAGTAATTTAACATTCAAGTTAGGAGTTCATGCTTTTAAGGTATAATATATATATATATATAGTGCTTTGCACATATCCAATAGTTATTTACGAAGTTATTCTTTTAAGTAGTTTTGATTGATTAATATTAATTTTTTTAATCTAAAATAAGATATATATCTATAAATTTTTAATCTAAAATAAGTTATATGTATATGTGTTAGTAAATTATTTATCTAAAATAAGTAAGTTGTATAGATGTATCTATATGATAGTAAATCATATCATTAAGTGTAAAATCAATACTTACAAATATTATCAACATTGTAAATTTTAAATAATATTGATTAAAATAATTGTAATACGTTATACTCCCTTCGTCTCAATTTATATGAGTTAGTTTGATTTGATACAAAATTTAAGAAAGAAAAAAAAGAAAGACTTTTGAACCTTTGATATGAAATAAGTCATAGATATTTATGTGGGTAGAAATCATTTCATTAGGGATAATATGAATATTTTAAAGTTAAATTATTACTAAATATAGAAACGTATCATACATTTTAAAACTAACTAAAAAGGAAAGTATATCATATAATTTGGGACATTGAAGTATATATTTGTGTGATAGTAAATCATTTTGTTTTTGATGATTTGGTGTGAGGCCAAAAACTCTAAAGTAACTCTTAATTTAGTGGGAATTATTAGAAAATAACTCCTAATGAAATAACTGCTAATTTATTTAAATGTCTTCACTACCCCATGATATAATTGCCTTTGAAAAAAAAAAAAACAGGGACATGACATAAGCATAAGAGTAGACACAAACAATTAAAAGCAAGGAAATAGATTAATTGACCATTTTATCCTGTTATAAAATTGTGAAATCAAATCAATATTTACTCGTCTGTTGTAAAACTTAAGAACAAAAGAACAATATAAAGAGGAAGAGAAGAAGAATATAAGACAAGATGAACAATATAAGCTAACTTTCTTTCTTTCAAGTGTTCACCAAATATTCAAGTGTATACAATATGAACCCTTATGCCTCTATTTATAGTGTAACATAGATGCATACAAAAGGTTAGTCATAAACATGACATTAACATGAATATAATGGGGGAGGTTATGGAAGTGAAAGGTTACAAGAATAATGGTTATAAAGGTGGATGTTATGGAGGTTATGGTTATCTTCATAATGGAGGAAAGTAATGGAGTAACTTCTTGATATAGTGGACATCCACAATATATTATTTTATAACACTCCCCCTTGGATGTCCATAGATAATATGCCTCGTTAAAACCTTACTAGGAAAAAATCCCGTGGGAAAAAATCCTAGTGAAGGAAAAAGAGTACACATATCTTTTAATACGCTTTGAATGTTGCCTCATTAAAAACCTTACCAGGAGACCCAATTGGGATAAAACCATGGTTAAGGAAAAGAGTACAATGCGTATTTTTCTCCCCCTGATAAAAACTTTACTTGATATTCGGAAACAATGCATTCCAATCTCATATCACAACTTCACAAATATTGATGTTGGCAATCTTTAGTGAATAAGTTTACAAGATTATCACTTGAATGGATCTTTGAATGTCTATCTCACCATTTTGTTGAAGATCATGTGTGAAAAAGACTTTGGTGAAATATACTTTGTCCGATCTCCTTTGATAGAATCCTCCCTTCAATTGAGCTATATATCATTTTCGTATATGGTGGCTGGAATGTCCCTTTCAAAAGAAAATCACATATTTTCTGAATATGATAAATAATGATTCCAACCAAACACACTCCCGACTTACTTTATAAATCAATATTATTTCTACATGATTTGAAGAAGTGGTTACTAATGTTTGATTCTTTGAATGTCAAAATATTGCTGTGCCTCCATGTGTAAACAAATAGCTCATTTGCGACCGAGCTTTATACAGATCAAATAAATATTATGCATCTACATAATCAAATCATTTCTGACTCAGAGATTGATCATTTCAATTTTATTGAAACTCGTCTTTTCTTCTCAAAGAAAATCACACATCTTCTATGTGTTGAGTAACTTGCTTTGTTAGTTTGTTGTCATAACTTGAATGATAATACAACAATCCTTTCACATAACTTTCGTTATGTATATCAAATGATCTTCTAGCATTTGCATAACCAACAATATGTAAGTGCACCAATTGCACTAATACATGACATTTTAAATCATTTTCATGAGATCGAAAGATTCTTTCTCTGTGTTAAGCAATCTCAGAACCATTGGGTACTCAATGGAATTGTTTTAAGACCTTTTAAATCCTTCAAGAATTTTCATATAACCTTCATCGTCTAGTTAGACATGATAATCAGTCATTATACTTATTCAAGTATTTCATCTATTGCCAGACTAAAATAAGTCTCATTGCATCCACCACTAGAGAACATATCTCCATTTAATAATGTCAGGACTTCTGCAAAAATCCTTTATGACCCGAGGCACAAACAATACTTTATATCTTACGGTTATACTTTCGCACAATGATTCATTTGTAGCCCACTGACATATATTTTGATTTATGAACTATAAGTTCAAAAACATCACTTTTCTAAGTGAAACAAAATATACTTGAATAGTGCATTTTATTTGGCCAATCATTTATCTGTCCATATTATATGACAGATTCGAATTTAAGATCCTCGTAACCACTTATAGCATTGAGTGCTACTTCACATCAAAGATACCATCGACGGTCATTTTGATACGATTCCAATACGACATAACTTATCGAGATCTCTTCATTTTTCATCATTTTCAGGTACCTGAACCTTTGCCAAGGTTTTATGAAGTGTTATATCATTGTGCTCTTTCAAAACACTTACCTCATTATCATGACCATTTTGATAATTTGCTCCTCTCCTTCCTCAATGAGTTTTACGTTTGGAATCGATTGGTCTATGACGCTTCTGGCGTACCATAGACTCTGTCCTTGAAGGACTATTTATTGGAGCATTTGCAGCTTAATTAAAATATTGGTTCAACAAATACATTTGACAAATTATTTGCAACATTTTGCAAATGAATTATCTCTTGAACTTCAAGTTCACTTTTTTTTAATGAGGATCTAGATAATTCACCTCACACATAATTTTCAGCTGCTAAACATATCTCCCCCTAATGTTAGGAAATCTAACATTTACTCCCAACCTAATTTGGGGATCCATCTTTGTGCATGGTGGAGCAATAAAATCATATGTGCACACATCAAATTTTTAGATGGAAACTATTTCGTTCCTGATCCTGGACCAATTGTGATGGGAGAACCTTGTTGGCTTGATGCATACATGTTAAATAAACTCATCTTATACCAAATTTTATTTGAGAGATTTGTTCTCATAATCAATGGTCTAGCTATAATTGGAGGCAAACAATTTCTGCTAAACCAACTAGTATTATCAACATAATTTTATAGTTTGGAACTGTGCTCTTAATTTAACAATTTGAGCTAACAACCTTACAAACCAATTTGTAAGTTGATACAAATGCACATATGACCATACCATAGATGCATCTATTAAATCATAATAGTAAGCGGTCCATATGGCAGGTGAACGGGCCCATATTCACCTTTCTATATGTTCCAAATAATTTCAGGGGATACAATCCCAACCTTAGTTGATACAATTATCATTTTGTCATGAGAACAAGCAATAAAAGAGAATCTTGAAGAATCTTTTATTTCTTCAAACATATAGCCACTTGAATTCTCAACTTCTTTTGCATCACTCTGAACCGGAATGGCCAACCGGTTATGCCAACTGATATTTATTCTAGTAAACTTTTAGTTTACTTTTGCATGTGATTCCTTCATCATGCTCATATTTTTAGAAACTCATTGTCATGCTTTGGCATTATCAAATTTATGCGACTCACCTCAACATCACTTTAAGAGGTCAAATGTACCAATTGTATTGCCACTTTGTATTCCTTTATTTTGATGGAGGATTTACAAAACTTTTCAAATTGGGTTGCACCAACAACAATGTGCCCAATAACTTCTCATACCACTTTGATGGATAAAAATTACCTTTAACAATTACCTTCACATTTGAAGGACCATCTTAAGAAACAATGTGTCCAATAACCTTTTATACCACTTTAATGGACAAAATTATCTTTACATTTGAAGGAAGATCTTAAGAACCCATAACGTTCTTCCTTTTAATTACCACAATGATGACCATTAACATTTTACCACACCCATATTCATACATTCAACCACTTGTCATTTTTAAGACATATTATGCACTGCCACCGCATTCACATAAGAGAATGGAGCAAATCAATTGGGCAGATTTCATGACTTTTATCAAGAGCATATCAATTTGCTTAGTCATCATTACATCATCATTATATTATGTTGGGACTTGAACCCAACGTCTTACCCATTAAAAGACATTTTAGGTCATTATTTGTTGGGACCCAACCCAACATTTATTATCATGATGCATGAGGACTCTCACCCGATTACCCTCTTGGTGCGATAGGACTTGAATCCTTCGTCTTACCCTCAATCAATGACATAAATGCCAAATATAGTAGGACTCACCATTGAGCCTTAAACAAAATATTACCACTTTGTGATTAACATGTACAAATAAACATAGAACAAAATTGTCACTTTGTGATTAACATGCATAATAAAATATAGAACAAAAAAACACAATAAAAATATTCTCAACAAAGTATGTATTAATATCTTAAACTTGTCAAAACAAAAGTTACATATAGCATCATATTATATTATATTTGTTGCATAATAATTAAGCTAGTGAATTACCGTTATAAATCAAGGAATCAATTGCACACGAAGAAATTAATAATTACAATTACACTAAAATAAAATTGCTCACTATCACCACCCATTTTTCAATTTCCATGTGAACCCAAAATATTTCACACAAAAAACAAAATAAACTAAAAGCTTATGTAATAACAAAAACAGTGAGCATAATCATAAATAAAATATAAAATAAGTTTCACATACAAAAGAAAGTATATATAGTCATAATTAAAAAAAATGCACAGTAACAATAATATTAATCATTCACCTTGTTCACAAGTAAAATATAAAATAGATTCCACAATAATTTACCTTGTTTCCGAGAAAAAAATAAACACAATTATTTTACCTTTTTTTGTTTACTTTGCTTCAATCCTGCAATGGTAGAACATTCGTGTTGATAACGTGTTGTAAAACTTAAGAACAAAAGAACAATATAAAGAGGAAGAGAAGAAGAATATAAGACAAGAGGAACAATATAAGCTAACTTTCTTTCTTTCAAGTGTTCACCAAATCTTCAAGTGTATACAATATGAACTCTTATGCATCTATTTATAGTGTAACATAGAGGCATACAAAAGGTTAATCATAAACATGAATATAATGGGGGAGGTTATGGAAGTGAAAGGTTACAAGAATAATGGCTATAAAGGTGGAGGTTATGGAGGTTATGGTTATCTTCATAATGGAGGAAAGTAATGGAGTAACTTCTTGATGTAGTGGACGTCCACAATATATTATTTTATAACATAATCCAATAAAATTGTTGTAATTTTTTCTTATATAATAAACAATTACATAATAGGAGTTTGGGGTCATCCATGAGACCCACACAAGCTGCTTAGGTAGCGCGGGCATTTCTCCACGGTGCGTAATACCAGTCGTGAAAGTGTTCACGACCGCATAACATGACTTCATGAAAATCATGCATAACATTTTAATTTGAACTTAGATTGATGCAAACTTGGTGGCGTTGAAAAAATGATTCATAGACCTTTAATTTGATAGGTTATGAACCACCTAACTCCTCATATTCTAGGATATTTGATCATTTGAAGTTGATCCAAGTAAAATCTTATATCGAAACTCAATTGGTAAGGAAGCCTTAAACTCAACTTAGTGCTAGAGGATCCTTGTGACCTTAATTCATCTCCAAATCTATTCCCACGCTAACGAATTGACCTTAACACCTATGGATAATTAAGAATCACCCGGTACAACCCTATACACATATGAAGAATGATTCAGGTCTTAGCTTAGAGATTTTCAGGATATTACAATATCTCCCCTTGAAATCATTCGTCCTCATAGTCAAGTTGGACTAAAAGAGAAATGAGTTACTTTTTATAATCTTTGTGACTTTTGAACTTTCCCATTAACATATATATCTAGTTTATGTAACACCTCAGACTTTGAGAAAAGGGCTAAAAAAGACAAACAGGCAAGTCCACGAACCCAAAATGGACCATGGACCTTTCACAACACCCTAGATGGGCTGTTTAGGGCTCCACAACCTGTTAAGGGAATCGTGAACCACCATCCAGAACTACCTGGGCAGTAGTCACCAAGACGATGCCTTAGACGGCCTGTGGTGACTTGGACGTCCCGTCTAGGGGTCCGTACAAGTCACCCACAAGTTTTTAAATTTTGTTCCAACTTCAAATGATCATATATCTTAGCATAAAATTAATTAGGTGGCCCATGACCTATCATATTAGAGGTCTTTGAGTCCTCTTTCCAACGCCACCAAGTTTGCCTAATTCCGATCCCGGAGCAAAAAGTTATACCTGTTTTAGTGAAGCCCTGTCGGGCAGGGCAACATCACGACCCACTAGATGGGCTGTGATGCTTTAAACGGCTCGTGAAGCCCCTCATTTAAGTAACATCGTCAGTTTTATGTTAGGGTCGTATTGGTCTTTCCCCCTATGCATTTGGTACTTAAACTATGCTGTTTTACTTTATCTAAGCCTAATTAATTAGGCAAAAACTACCTAACACATTCATTCTCCTAAAATCATCAGACTTAGAAAGAAAAGAAGAGAAATAGACGATAGTCTTCTCTCCAGAACAAGCAAAGTTCTCCTTCAAGTTTAGTCCCAAAATCTAAAGGATTTCTTCGTAGTTATCTCCACCAGGTATGTGAGTATTTAGTATGAGTTTCGTTCTCCCTTTTGCCCAAAACATCAGACTCCTTTTTTGATTATTATGGTTTTATGAAACTAGGGCTCTTGCCAAACTATGCAGATTCTCTACAAAATTGATTCTTGTGATTACTACTCAATTCAATACTTATTTAAATGAGGTTGCATGAATGCTCATGGAGTTTTGAAAGGAAAAGAACTTAGACAGTAATTGTAGTATTTTCACATGAATTAGCCCTTCTCCATGATTTTAGCTCAGGGTATTAGCATTTAGTTTTAAATAGAATTTAGTCAGTTTTGTGTCCACAACGTTTCTCAGCAATTGTTTTCAGAGAGTTTAGTTCTGTCTCATGAATTCAGGACCATAGTTTAAACTGAGCTACTAGTATCTAGCTTGGGAGTATGAAAAACTCAAATCAAGGATCTAAATAAAAATATAAAAACTCAATAATTAGGAATATAATTTTTAAAAGAACCATGAACTCAATAACTCAAATCAACTTATCTCAAGAATACTCAAATCTAGGGGTAGAATCCTAGATTTCTCTTTTACTGATTTGAAAGAAGATGTAGGGCGTGAGGAAGAAATAGTCCAACACTATGATAACCTTACATACATGGAAGAACAAGGTTCTTGAAGAATAGAAGTACTTGATTAGAAGCCTTGAAACCCTAACTTGAAGGTAAACGATCAAGAAAACCTTTCTTGAGATTCTTGAATTAGTTTCTTGAAATCTCTATGGCCAAGAATTATGATTTTCATTAGTGATTCATAATTGTATTGAGGAATTTGAGTTGAAAAGAATGAAATTCTTGGATAAAGACTTACTTTGAAGAAGAATCTTGAAAAAATTTGAAAGAATCTTGAATGGAGTATACTACTTTGATTTTTCATTAGGGTTTTGCCCTAGGGTTTGAGAGAGAAGAGAATAATGGATTAAAAGATGAAAATCTGATTGTATTGAGACTTTTATTAGTCAAGAACTTTGTTTAGGGTTTTCTTGGAGGTAAAAAGACAAAAATGATGCTTTTTAATGTTTTTCCGTCGGCTTATTCGTAACAGTACTGTATTAGGTTACTAAAATAGTCATAAATTTTTATTTATAAATGGGATCGGCACGAAATTGGTGGCGTTGGAAAGAAGATTCAAATACCTTTTATTTGATAGGTTATGGGCCATGTAACTCTTTATATTCTAAGAGATATGGTCGTTTGAAGTTGACCCAAGTACATAGAATTTTACATCAAAACTTAATCGATAAGGAAACTTCAAGAACACTTATCAAGAACTCATCAAGATATTAAATTGCTCGATATTTATGGATAGATTCACAAAAAAAACTCATGATTGGCATGTGGGTGAGCAAATCCAACACTATGGAAGCTTACATACTAGGTTCTTGTCGAAATCTTGAATTTCTTAAACGAATGCTTGAAACTTTGACCTTTTTCTCCTCTTGAATTCTCTCTCTAAAACCCTACTTTGAGGATGAATAATCAGTTTAGACTCCTAAAACCTTACTAAAAATGTTTAAATCCGATTTGGTAAGGAAAAGACCAAAATAACCCTCATATATTTGGTTAACTTTCTTTATTTGGATAGCCTGACTTCAAATAGGCATATCTCCCTCATACAAGCTCAAAAATTAGCAAAACTCGGTGGCGTTGGAAAGAGGATTCCAAGATCTTTCATTTGATATGATATCTTATGGATCTCCTAATGCATCTTGTGCTAAAAGTTATGGTCATTTGAAGTTGACCCAAAACTTAAAAGAACTAAGGAATGACTTGAATGAATTCTCTTTAATTCTTTTTGGAACTCAAGGTGCTATATCTAGTGACCTTAACACTTAAGAAAAATTTAAATTCCTTGGTAAAAACTTACTCACTACGAAGGATGGTTCAACTTTTAGCTCATTTTTTTTCCGGAGTGTTACACATGGCTATCATACTTGGTACATATTTTGTACGAACGCATACTCTTGTCTACATTTCCTCAAATGTAGGTCCGATTGTCAGGGTTCTCAGTTTCGTGGCTAGAGGTTGATTTGAGAGATTTCGAGCCTTGGTAAGTCCTCATGCTTCGAGGATGGATTTTCATTGTTTTCAGTTTCTTTATTACACTCAGTTTTGGACATGATGTATGGGCTAGGCCCAATTTCATTCTATTGTACTAGATGGCTAATGAGACAAGTTTTTTAGACTTCCGTTTTACTTTTATATAACTTTTGGACTTGAAATGTACTTCTTTATCTTTTTTTATTCTATTTCTTATGTTATGAATGCTATGTGGTCTGTATAGGGCCTCTCAGGGTCCTATACGCCATGTTATGCCTAAAGGGTACCTTGGGTCGTGATAAAACCTCCTCATGGGCAACCAAAACAAATAATCCCCCACATGGACAAAACACCATAAACAAGCCCCTACATAGGCAAACTTATAAGCTCCCCGGTTCCAATATTTCAATCTCATGCAACTATTTCACCCCATAGTCTACTTTATAAGTATGGTTAACTACCCACCTAGTCTGAAAGAAATATAAGTCAAACCTACCTTGAAGGCCAAAAATTTAGTTGAATTTCTTTACCAGTGTTAATCCTACATCTACGTCCTCGAAACAATTCCCAACTATCAAGAATGGAAGTTGCACATCAAAAGGGTTCCAACAATACCCATATTATTAAGGTTTAAAATCAGGGACAAAATCACCTAAAATCTCATCAAAATCGAAAAAGGAATAAACATAAATTTAATTGAAAATCATAATCCTCAAGTAAAAAGGAGTTTGTAGGTGATAAACCAATTAAAATCGAGTAATAAATGAGTCTCAAATCAAATAAATACTAAAGTGTATTTAAAAACGTAACAAAACACTTTTTAAAGAATATTGTCGGAATGTATTTTAACTTATTTAGGATAGAAATATACTTGTAATGCCTTGGGTAAAGCCAAAATAGGTGTCAAGGTCAACAACTCCTTTGAGCTTTTGAAAGTTCACCTTACACTAATCCGTCCATTGAAATACAACGGTATCTGAGTCAACTTAGCCAATAAGTCGCAATGGAAGAGAAATCCTTGATGATTCACAATAATAACTCGCTAACCCAATGAAACTCTAAATCTAGGTAGGGGAAGTAGGCCTAGATCAATTATAAACTACTACAACTTTGACCAGATTAACAATAATACCATCCTTGATCACCACATGACCCCAAAAGGACATGTACTCAAGCCAAAACTCACACTTGGAGAACTTAGCATACAACTTCTCCCTCGATCTCTGAAGTACGGTTCTCAAATAGTGACCCAGAAGGGTAATTTTAGAATTATTTGTAAAATTACTATTTTACCCCTCCGATAGTTGCCCCAAGTCATTTCTGATCACTTTGTGAAGTTGATTTTGAAATTTGATTGAAAAAAATAATTTTTGGAAGTTTTGAGTTTTGAAAGGTCTAAAGTGTTTAAAAGTGGGTTTTGGTATCAATTCAGAGTTTTGAGTCTTTTCTATTGATGTTTATGCCTAACTTGATCTAGGTGCGAGTTTGTCTTTTGTGACTACTTATATAGCCATGAGGCTCGGCGTTTCTCCCAAATAACTTCTTGAGCCCTTTAATGTTTCCACACATGTTGGTGAGTCTATTCTAGCAAAAAAAGTCTATCGTAATTGTACCATCTTTATCTATCATAAAGACACCATGGGTAACTTAGTTGAGCTAGACATAATGGATTTTGATTTTATTCTAAGTATGAAATGGCTGGATGCTTGTTATGTCTCAGTCGATTGTAGAACTCGAGTAGTCAAGTTTCAGTTTCCTAATGAGCTAGTTTTAGAGTGGAGGAGTAGTTCAGCAGTGCCTAAGGGTCATTTTATTTCATACCTCAAGGCCAGAAAATTAGTTTCTAAGGGGTGCATTTATCACTTAGTTCGAGTTAATGACTCTAGTATTGAGAAATTGTCTATTTAGTCAGTTCTAGTTGTGAGTGAGTTTCCAGAGGTCTTTCTAGACGATCTTCCTAAAGTCCCTCCTGAGAGAAATAAACTTCAGAATAGATATTCTTCGCGATACTCAACATATTTCTATTCCTCCATATAGAATGGCTCCAACTGAGATAAAAGAGTTTAAAAAGCAGTTGAAAGATCTCATTGATAAGGGTTTCATCTGACCAAGTGTCTCACCTTGGGGTGCTCCGATCTTATTCGTGAGAAAGAAAGAAGATTACCTTAGGATGTGTATCTATTACCGCTAGTTGAACAATGTAACCATAAAGAATAACCATCCCCTTCCAAGAATTGATGACCTTCTCGACCAACTTCAGGGTGCCACTTGGTTCTTAAAGACATACCTTAGATTTGGCTATCATCAATTGAAAGTGAGAGAAAGTGACATCCTAAAGACAACATTTATGTGCCGCTATGGTCATTATGAGTTCCTTGTTATGTACTTTGGTTTGACTAACGTTGTTGTAGCATGCATGGATTTCACAAATAGATTATTTAAGACGTATCTTGATATGTTTCTTATTGTATTCATCGACGACATCTTGATCTACTCAAGGAATGAGGAGGATCATGACAATCATCTCAAAATAGTCTTCCAAACTCTCAAAGATTGAGAGTTATATGCCAAGTTTCTAAGTGTGAGTTTTGGCTTGAAGCTGTGGCGTTCTTAGGCTACATCGTGTCTGGTGAAGGAATTTTGGACGACACTCAAAAGATTAAGGCAGGGCAAAATTGGCCCTGACCCACATTCCCAACTGATATAAAGAGTTTCTTGGGGTTGACTGGTTACTATAGAAGGTTCGTCGAGGGGTTTTCATCTATTTCTTGCCCATTGACTAAGTTGACTTAGAAAAAAACTAAGTTTCAATAGTCTGAAGCTTCTGAGAAAAGTTTTCAGTAATTTAAAACTCGGTTAACTACTGCTCTAGTGTTTACCCTACCAGAGGGTACAAAGATTTTTTCCTTTATTGTGATGCATCCAGAGTGGGGCTTAGTTATGTGTTGATGCAGAATAGTAAGCTTATAGCCTATGCCTCAAGGTAACTTATGATTCACAGTAGGAACTATCTAACTAATGATCTCGAGTTGGCAGTGGTAGTTTTTGATCTCAAGATATGGCGTCACTATCGTTATGGTGTTCATGTGGATGGGTTCACCGACCATAAGAGTCTCCGGTATGTTTTCTGTCAGAAGAAACTTAATCTTAGACAAAGATGGTGGTTAGAGTTGCTCAAGGATTACGATATGATTATCCTCTATAACCCATGTAAGGGAAGACGGTGATATTAGGGTTTTCATATCAGTTCTGACCTCGAACAGGTTTTCGACCCAAAAAGCTCTATAGAGTTGTCGTATATGGTACTACGAGGTCCACAACTTTCTTGATCGCCTCATTCAAGTTATGATGTGGCTAAAGTCTCTCCGGGGGTAGCTTATATTACGCTAGAGGTCTCTCGAGCCTCCTATTGTACCAATGTTCTAGTGGGTACGTTTTTATACTCGTGTTATAGCTGTTAAAAAGCTATTTTGCATATTTTAGAATGACAGAACGAGTCCAAACTAGACTCCTGTACTGAACTCCCTGTCGAAAAAAGACTTGGATGCTTTCATTCCTAGGAAAGACCAGATCTACGGTCACACTTCAATGAGTGAGCCTTAACCTAGACATCGAACTCCTAGCTAATGAGTTTATTTACTTTTGAAAAGGGTACTATTTGTTCCTTTGCCTTTTTCGATTTCCTATTTAGCGCTTTGAATTCCTTTGTTGTTCCTGCCTAGCGTTGAGGCCATAGGGATTCCTTGTAAATAAGTTTGCTAATGTTGTTGTTGATGCTTTGAGTAGATTCATGAGAGTACTATTGTTGATTAAGGCAAGAAAGAATTGGCTAAGGAAGTTCATACACTTGCACATTTTGGAGTTTGTTTGTTAGATTCCAGTGAAGGTAGAGTTATTGTGATGAAAGAGGCTGAGCAAGACAAAGACCCCATCTTACTTGCATTAAAGGCAAATGTTCATAAGCAGTAAATCATGTGTTCCAAAGGTGGATGAGCTCCAAGAGAGGATCATGGAAGGAGCCCATAGTTATAGATATTCGATCTATCCCGGTTCCACAAAGATGTACCATGACTTGAGAGAAATGTATTGGTGGAATAGTATGAAGAAACATATTACAGATTTTGTTGCTAAGTGACCAAATTTCAAGAAAGTCAAGGTTGAACACCAAATACCATGTGGGTGGCTCATAATACAGCCCTTCGATAGTGGAAGTAAGAGATAATTAATATGGATTTCATTACTAGCTTACCACGATCTCAGAGGTAACATGTGTCGATTTGGGTGATTGTAGACCAAATGACTAAATCAACCCATTTCTTACAGATGAATACTACCAATTCAAGAGAAGATTATGTGAGTTTATACATTTGTGAGATAGTCCGACTTCATGGAGTCCCATTGTCCATCATTTAAGATAAGGGTACACAATTCACCGCTCAGCTTTGGAAGTCGTTTTAGAAAGGTTTGGGTTCAAAGGTAAACCTTAGTACTACTTTTCATCCTCAGACACATGGTGAAGCGTAGCATACTATTTAGACCTTAGAAGATATGTTTAGAGCATGCGTGTTGGATTTCAAAGGGAATTGAGATTACCACTTGCCTCTTATAGAGTTTGCATAAAATAACAGTTATCACTCCAGTATTCAAATGGCTCCTTATGAGGGTCTTTATGGGCAGAGGTGTAGATCTCATATTGGATGGTTTGAAGTTGGTGAAGCTGAATTGATAAGACCAGACTTAGTTCATCAATCCATGAAGAATGTGAAAATAATCCAAGAGAAGTTGAAAACAGCGCAGAGCCATCAAGAATCCTATAAAGATGTTAGGAGAAGAGATTTAGAGTTTGAGGTTAATGATTAGATCTATTTGAAGGTTCCACCCATGAAGGGTGTTATGAGGTTTGGTAAGAAATGGAAACGCAGTCCCCGATATATTGGTCCTTATAGGATATCAAATAGGATTGGTAATGTAGCTTATGAGTTGGAGTTATCACCAGAGTTACCAGCAGTCCATCCAGTATTTCATATCTCTATGCTAAAGAAGTGTTTGAGTGATCCTTCACTTATTGTGCCTACCGAGAATATTGATATCAAGGATAACCTATCTTATAAAGAGATTCCCATTCAAATTCTTAATCGTCATGTTTGCTAGTTGAGAACCAAAGAGGTTCCATCAATCAATCTCTTATGGAGAAATCAGTTTGTTGAGGAGGAAACTTGGGAAGTTGAGGAGGATTTGAAGACTAGATACCCCCATTTCCTTTCCTCTGATTCATTTCCAATCCAAGGTATTAACTCTTCCTAAAGTACTCATTTGTTCAATCCCTCCTTCAGTGTTTTGAGTTCATGAGTTTTAAAAGTATTTTGCATTAAATTGGACAGTTAAGCATTTCCCTACCCTTTCCATGCTCAGTTCATCTATCGAGGATGAATGATTCCAAGGGGGAGATATTGTAACACCTCGAAAATTTTTAAGCTAAGCCCCGAATCATTCTTTATTTATATGTAAGGTCATATCGGGTGATTCTTAAATTGCTCATATTTGTATAGGTCAATTCTTTAGTGTGGGAATGGATTTGGATATGAATTGTGGTCAAAAGAACCCCCTAGCACAACGTTGAGTTGAAAGCTTCATTACCGATCAAGTTTTGACATAAGATTCTACTTAGGTCAACTTTAAATGATCGTACCTGTTGACACCCAATTTTGGCTCTCCACATTTAACTATAGTTATAATTATAATAATAATAATAAAATATATATGTTATGGAATTTTTTTCACAGGAATACAAAAATTTTAATTACTTATTTGACTTGATAAATTTATTTCTTAAATGTTATTTCTTATAAAAATTAAATATATTATATTACTACTTACTTTCTCATTTTTTTTTAATAAATGTTGTTCTTATTAAGAATTGAATCTATTTTGATTCAAATATAATTCCTTTTGTCGCAATAGATATTTTTCGTACATTTATTAAAATTAGAAAGCTTAGTTAATTGATGATTTATTAGTTTATATTAATTTAATTTTAAGAGTGACTAATTTTATCAAATAAGCTAATCTTGCAAAATAATTATCTCTTATGGCTATTTAATAAAGAAAGTAGTTATAATTTAAATGAATTTAATTTTAACAAATTTGGCAATCCAAGTCTACTTAAACCGGCCAATCCGTGTATGCCACGTAGGCGAGCACATGGATTGTGCTTCTTTAGCTTAAATCTTGACCCTACGATTAAATCTAATGGTCCTAGTTAATTAAGCTTTTACCATTATTCAATATATATATATATATATATATATATAACTTTTCCTTTTAATTTCTGATTTATTTTAACCGTTCGATCAAACAATCGGACGGCCCAAATTAATAAGACCTTTCTTCTTTTCCCAAAATAGTACAATCCCAACGCCTCTGTTCTTCTTTCTTTTCCCAGATACACACCGCTTTATCTCCCATCAACCTTTCTCCTCCTCTGCCAAACGTTTCTACCTACAGACCACCGGAAAATGGCAATTTTCGGTGGTTTTCAATATATCTCCCTATCCTCTATCAATCATAGCCTCCTCATGTCAACTTTACATCCCTCCAATCATCTTTTTCTGAATCGAAACAGACCTCAAAAGCCACACCACCGCCGCTGCTACCACTGAAAAGGTGGAGAATGTGAAGGACCATCGGATTTGGGATCGTTATCCCTTTAATCCGATGGTTGTGAGATTGGAAACCCCAAGCCATCACTCATTCTTTCTCATCAATCTGAAAAGAGGTTGATAATATTTTCTTCCCCTCCATCATTATTTTTCTTCTGAGATTTGATCTTAAAAAAACATTAAAATTCGAATCATTGAAGCCTCCCCCCAACTATAAAAGGAGGACTTTGGTCATCATTCGGGAGGATCGGAAAAAAAAGCTCTTGAACATCCATCCGGAAATCATCCAAAAACGAGGGGTCAACATCCTGGGATCCGGGAAAAATCTCAAAAACAATCCAAAACAGGGTGAAAAACAATCCGAGAATCAACTGTTTGTTTGTCTTTTTTTTTTCTCTTTGCTTCTCGAGTTTGAGTTCAGGAAAGGAATTTGAAGTTGGAATCTTTGACGTCAAAGCTTTAGTTTGCTGCTCCAAGGAAGGTAATTTCGTCTCCTCTTACATTTTGTTGATGCGGTTGTTATGTGTTCAACATTTGGTATAGGATCTGTTATTACGAAGTATTTGGTTTCCCTGTTTTAGTCCTTGCTTTAATTTCATTTTCTTATAAGTCTCTGGGCAGTAGGCATAAGTTAAGCATCAGTGGAGTTGTTTGAGTGTTATATGTTGGTCATTATATTCATTTAACTTGATTTTGTATCCATATAACTAGCCAAATATCTGCCTCGCTTTGCTTGCAATGGTTTGACGTTCACTTGGTCTCCACTTTGAGTGCGCTAACTAAGTAGTCCTGTTTCACCATTGCTGGTTTGAATCTTGTTTGTCTGTTATTTTGAACCTTATTGTTAGCCTAATCTCTTACAATTTATTTATGTCCTCGCGTAACTCGAATGTTGGCCGCGTTTCTCTTGTATTTAAGCTATTAATGTCGTGTTTGTAACTCACTATAATCTCGTTTCAACTCAGCTCATAGGCTTACTGCTACATCACCTCTAAATAGGCTCTAATTTCCTTATTTGTTGAAACTATTTTGGATTCCGAAATGGGAGGTGCAAATCGGATAGTTCCCTTTTTCTTTCCAAGTGTAGCTTAGTTTGTTTTAAATGCTACTCATTAATAAAAATCTAGAAGATTTATTCAATATTGTAGTTGTCGCTTCATTTAAATACCTTTTCCTACCTTGAATTATTCAAATTTGTTAGGCTTAGTTTTCCGGTCGTTTGTTTGTACCCAACCCCCTGGAAATTGCATCTTTGAGGGTGACTCTTTAATTGGTTGTTTCTTTAAGATCATGATCATTTAAGTCTTCCTCTTTGTATCTGTCACGTTAGTTCCTATGTTTACTCACCGGGTTGCAAGTATGAAATTTCCTTAGATCTTGATTCATTATTTTTCTTTAGGAATCTACTCTCCATAAACTGAGTATTGGTGGGAATTAAACGGCTTGATTGTCTTCGAAGTTATTTGATTACAATAGGTTGAATATTTTCTGTGCTAAAACATAAAGATTGGTTTCGTTCCTAGAAGTTGTCGACATAGTTTAAGAAGATGGATTTTCTCCTTAAATCCTTTAAGCAAGGTTGGTTTCCTTTTATTTTATTCTACTTAGGAAAGGGGCTACAGGTAAAGGGAAAATCTGATCCGAATACCTTTCCTTGATATAATGTTCGCACCTTTAGTCGGATGTTGTCCGTCTTGGTCTCTTTTGAATGCGTTATAGCTTGAAGGTCGTATCTTGAGAGTAATCCTTTGGTCAAGCTCAAATTTCAAGAAACCGTTGATGGAAATGATAAACATTATATTATTAAATTTCTAGTCATTTTAATTATTTTTTTAATTTTTCAAACTTTACAAGTACTTCAAACAGAGTCATGATTAAGGGTATATATGCCTGCACTTTGCTTGAATTATGTAGCACCTCTCCGTGGTAAATCTGCCTATGCCGTCGTGAGATAATTATGCCAAGAAACCTTAGAAATATTATGTAGGCCTTTATGTTTCAGCTTTAGTCATAACTTATATCTCATCTTATAATCGGATTGAGTTTATTTTAATTAAGTTCTATTTATTCACTATTTGAGAGGATCAAATATTTTTTTTACCTTCCATTCCCCACATGACAAACAAATATTTCTTAAGTAGGAAAAGAAAACAGACCTTTTATACCAATACATGTTGACTGCTCTCTTAAATGACTTAAGATAGAAATACATCTTCATTAAAGAATAATATTACATCTTTGCTTGCTGCTTTTTTACGACACATTGTTTAGTTTTTTTTTTTTTGGAATATAACTTATACTCATAAGCATCACTTCAAGTTCACATACTTTGTTTGATTGATCCTTTGTCTCAATATTGAGTCTTTCTAATTCTTTTCCTCTTCTTATGTTTCATGTACAACCGGAGAGTTGGAGTTTCTACTTTGGAACTCGTTATTGGCCTAAGATGTTAGGCCAACAACAATTAGGATCATCGCAATGCTTGGAGTCTCGTAAATAGGAGTCTAATGTTCCTCGGCCTTCCTTTTGTTGCCCTTATTGTTTTTATATGTTTGCTAACTTTTACTCTTAAGTTTCGTCGTCCTACTTATATTGTTTTGATATGTTGGCTAACCTTCACTCATAAGTTTTTGATGTCTTGCTTGTCTTTTTTTTTAAAAAGATTATTCATGTGAGACAATAGTTGTTTGCTTGTGAATTTAGTTGAAACATTTTTAGAACAAATGACGCCAAAACTTTTTTTTTGAAAGAAATAGGTTAGCATTTTTACCTATAATACTCCTTTTTACATTTTTTTAGTTGAAGAAAGAGGCCTATAGTTTAAGAATTTTCCAAACAAAGTTTCAAAGGTTAAAATAATACTAGTGTTTCAAAATTGGGGAAAAGAAGTGTACATCGACTTTGTCACTTAAGGAATAGGAAAACTTATTGTCTAAAACCCTCTTTGAAATTTTAAAAGGGTGAAATAATTTTCATTTAGGTATCTAAGTAGGAAAAAATAAAAATTCATGAGTTGGGACTTCCAAATGAATTTAGAGATACTTAAAGGTTAAAATAATATTCATTTAGGCCTGCTCATCGCTTAGGACCTTCAAATATTTTGCAACTAGTTTAAAGGCTAAGAATAATTACATTTAGAAATTAACTTAAGGCAAATATATTAATCTTTAGATATACATTTTTTTAAAGAAAATAAGTAGGGAATTAGGCTTATATATTAAAAAAATATAACTATAGAATAAGGCTCAATAGTTTAGGCTATTTTTATACTCTTTACATCACCCCTTTATAAAATATATTGACTATTCTTACTTTTTTGAATCAAACATTGCTAATAACATTTTAATCTTTTTAACATGCTATTTCAAATTTTAGATATGCAAACAGGTTCAAATACAAGGTACACATATATATGTCGTATATATAAAGGTATATACTCTATATTTTTTCTACATAACTTATTATTATCTACTATCTCTTTTGCTAATATTATTTATAATTTATAAATCTCTACACTTAAACATACATGTTATTTTACTAAATACAATTTATCGTCAACTTATCCCTACATGTAAAAAAAAGAAGATAAACATTCATATGTCTTGAACAACTTACATATTACACTTCATAATAAATATATTTAAGATCACAAGCCTTTATATGATATTTTGACATTTAGTATCATTTATTCTATTTTATTTTAGAAAATTCCAATTTGTATATTTTCATTCAAATTACACATCACATATTACTACGTATTCACACCCAACTACTATCTTATTTTTATTTCATGTCTTATATAAGACGACCGATTCTCTCAAATGCAACATCTATTTATTTTTTAGGATAATTTTATGATACAACTATATATGTTTTTACATATAAATCGTACTCTTAAGTACATTTATTTATTTATTTTTACAATATGATAAAAATACTACTATTAAATATATTTTTTAAGACATATATATGTCGTACCTTGTATTGTATCCTTTTCTTAAACTAATTAATAACTTATCGTTTAATCATTAAAATAAAATAAATAAACAAGTTTTCCTAATCATATTTTCCTAAATCGAGTTTAAGGACTATCTTCGGATAGGCTCTGAGGGGTGCTTAACACCTTCCCCTCGAGTAATCAAAACCCTTACTCAGAATCTCACTGGTTTCGCAAATCAAAACAAAGTTTACATTTGTAACACCCCAGAAAATTTTTGAACTAAGACTCGAACCGTTCTTCGTAGTGAGTGAGATTTTACCAAGGAGTTTAAAATTTCTTAAGTGTTAAGGTCACTAGATGTAGCACCTTGAGTTTCAAAAAGAATTAAATTGGAAATAGCAAAATCTGAAATTTTGCAAGTTATGCTTAAGTATGAGTTTTGGGTCGACTTCAAACAACCATAACTCCTAGCTCAGGATGAATTAGGTGTGCTACCAGATACCGTAGCGAAGATCTTTGAATTGTCTTTCCAACGCCGCTGAGTTTGCTAATTTTCGAGGTCGTATGAGTGAGATATGACCTTTTGAAGATAGGCTGTCCAGTTAAGGAAAGTTAGCCGAAAATAAAGAGGGGTATTTTGGTCTTTTCCTTACCCAACCAGATTTAATTCGTTTTTAGTAATATTTTAAGGGTCTAATCCTATTAGGTTCAGTTTTATAATCCTAAAATACACCTAGGGTTTTAGTTGAGAATTCAAGAAGAGAAAAGAAGAAGAGAAAAGAGGAGAAAAGAGAAAGGATGAAAGCGTTCGTCGAGATTCTTGCATCTTGTTGCGGATTTTCGCCATGGGTTTAATCCCTAAGAGGTATGTAAGCTTCCATAGTGTTGGGTTATTTCACCCACACGCCAATCATGATTTATTCAGCATAATTTCGTTCTTGAAATTTAAAGATTAGAGTTCTTGATAAGTGTTTTTGAAGTTTCATTAAGTTTTGAAATAAGATTCTGCTTAGGTCAACTTTAAACGACCATATGTCTTAGAATATTAAGAGTTACGTGAGCCATAATCTATCCAATTAAAGGTAATTGAATCTACTTTCCAACCCCACCAGTTTCACGTCAATCCAATATCTGAGTAAAAAGTTATGACTATTTTAGTAACCTATACAGTGCTGTTACGAATTAGTCGACGGGAAAATATTAAAAAGAGTCATTTTTGTCTTTTTACCTCCAAGAAACCATAAATGAAATTATTGACTAATAAAAGGCTCAAAACAATCATATTTTCATCTCCACTAATGAAAATCATAATTCTTGGCCATAGAGATTTCAAGAAAAGAATCTCAAAAAGGTTTTCTTGATTGTTTACCTTCAAGCTAGGGTTTCAAGGCTTCTAATCAAGTTCTTCTTCAAGATTCTTCAAGAATATTTTTCTTCTAGGTATGTAAGGCTATCATAGTGTTGGACTAGTTCGTCCTCACGCCCTACATCTACTTTCAGATCAGTAAAAGAGTAATCTAGGATACTTTCCCTAAATTTGAGTATTCTTGAGATAAGTTGATTTTGAGTTCTTGAATTCATGTTTCTTTTAAAAGTTCTATTCCTAATTATCGAATAGCTATATTGTTATTGAGATCCTTCATATCATAAATCATAACTCTTGAATTCATAATTCAAATTCAAGAGAGAGTTAAGAGTAGAGTTCAAGGAAGCCTTCGAGTTCAATTGTGAATCCTTTGAGATCAACTATCGATTTGAACTAAGTTTTGAGGAAGTAAGTCAGAGAATGAGAAGAGTCACATACATGAGTTTCATAATGTTATGTAGACCTACGAGTCAAGTCGTTCATGCCCATAAATTCCGCATGAACTCCAGAAGTTGAGTATCTTTGAGAGGAGTAGTATCTTCAAGTTCTAAGTCTTGAGTATTGAGTTCCTAATACCCTTTGAGATTATATTTCTAAGCATGAGACTATTACATTTTACCCACAAGGTCTTTGAGTTGAATTGTTCATTCCCATAATTCCGCATGAATCCTATAAGTCGAGCAGTCTTGAGAAGAGAAGTATCTTTGAGTCCTTGAGTTGAGTCGTTCATGGTCATAATTCCACATGAACCCTCTGAGTTGAGCATTCTTGAAATGAGTAGTATTATTGAAGTTCTTGAGTTCCAAGTATTTGAGTTCTATCTGTGGTTATTGAAAACCTTGCATTGAGTCGTTCATGTTCATTATTCGACACGAACCACATTTTAAGAAGTCTTTTACAAATGTTTTACCTTTGTTTTAAGACTTAAGTTTTGAGTTCAGTAAAGAGTAAAGTTTGAAGTCCTTTTCTTCAAAAGTATATGGGGACTAAGTATTCCCAAAGAGTTTATAAATGTTTTCACATTTAAATAAGAACGGAAACTGAGATTTCCAAAGGGCCTTTGGGCTAGTTTTCAGAAAAGAGTAATAGCTTTCTAAATGAAGCAAGTAGGGAAACTGAGATTTCCAAGATAGCCTTTGAGCTAAGTTTTTGAGCAATTATCTCAAATCAGCAGAAATAAGTATGTTTTTAAAACATAAGAGCTAGTATAATTTTGGGAGTAGTATTGAGCACCGATATGGGGGAGAGTTCAGACAACTCACAGCCCCCATAAACCATGTAGCCATCATGGGTAGAAAAGGGTCATACTTTTTAGATGAACTCTTTTCACATAGACTAGTGGATCCATTAGTAGTTCAGGTCCTATACCTTTGGCCGGGTATAGGATGCGCTGGCAGCGTGAGGTAGATCGCTGTATCATCACTATAGCTCTTATGTGATGGTTGTCGGTTAGAGAAACTCCCACAGAAGTTATTGTATTTTTATATACATTAGTTTATTGTATTTTTATATACATTTTAGAGTTATGTTGTATCCTTGCATACACACAGATTTGACAGCATGTTTTTAAACAGTTTGTTTCTTTATATTGCACTTGTTTTAAATTGCTTTATATTGAAATGAGTTCAGTCATATTTAGTTGAGTATTCAAAGTTGAGTATCCAGAGTTGAATATCATATCTTTGAGTCGAATATCATATCCTTGAGTTGAGTATCTAATCTCGGAGTTGAGTATCTTATCCTTGAGTACTTCTGAGTTGAGTAAGTTTGAGTAGTTTTGAGTACCTTTGAGTATTCCTTGAGTTGAGTAAGTTTGAGAAGAGGTAAGTATGTTTCATTTCTATCAAGTTTCAAGCTTATGTTTATGTTTTAGAATTCCTCTTACATGCTCGTACATTCCACGTACTGAGCCATTTGGCCTGCATCTTTTCATGATGCAGACACATGTATTCAAGATCATCAACAGGAGCTTCGTTGATACATCCGAGAGTTCGAGTTAGCTATGGTGAGCCTCCTTGCTTTCGGAGGATTTCATTTACCTTTCAGTTATATCAGTTGTTAGGATGTCGTGGGTCTTGTCCCGACTTTCATCTTTATCAGTTAGAGGCTTCATAGATAGTCAGTACAGTTGAGAAGTCTGTATCATTTATTTTATTAAATGTTTTAAAGACTAAAGTTGCCTTTTTATGGCGAGTTGTATATATTTTATCATACAGAGTTTTCTCTGGACTTAAAGTTTATATTTAAGTTTTATGAACTTTTATTTCAGTTTTTAAGCTTTGTATGCTTGAATCAGTTTTCCGCTTGTAGTCAGCCAGGATGAGGGTTCGTTTGGGGACCAACAATGGTCTTCGAGTGCCGGCCACGTCCAGGGTGTAGGCTCGGGTCGTGACAACATTTGCATATTTAAAAATGGTTTTTCTAATATTTTCCTTAAAATTTAGGTGGCGACTCTAAAATAAACAAAAGCAATTTTTCCAAAATCAGAGTGTCAGCCACATTATATTGTGAACTGTTTCGGCCGGTTCAAAATAAGGTGCGACAGTACCTCTCAGCACAAAATGAATCATGTAACCTGCGACCCATCAAATTGAAGGCCAATGAATCATCTTTCCAACACCACCAAGTTTCCTCATTTTGAGTTTGGAGTAAAAATTTATGGTTGTTTTACTAGAGGTTGTCAAATCAGAGTTCCCTGAAGTCAATTCCTACGAGTTGCTTCTACGGGTCGTAGAAATTTGACGACCTATATAGTCAACTCGTAGAAAACTTCAAAGAAGTTAGCTTTTGGGGTCCAATTCGTACGGATCCATTCTACAAGTCGTAGGAACTTTTATGGGCTATAGTTTGGACCCGTAGAATGGACTTTTGAGCCTGAAAATTGTATAAATTCTACAAATTGGATCTACGGTCCGTAGAAACTTCTACATGTCTTTAGATTGTACCCGTAGAATGAAATTTTGAGCCTTAAAATTCAATATAAATACCACATATAGGTATGTAGATCAAACCACAAACCGTAGATGGACCCATATAAGGTTTTCATCAGCCTTTAATAGGGATAGTTTAGTCTTTTACCACTCTTCTAAGCCTAAACCATGATGTTACTACACCTAGTTAAAGGTTTAAACAATGTTAATCAATCATTATATGTTCATTAATGCTTCCAAATCTAAGAGCAAGGATCCAAGAGAAAAAAGCTAGGGTTTTGAGCGTTCTTTTAGTTTTCATTGATTTCGCCAAGAACTTTGTTGTAACAACTCGGACTACCAGAAGGGCTAATAGGGGAAATTGGGGTAAGTCCACGAATCTAAAATTGACCATGGACCTTTCACGGCATCCTAGATGGTCCGTGTAGGGGACCACAGTCTATTAATGATGTCGTGAGTAACCATCCAGGACTGCCTTGGAAGAGGTCACCTAGATAACATCCTAGACGGCCCATGGTGACTTGGACTGCCCGTCTAGGAGTTCGTACAAGTCACCCAGTTAAGGAGGTTGCACCCAAGTGAGGTCTTCAGTCGATCACATCTTTCAGCACAAAAAGAATTAGGTGGCCCATGACCTATCAAATTAAAGTTCTTTGAATCCTCTTTTCACCTCCACCAAGTTTGACTATTTTCAAGCTCAGAGTAAAAGGTTATGCTCAAAATAGTGAAGCCCTATCGGGCAGAGCATCTTCACGGCTCACTTGACGGGTCATGTGCTCTAGACGGTCCGTAGAGCTTGTCTTGAAGTCACTTTATCAGCTTTTAAGTCAGGGTCGTATTGGTTTTCTCCCCTATGCGATTGGTACTTAGACTACATTGTTTAATGCCTAAACTACGTCGTTTTACTCAATCTAAGTCTAATAATCTAGTCAGACACTACCCAGAACCCTCATTCTCCTAAAGTCATCTACTTTAGAATGAAAAGAAGAGAAAAGAGGCGATAGTTTTCCCAAGAACAAGCAGAGGTCTTCTTCAAGTTCATCCCTAAAAACCAAAGGATTTCTCCGTATTTTTCGTCACCAGGTATGTGGGATTTCTCTAGTGGGTTCTTTTCACCCATTAGGTCCCTAGAATTCAGTTAGTTTTTCAATCTCTCATAAATTGTACAGACCTAGGATTTCCAAGATCTTGGAGATTCATTCTGACTTTAGCTGTTATAGTTCCACAATTCTAAATAACATGTTTCTTGGAAAAATTGCATAGTTCCATGTGTATAGAATTCATAACCCTAGCTTGTATAGATTATCAGTACTCATAAATTATACTTGCTAGGAAGATCAACCAGAAAATCATGCTTCAGAACTCGAATGCCATATATTTCAGTATATTTATGTTGTATTTTTTCAGATAGCATATCCGTATTTTGAGCTACTCAGTATTTCAGTTGCATTTTAGTTATATGCAAATTTAGTTTCCAATAGGCTTAGCATCGAGTTGGACTAGGGTTCAACGTACCCTCACAGTCCCAGAACTATGGCCAACATAGGTTTAGAAGTTCCCTCTATTGGAAATTAGTTTTAGTGATTACACCACAATCATGCCTCTATACCCCTGGCAAGGTATATTGGGTCCTCTCCATGAGGCGTATACATCGAACTCCACGTGGTTTATGTCGGTTAATAGTAGCTCCCACAGTCATACTCTTATTGCATTGACCATGTTATCATCATTTACTTCAGTATTCAGTTCAATATGTTATTTTCATAATTAGTACTTGGTCATTGCATCTAGTTTAGTTTTCAGTTATACTTCAGTACAACCTATTTCCATGTTTAGTCTATATTGCTTAGTTCATATTGTTCAGCTTAGTATCTATATCCTGCATGCTCAGTACATTCAAACTACTGACATCTATTTTGTGCTACATCGTTGTATAATGTAGGTTCATGCGCTCAGTATCCAGATCACGTTTAGTTCGACTTTCGGCCCATACTCAACAACATTAGTTTTGAGTCCTTATAGTTCGAAGACGTTTCTTTATGATTTTGGTTTAGTTAGCTTATTATTAGTATTTTTAGAGTTGCTGGGGACTTGTCCCTATAGCTCATCAGTAGTAAAGGCTTTCAGACATAGAGGAGTATTTAGCTGTTTTGGGTTGTTTTCCCTTTTGACATTCAGTTATATTCTCACTTGAGTTTCGTTTAGTTATAACTCACTTTACAGTTATGCTTCTACTTTCTTAGTTATATTTCAGTATGCTTGTGCTATGCCAGACTTAGGGTTAGCTTGGGGTCACTTGTGATCCTATGTCCCGTGTTACGTCTAGGAGGTAGCCTCGGGGTGTGACAAACATGGTATCATAACATCAGGTTCAAGAATCATAGGGTGTCTGAAATCCATACTAAGTAGAGTCTCTTTCATTAGTATGAAGCGCGCCACACCTATGAGAGCGAGGCTACTAGGTGTTCTAAGAAAACTTCATTTCTTTTGTTATTCCTATCGTGCGAGAACTGTGATTCAAATTCTTCTTTCTAATCTGTCGTTATGTTTTTCAGATCATGCCTCCTCCCAGAGCTAACACATGCAATGCTAACACAATTCCTCTAGTCCCGAACCATGAGGTTATGAATGTAGAGTTTCGAAATGCGATCTAACTATTGGCTAAGACCGTAGACAACCAGACCAATCTGCAGGCTCCAGTTCCTACAAATCCAACTGGTGGATCAGCTGCAGCCAGGGTTCAAGACTTTGTCCATATGAATCGACTAGAGTTTCTAGGGTCGAAGGTTGATGAGGACCCACAAAACTTCATTGATGAGGTCAAGAAGATTCTTGAGGTAATGCAAGTGACTGGTACTGATAGTGTTGAGCTAGCATCCTATTAACTTAAAGACGTGGCTTATATCTGGTTCACGAAGTAGAAAGACAAAAAGGGTGCATATGCAACTCCTATGACGTGGTATTGTTTTGTTGGACCTTTTCAGGACAAGTTCTTTCCAAGAGAGTTGAGAGAGGCTAAGTCTTAAGAGTTTATGAATTTGAGGCAGGGTTTGATGTCGTCTAAGAATATGGGCTCAAGTTCACCCAGCTCTCCAGGTATGCTCCATATATGGTTGTCGATCCGAGGGCATAAATGAGCAAGTTTTTATTTGGGGTGTCTGATCTGGTGAAGACCGAGTGCAGGAATGCTATGCTATTAGGGGATATGGATATCTCTAGACTAATGACCCATGCTCAACATATTGAGGGAGATAAGCTCAGGGAAATGTCTAAGGATACGAAAAATGCTAGAACAAGGAACTATGAATACTGTTTGTATACGCCGGGTGGTGGAAATCACTCATAGTTTCAGCAGCTGTCTACAGCCCCAACACCTTCATCAGCTAGTGCTCCATCCCCAGGTTTTGACAGGATCAGAAAGGGAGGACATCAGGCTCTAAGTCTCAGGGGAGTGTTTCAGGTTACATGACTTTTCCATCTTGTCCAAAGTGTGGTAAGACCCATCAGGGCGAGTGTCTTGCTGGTAAAAAGAGGTATTTTGGGTGTGTCTAATCAGGTCATAGGTTGAAGGATTGACCTTCTGCTAGGAAAAGACAAGGAGGTAACAAAGATCAGTCTACAACTTCAGCAGCGCCATCAAGTCTCCCCATTCAATAGGGTGCCTTGTTTGGTACAAGTGGCGGTCAGCGCCAGAACAAGTTGTATGCTTTTTAGGCTCGCCATGACCAAGAAGATTCTCCTGTTGTGGTCACTACTACGCTACAAGTCATCCATTTAGATGTTTATGCATTGTTAGATCCAGGGGCTACACTTTCTTTTGTAACTCCATATATAGCAGTAAACTTCGGCGTCAGTCCAGAAACTCTCTCAGACCTCTTCTCAGTCTCTACTCAAGTTGGTGACCTAGATATAGCTAAACGGGTATATAGAAATTGCCCTATCACAATTTCTCAGAAAGTAACCTTAGCAGACCTTGTGGAGTTAGAAATTATAGATTTTGATATCATTCTAGGCATGGATTGGTTACATTCATGTTATACCTCAGTCGATTGTAGAACTAGGATCATTCGAATTTAGTTTCCAAGCGATCTAGTCTTAGAGTAGAAGGGTAGTAACTCAGTGCCTATAGGTCGATTCATCTTTTACCTTAAGTCTAGGAAATGATTTCTAAAGGGTATATCTATCATATTGTTCGGGTTAAGGATTCAAACTCTGAGACCCCAACTCTTGAGTCAGTACCAGTGATAAATCAATTTTCAGAAGTATTCCCAGAAGATCTTCCCAGAGTTCCTCTCGAAAGGGAAATCGACTTTGGAATAGATCTCTTTCCAGATACCCACCCTATTTTGATTCTTCCTTACAGAATGGTTATAGCCAAGCTTAAGGAATTGAAAGAAAAGTTGAAAGACCTTCTAGATAAGGGCTTCATCAGACCCAATATATCTCCTTGGGGTGCTCTGATGTTGTTTGTGAAAAAGAAAGAAGGTTCTCTCAAAATGTGCATTGGCTATTGTTAGTTGAACAAAGTCACAGTCAAGAATAAATATCCCATCCCTAAGATTGATGACTTGTTTGACCAAATTCAGAGTGCTAGTTGCTTTTCTAAGATAGACCTCAGGTCCGCTATTATTAGCTTAGAGTCAGATATAGTGACATCCTGAAGACAACCTTCAGGACTCGGTATGGTCACTATGAATTTTTTAGTTATATATTTTGGACTAATAAATGCTCCTGCAACTTTCATGGACTTATAAACAGGGTGTTCAAATAGTATTTGGACTTATTTGTCATCATCTTTATTGATGATATCCTTATTTATTCTAGGAGTGAGGAAGAGCACATGACTCATCTGAGAGTTGTTCTACAAACCCTCAAAGATCGCAAATTATTCGCTAAGTTCAGCAAATTTGAATTCTGGTTACAGTCGGTTGCTTTCTTGGTCATGTGGTATCCACCAAAGGGATCCGAGTGTATTCTCAGAAAATTGAGGCAGTACAACACTAGTACAGACCCATCTCTCCGATTGATATCATAAGTTTCTTCGGTTTGGTCAGTTACTACAGGAGGTTTGTTGAAGGATTTTCATCCATAGCTTCCCTATTGACCAAGTTGACTAAAAGAAAGGTCAAGTTTAAGTGATCAGTGAGAAAAACTTCTTAGAACTGAAGACCAGGTTGACTACAACTCATGTCTTGACTCTATGGTTCAGACGGTTACGTGGTTTATTGTGATGCATCCAGGGTCGGCCTAGGTTGTGTGTTGATGCAACAAGGTAATTCATAGCTTATGTTCTAGACAACTTAAGGTCCATGCGAAGAACTACCGACTCATGACCTTGAGCTTGCAATCGTAGTACTTGCCCTAAAGATTTGGAGACACTACTTGTTTGGTGTTTCTTTTGTATGTGTCCACAGATCATAAGAGCCTCTAGTATGTGTTCACCCAGAAAGAGTTGAATCTTCGTCAGAGGCGATGGCTTGAATTCCTCAAAGACTATGACATGAATATGCTTTACGATCTGGTTAAGGCCAATGTAGTAATTGACACCCTCAACAGATTATCTATGGGTTGTGTGGCACATGTTGAAGAAGAGAAGAAAGTATCACGACCCAAAAATGGACGTGATGGCACTCGTCTTATCTCACCAAGACAAGTCAGCCTAAAACTCAACCATTACAATAAAATGAGGAAATTTTTATAATAAACTCAAAAATACCCCAAAAATCTGGTTGTCACGTGTACAAGTCTCTAATGTGTTATAACAAAATTGAAAGAAAATACAAGTCTCAAATGACATTGTTTCTAGAATAGAACAAGATTATAAATAAGGAGAAAGAAGGTCCGCTGAAATGACAAGCAGCTACATCACAAACCTCCACAAGAAGCCTCAGACAAGGAGAAGAGAAAATATCACAAAGGTCCGGGATAGTAACCTACAAAAAATGTAGTAGCAAGGGGTGAGTACCAAACCACAAAGAACTTATCATCACAACTCAAGCTGAATGTCTGTACCCTCATTTCTCAAGTTTTATCCAGTACTTTTTAACCAATCTGATGAACCCGTAAAACTATCACAATAATCTAGGCAAAATAGATGAAACCACATGTCTCTGAATTCAATTATCCAGTATTTCTGAAGATACATCTTTGGCCCCTACAATCTGAGTAAATATCCTTGCTCTCGCCTCTTTCTGAAGTCTAAACTACATCCTACTAATTCTTTTTATTTGTGACTCTAGTTCATTCCAATTATATTCGAGTAGTGTTTCTGCACCTCCTATAAACTTTCGATGCAACCATGCTACTCATCAAATAATAGCAAACCATAACATTAGATACTCCAAAGTCGTCATTACCATACAAATCCATTTAACCAACAATCTTTATCATATAGTTGCATCCTAATCACTATCCATCACGAACTCTTATTACCATTATGCTCAATTAGCCCTTTCATTATCACGAAGTCAACCTTGTCATCGACATGACACCTCAAACCCAGATATACCAATTCAAAATCCAAAGGACTAACCCAATTTATATGCATTTTCTTACAAAAATCCTCAACTACTTTCACACAAGTATACTCGTTGGAAATTTTCTTTATCCATAAGTTTGTCATTTTGGTATCTATCCATTCCGTTGGACCTTAAGATGAAATCACTGGTCCTCATTTAGAACCCTCGGGATACACTTCTCAACTTAACGCATTAATATCGTATCAACGATCCACCACTAAAATCTTCCTTATACACACGCTTAACCCCAAACATCTGCAGTAACAACCTAGTTGGTTTCTCAACTATGAATACAACATCGAATCTCATTATACGAGTATGTGATACAACTGATAACTCTTTAAGTAGTTAGTAATCGCACTTGGCATCAACATATCCATTTTCATATACCACTAGACCACATTGTGAAGTCTGTTAAATCCACCACTATAACACATCATACCTATCGAGAAGATTGTACCCAAATAGCCTATACATTTTTAAGTAACACATAGACTACCAAATCTGTTCGGTCTCTCGTCCAAATCGATATGTATCCCTTCGTTGATCAGGTCAATAACATGAGTAACACATTCTCTAACTCTAAACAAGTAAGAATCGGTACCATTATAACAGTCATATTATGACCCTTTTTTATATGCACTCAACCTATGAAAGATTCTAACCTTGATTGGCATAACATCATTCGATAAGCAACCCATATATGTTATGACAACTGTACCAGTTGTATTTTACAAGGTTACACTATTCATTATCTAGCCATCCTTTTAATCATTCAACTTCCAATTGTTAAACCACTCCAGATATTGCCTATACCATACAAGTACAAATCCCACTACTAGATGACTAGCAAAAAAAAGTATAAGCCGCTCATGAAGTCCCTTAAACCATTGTTAAACCTAATCGTTTATTTATCCTCAAAGTGAATCATTAAACCATAACCTCACGCAATTCCTTCGAATCATTGAACATTATAAATCTGACCACACATAATCTCCACAAGTATATCACTTCAACCTTAGTATGATATCTAACATCCAAGCCATACACGACACCAATAACTGACATGAGGAACTACGCACGAGCCATCACATAAGTGAGAGAGAATAAAAGGAAGCGATAAGAATCAGAAGGGATTAAGGATGCACGATAGAGATTCAAGAAAAGAAGATTTTTCTTAAAAGTCATTATAGCCTTTCGAAGATAAGTACAGACGTGTCCGTACCGATCCTCGAGACTCTACTTAGACTCAACTTGTATACACGTGAGACCTATGAACCCGGGGTTCTGATACCATGTTGTCACGACCCAAAAATGGACGTGATGACACTCGTCTTATCCCATCAAGACAAGTCAGCCTAAAACTCAACCATTACAATAAAATGAGGAAATTTTTATAATAAACTCAAAAATACCCCAAAAATCTGGTTGTCACGTGTACAAGTCTCTAATGTGTTATAACAAAATTGAAAGAAAATACAAGTCTCAAATGACATTGTTTCTAGAATAGAACAAGATTATAAATAAGGAGAAAGAAGGTCCGCTGAAATGACAAGCAGCTACATCACAAACCTCCACAAGAAGCCTCAGACAAGGAGAAGAGAAAATATCACAAAGGTTCGGGCTAGTAACCTACAAAAATTGTAGTAGCAAGAGGTGAGTACCAAACCACACGGTACTCACCAAGTAAACCTCTAACCACAAGCTGAGGGGATAGAATACTGGTACTTCTTACATACCAGCCGAACCTCCACAACTACAACCTGCATAAAACCAGCCCAACCTACCAGTTCACAGTTTACAAGCACATATCTTAACAATAACACTCTAACAATCACATATTCTTTACAACAAACTCAATATTCATCAATCACAACTTCAACAAAAAAAAAAGGCACTCACAATAGCAGCAACACATAAGATCAAGTTCACCAAATAGAGGTAATCAAATATCAATTACTTTCCAACCACCAATAAAACACAAATCATCAAGAATGAAGGATGTCATAGGATGCAATGCAATATGACACCATGAAATGATATGCCTCTGAATACCAAGTACTCTCTCAACCGTATATACATGATACTCCTAGGAAATACATCGAGAGTTCATGACCCATGGGGGACTCGTGAGGTCTATATACCGACACAGACGATCTCCACGTGTCTGTGCGGACGATCTCAACGCACTATCATAAATCAAACAAATTCCGCACGGACGATCTCCACGTGCCCAAATTATAATTTTACCATCTCACCATCCCCATTACGGACGATCTCCACGTGCCCAACTTATACTCAATCTCATCTCAATGCATGTGCACAATATGATTTCAATAAAAGGGTTGATGCATCTCAATCAAATATCAATATGATATGTAATCACCTCAACTATCACAACTATACAGTTTCAATAAAGAACACAATCACACATAATAAATCAAGTCAATAATATATCAGCTAATGCCCATATACTTTGGCATTCTCGGATTACAATCTGCATTCTATAGTAATAAACCTTCCCTTTATAACACCGGTACTCGTACCAATGCTCGTCACACCGTTGGTACGAACAATTCTCAACACATCAGATACACACAATTAATCACACTGCCTTTTATTACCCCTTTTTCATCATTAGAATTAATCAATGTGGACAAGCCAACCCATCACCAAGTCTCATTACCGCAAACATATATTACAAGGAAATACACGAATTCCATACACTTAACAAGGGTTTAGAAATCCACTTGCCTCAAATAGTCGAACAATCACTTCGGGACTTGAGTCTTCCCTTTTCGTTGAGCTTCCAAATCAATGCAATCTATTCCAGTACATATTCACAATAAGATTTCAAAACTAACAACACTCACATTACTATAGGTTTAGCCTAGACCCAAAAACTCACCAAATTTATAATCAAGTTCCTAAGTTTCAAGCCTAGGGTTAAGTCCCAACTTCTTTCCAATATCATAAATCTAAGGGTATTCACATAATACCATACACCTAATACTTAATTTCATGTACCAATATATCAAAACTTGAATCATAATTTTGTATTAATAAGAAAATCAACGAAACAATGATGTTAATTACACGAGGAAACCACTATTTCAAACCTCAATTTGATATACCCTATATTCCTAACTATTAATTCCATCATGTCATCCAATCATGGCCTCAACCCTTTCAAAATTTGATTGGCCAGCACCTAAAACACCTACTTCCTCCATTTACATAAAATCTTGAATATATATATATATATATATATATATATATAGCATTTAATGAAAGCATAAGCACTATAAAGAGCAACTAATGCATGCGTAGAGAAATTGAAACTTCAGTTGAAGTTTTACCTGAAGCGGTTCGTAATTGGCGATGCCGTAACCCTTCGCCCGTTCCTTCTTTCTTTTCTGAATTAATTAGTACTAAAAGTGATAACTTTTACCTACTTATTTTATTATAGATGGGTCAAATAGTATAGGGTCTTAAATAAATTATCACTTTAGACCCATTAACTATCGATTAAGTCAATTATCTACAATTACCAATCAATTAATTAACTATATTAAAAGAATAGTTTAAAATTCTCAAACCAACTTTACTTACTAATTATAAATTACTCGAGAAAACTATCGGGAGGGGTAAAATGGTAATTTTGTAATTTTTTTTTTCTAAAAATGACTTTCCGGGTCATTACAGAAAGAATTAGCCAAAGATTTTCACTGGCTTGCTCGCTTATGAGTTTGCCTTATGGACATGTCATACGGTGGTGTGATAGTTCAGAATGAATTAGAATCTTCATTGGTAGTGGAGGTTAAGGAAAAACAGGATGGTGATCCTATATTACTTCAGTTGAAAGGTGCAGTTCATCATAAGAGAGTAGAGGTTTTCTCCCAAGGGGGAGATGATGTGCTTCATTACCAGGGTCGCTTATGTGTTCCTAATGTGGGTGAGTTGAGGAAGCAGATCCTTACAGAAGTCCATAATTCCAGATATTCTATTAATCCAGGTGCCACTAAGATGTACTGTGATCTACGGGAAGTCTTTTGGTGGAACGGCTTGAAGAGAGACATCACCGATTTTGTGGCTAAGTGTCCTAACTGTCAACAGGTTAAAGTAGAACATTTGAAACCAGGAAGTGTGAGATTCCTACATGGTAGTGGGAAGTGATAAACATGGATTTCATTAAGGGTTTACCTCGTACTCGCAAACAACATGACTCTATTTGGGTGATAGTGGACAGAGTCACTAAGTCACCTCACTTCTTGGCTGTCAAGATTACAGATTCAATGGAGTATTACGCCAGACTTTACATCAGTGAGATAGTCAAGTTTCATGGGTTCCCTTGTCTATCATCTCAAATAAGGGTCCTTAGTTTACCTCTCATTTCATAAATGTCTTGGTACTGAAGTAAATCTCAGTACAACATTTTATTCACAAATGGATGGTCAAGTAGAGCGTACCATCCAGACCTTAGATTACATGTTGAGAGTTTGTGTGGTCAATTTCAAGGGTAGTTAGGATGATCACCTACCTCTCATAGAGTTCGCCTATAATAACAACTTCCATTCAAATGGCTCTTTATAAGGCACTGTATGGGCGTAGATGCAGGTCTCCAGTTGGTTGGTTCAAAATAGGCGAATCAATCTTGATTGGGTCAGATTCGATTCATGAGGCTATGGAGAAATTTCAACTCATCAGAGATAGACTAAAGCCAACTCAGAGTCGTCAGAAGTCCTATGAAGATGTGAGGAGAAATGGCTTAGAGTTTAAAATCGATGATTGGATTTTGCTGAAGGTGTCACCCATGAAGGGGGTGATGAGATTTGGAAAGAAAGGGAAGCTCAGTCCCATGTATGTAGGTCTTTAATCCTGAAAAGGGTTGGTAATGTGGCTTATGAGTTAAAGTTGCCGACAGAACTAGTAGTGGTTCATCCAGTCTTTCACATTTCCTTGTTGAAAAAGTGTGTGGGTGATCCGACATCGATAGTACCATTAGAGAGTGGATGTGAAGGATAGTCTCACTTACGAAGAGGTGCCAATTGAGATTCTTGGCCGTCAGGTTCGTAGGTTGAGAAATAAGGAAGTCGCTTTAGTAAAAGTTTTATGGATGAGTCAGTCCGTAGAGGGAACTACTTGGGAAGTAGAAGCAACCATGATGGCTAAGTATCCTTACCTCTTTCTTTCCAATTATGTTTAAGCTTGAGGTAATAGCTCCTCTCCAGTCTCTCAGTTTACCCTTGTGTATTCAGTAACAATATCTTGTTCCCTCAGTTATCCTTGCATTTCAGCATATTTCAGCATATTTGCATGTTTATGAAACTCACTTATGTTAGATATTAGTTTCTAGTACTCAGTGGTAGGGTTTGGACTTCTTTCCCTCCATACTTAACTTGTTTAGTCTTTATTCGAAGACGAATGATCCCAATGGGGAGATATTGTAACACCTTGGACTTCCAGAAAGAGATAAAAGGGGAAATTTGGGCAAGTCTACGAATCCAAAATGGACCATGGACCCTTCACGACATCCTAGACGGTCTGTGTAGGGGACCACGATCCATTAAGGATGTCGTGAGTGACCATCCAAGACTGCTCTGGGAGGGGTCATCTAGATGTGCCCTAGACGGCCTGTGGTGACTTGGACGGCCTGTTTAGGGGTCCGTACAAGTCTCCTAGTCAAGGAGGTTGCACCCAAGTCAAGTCTTGACTATTGGGGAAACTTCAAACGATTACATATTTAAGCACAAAATGAATTTGGTGGACCATGACCTATCAAATTAAAGATCTTTGAATCATCTTTCCAAGGCCACCAAGTTTGCCTAATTCTAAGCTCAAAGTAAAAATTTATGCTCGAAATAGAAAAGCCTTATTGGGCAGAACATCTTCACGACCCGCTTGATGGGCCATGGTGATCTAGATAACCTGTGAAGCCTGTCTTGAAGTCACTTCATTAGCTTTTAAGTCAGGGTCGCATTGGTTTTATCCCTTAGGCCTTTGGTACTTAAACTACATCGTTTAATGCATAAACTATGTTGTTTTACTCAGTCTAAGCCTAATAATCTAGTCAGACACTACTCAGAACCCTCATTCTCCTAAAATCATCTAACTTAGAATGAAAAGAAGAGAAAAGAGGCGACAATTTTCCCAAGAACAAGCAGAGGTCTTCTTCAAATTCAACCTCAAAATCCAAAGGATTTCTCCATAGTTTTCGTCACCAGGTATGTGGGATTTCACTAGTGGGTTCCTTTCACCCATAGGTCCCTAGAATTCAGCCAGTTCTTTAATTTCTCATAAATTGTTCATACCCAGGGTTTCCAAAATCTTGGAGATTTATTGTGACTTTAACTATTATAGTTCCACGATTCTAAATAACATGTTTATTGGAAAATTTACATAGTTCCATGTATAGAATTCAAAACCCTAGCTTGTATAAATTATCAGTACTCATGAATTATACTTACTAGGTAGAAAATTCAGAAAATC
Organism: Solanum verrucosum; assembly: GCF_900185275.1. Classification (NCBI taxonomy): domain Eukaryota; kingdom Viridiplantae; phylum Streptophyta; class Magnoliopsida; order Solanales; family Solanaceae; genus Solanum; species Solanum verrucosum. The sequence continues at coordinate 2,149,971 of NW_026020202.1, read as the reverse complement.
ATGCTTCAGAACTCGAATGCCATTTATTTCAGTATATTTATGTTGTATTTTCAGATAGCATGTCAGTATTTTGAGCTACTCAGTAATTCAGTTGCATTTTAGCTATATATATTTTGTTTGGAGTAGACTTAGCACCGAGTTGGACTAGGGTTCAGTACCCTCACATCCTTAGAACTACAAGCCAACGTAGGTTCAGAAGTCCCCTATGTTGGGCATCAGTTTTAGTGATCACACAATAGTCATGCCTCTATACCCCTGACAAGGTATATTGAGTCCTCTCAATAGGGTGTATACATCGGACTCCACGATTAGCTCACGTGGTTTATGTCAGTTAATAGTAGTTCTCACAGTCATACTCTTATTGCATTGACCATGTTATCAACATTTACTTCAATATTCAATACAACATGTTATCTTCATGATTAGTACTTGGTCATTGCATCTAGCTTTTGTTTTAGTTAGCTTATTATCAGTCTTTCAGTATTTTTAGAGTTAGCTGGGACAACTCATCAGTAGTAGAGGCTTTTAGACATAGAGTCAGTATTCAGTTATTTTGGGTTGTTTCCCCTTTGACATTCAGTTATATTCTCACTTGAGTTTCTTTTAGTTGTGACTCACTTTACAGTTATACTTCCGCTTTCTTAGTTATATTTCAGTATGCTTGTGATATGCCAGACTCAGGGTTAGCTTGGGGTCACTTGTGATCCTAGATCCTGTGTTACGTCTATGGGGGTAGCCTCTAGGCGTGACATTTGTTCTTCCATGTATGTAAGGCTACTCATAGTGATGGACTGAGTGTCATCACGCCCTACATCTACTTCCTATCAGTAAAGAATAATCTTGGGTTACATCCTTAGTTTTGATAATTCTTGAGATGAGTATTATTATTTAGTTCTGAATTCTATTTTCTGATTATTGAGTTGTTATATCTTGCATTGAGATTCTTGAGTTGATTGCTCATGTCTATTTTTCAGCATGAACCCTATTGTTGAGTTATTATCGAGTTATTACATAGTTAGTATTGAGAATCCTTTTAAGTAAACATTTTTGTCTTAAACTGATTTTCTGAGAAAGAAAAGATGAGTTTTGAGAAAGAGTTTTAAACATGACTTGAGTAAGAATATAAAGGAACTACGTATTCCCAAATATATCACTTTTTACATTGAGAAAAGAGAAGTTTTGATTTATAAATGAATCAATGAGTTCAAAGATATTTCAGAGTAGCTACCTCTTTTAAGAGGATATTTTGAGCAATTACCTCAAATTGAGAAAGAGTATGTTTTATACATTTGAGAATATATATATATATATATATATATATATATATATATATATATATATTTATTGGGAGAAGCATTGAGAACCGATATGGGGATGAGTTCAGACAACTCACATTCCTCAGAAATCATGTAGCCAACATGGGTAAATGATCGTACTTTTTAGACGACTCCTTATTGCTTTCGAGCAGAGCTTTAGTGGGTCCACTTAGTTGGGATGTTCTATATCCCGACAAGGTATAGAATAATTTTGGAAGCGTGGGCGAGACAATATATCATCACATTTCTCATTGTGATGATTTTCCAACATTACAACACAAAGGAAATCTCTAAATGGACCCTCAAGATTCATTCGGAATCCCATGCACACAAACCAATTATGCTACCCAACTAAACTCGTTCTCAACTTAATTGAAACATCAAAATATGAATCTGAGGTCTCCTTCATCTAAAACTCGTGAAAGTCTCAATATACAAACTTAATGCTCAAAAAGACCAAACTACCCTTGGAACTTCCGAAAAATCAACCAAGACTTCACATAGGCCTAAAATCATCCCCCAAATCTAATGGAATCATCGATATCCGATTTGAGCATCTGAACTTCGAATGTTGACCAAAGTCAACTCTTAGTTTAAAATCACCCAAGCTTTCAACTCAAAGGCTCAAATCCTCAAAACAACCCTGAACCTAAAACCAATGACTCTCCTGGATAAATTTCTACCTTTCAGAACTGATGGAACTAACGAAATTCCATTTCGAGACTCCCATTTTCGGTGTGAGGGTCATACCTAGTTCCATAGTATAACTTATATGGTCTTATATTCGGTTAACAATAAATATTCCACAAATGAAATATGTTTTCTTTAAAGATTTTACGTAAGCTTTTCAAATGGTTTCCAAGTGTGTATGAATCAAGATTCCTCTTTAAAGGCTTTATTACGTTTTACTTGGTCATGTATATCATGTTTAAAGTTCCTCACATCATCATGCCTACATCTTATGCATTTCTCCATACTTAGTACATTCATAGTACTAATGCATGTTTGGGCCTATATTGTCTCATATTATAGGGTTTGACTCTCCTCCTCCCGGCCGTGCTTAGATCGGGATTGCTCAACTTGGATCATTTGATTGGTGAGTCCTCATGGTTCGAGGGAAAAACCACAGACATTACTTATTGATTTTATGGTCATTTTTGTTTCAGACTGGTACGTGGTGTATTGGTTACGTCACAACCACTCCTATGATGTTAGAAAGGCTCATGTCAGACTTGGCAGTATTCCGTGTCTTTCTTATATACTATGTTGATATCGTTTATGTCAACTTATGATTTGAGACTTATATCGATTATATCTCCTTAATTGTATTTTATTATGTCATACTTATGTCAAGTGACTTGATTAGGGTTTGTCGAGATTCTATTTGTCATGTCACCTTTGAGTGTACTTTGAATCATGACATTTAAAGAGCTAGCTCATGTTTTGATTTTCTTCCACGGTACCTGTTTCAAGTCGGGTGGTAAGAGTTCACCTATCTAGGTGTTAGAGTAGGTGCCCGCCTGGCTCGGTAGTTGGGTCATGCCAATGTGAATCATTTTTATAATGAGTATATCAACTCTAAATTGCAAAGTTGAGGAATATATCAAACCCTATTTCCAATTATTTATAATGAAACAAATTTTTTTGTACTTGACAAAGTGATCAATGAATTTGTTACAACTTTTTATAAATAGTTGCAACTTTATTCTACATCCAAGTGGCACAGAGTTCTAATTTCACCTTGAACTTTTTCCCCCTTTTCTTAATTCACAACCGCACTCCTAAGCTGCAATCTAGAAATTAAGCCTAAGGTTTGAGTTTGAATGATTCACATCTTAGCCTATTAAATATGTTTCTTTTTTAAAATTTAAAATCTCTTAATGGAACGTAATATGTCTTAATGAATAAGATATGTGCCGGAATCTTAATATCATTCAAACTCTTTTAATAATACTATTTTTCACTGAAATTATGGTTTATTCTCTCGACAATTTTTCACGTTTCTTTCTCTTTCTCCAACTATAGATCTCTATTTAAATTTGTTCCTTAGATCTGGCAAAATCTCAATACTTCTTATTAACTTGCCGGTTTCACAGTAAAGTCTCATCACTTTTTATTACCATGAACTAGTAAAGTTTGTTGCATAAATTTTGATAGCTTTATTACAGCGCAAAAGAGCTTCATGTATGTATACACAATTCTAAAAAGATACATTTTATGTCTATTTTATTTGTCTAAATTAATGATTTCTCTAATGTCTATTTTCTTTTGTCCATATAAAAGTTTTTGTGATATCTTTTAGTATAATTTTTATTTAAATTTATTGTGTTTAATATAAATAACCTATGAACATTCAGATGTTGAGAAAAACAAACGATTATTAATCATTTAGCGTTTATGTTATCTTAAATCATTCAGATTCAGAAGTTTTAATCTTTGAGGCTATTTTTTCATTTTGACCAAATAGTACAATCTATCTATCAATAATTCTTTTCTCACTCCTTTCCAACCAGTCTGTCAAATATTATATCTTATAAAGATCAGCTAATTCAAATGAGTTAATCTGATCTGAGGTTGTAGTAACAAATGTTAGCCAAATCACAAAGAAAAAAAACCATACCAACGGACGATGGATATATTTAATACCAACTCTGACAACCACTTCTTTTGCCTCAAGAAGACTCATTCACAAAACCATGGCAAGTTTTTACCAATTCTTTCCACAATGGGTGAGCTCATGTTCGTTGCTCATCGATGTGGGTGTTAAGCAGTGAGAAATTTTTTATATGCGAGATATTGCCAATGTATTATTTATGTTATGTTACATAGAAATGTGAAGTAATAGTAAAAACAAAGTTGGTTTTTTCATGCAAAATGTGCCTACAGTCACTTAACTCTCATATTCGGTTATATTTTGAGGATCAGGTCCTGCCTCCAACCTTGTTAGAACCTCAGGTTCTCCTGCAGTATTCCTTATGATCTGCACCCAACCAGCAGATTAGTAGAGCATGTTAAAAAAATCAAGGTTCAATTCATCGAACTAACTTTGGATCTTGTAATAGCAGCAATGCTTGATTCATAGTTTCTTTGTAAGCATTCGAAGGCACAACAATCTCAGCTCTATAAATAATAACTTACAAATTCTACAGAATTTAGAATCAATACCAATTTTCCTTTATGTTATAATATATGAAGTTCAGAAAATCTATGTTATAAAAGTAATCTCAATATGAATCTAGTGAAAGCTAAAAGGTTACTTAAAACAATTTCCAGCACTTGTGTGAAGATATTGTGGTGCTATATACTAACGGTGTATGAAAAATAAAAGTAACGGTGCCTCTTAGAAAGAAAAAGAATATAGTGAGAGGACTCACCAGGATCTCGTCATCAAGGTAAGAAATCAGAATAAGTCTCTGGAAGGTCCCGCCTGATATCGTAACAGCCCAGAGTGAGAAGCAACATTAAATGCCTAAACAGTAGCAATATCATAAATCTTCAAGCTTCTATCTTTCTTATCTACTTTAGTTTCTTCTTTGTTTTTTAAGACATCAGGATATGTCCTAGGAACTAAAAACAAGAAGCCTTTGAGAAGCACAAGTAACCAAAATAGATGTAATATGGCAGTTCAAGCAACATTAATGTGCTGAAGTACAAACGAGTTCTCAAAAGGCAGAGGCTGATGCAAATGAGAATATAAGCTGAATAAGATCAAAGAATCAAAATAACCTAAAACAAATCTTGCTTGAAGGACAGATCAGGCAGAAAATTAACTTTGAATTGCTCTCACCAATGCTAGATTTGAACATTTTGAAGATTTGACACGATTGAGAAGCTTCAAATAGCCAGCACATCATAGAGGTTTCAAACAGAATTGACAGACATTTAAAGTGTTGAAAATTACCTCTGTTACTGCTAATTTGAATAATAAACAGTTTAGTTGCAGCAGTAGTCTACTTTATTTAAATTTGAATTTCTTTACGATAAATTAGGTTATTGAGATATTTGTTTCTTGTACTTCGTCTGTTGTATTACTTTTTTGTGGTATTATTCTTTTATAATCTATTATTTTTGTTACTATCTGTTGGTTCTTGTACTGCCATTACTATTTGTTATTTTTTTTATTGAGCCGAGAGTCTATCGAAAACAACCTCTCTACCTTTGAGGTAGGAGTATGGTCTCCGTAGACTCTACCCTCCCCAGATCTCACTTTGTGATATTACACTAGGTATGTTGTAAATTATGCAGATTTTGTGTGTTTAATTTCAAGTCCTCCTGTGCTTAATAAAATTATTGAGAGACCATTTAAAACCCTTTTTATGGCACTATCTTTTAAAAAGCCAACAAAGTGCTACTAGGTTATCATACTAGAAAAGAGTAAGTAAATATCTCAATACTTCAACAATATTTGTACACCATAGATACAATATATTTGCATCGAGTATATTGAAAAATACTGAAATCTTACTAAGGGGAACTTTCATGCCACTGGACACAGCATCTCTAATGGGGACAGGAAGTTGTTGCAGAGTATTAAATGCCTGGCCAAAAGCACCTTTTAGTTGTTCAGGTACAGCTTCCTCATTGACCTTTGGAGATTCAAATGCCCCTTCAACATACTCTTCTTTCATACGAAGAGGCCCTTCAACACTATACTTGGTGGAGATGATAAATTTATTCTCAATCTGCATTTCACAAGAAAGTATTTTCACCTCTTCAGATACATGTGATCAGATATACTAATAAATTCATTAACATTTCACAACATCTCAACCAATAAATTGAAAGATGCAAGACCTTGAGTCCTTGTGTAAGACTCAATATCAAGAATACGACTCAACTGATATTGACCAGCCTAGAACCAATTACCAGCCTGAAGAAACAGTGGCCAAGGTGTAAGTGATTACGAGGCAACTGAGCATGAGCCTCTAAGTTTCAAACTGAGTATAAAACAAGAATCAACACATAATCAGGCCCAAATTCACGTTTGCTTCATTAAAATAAGAATATTAAGTAATGTTGACCCTACCTTATTAAAACACTTCTCATTTAGAGTTTCCGAAACAATGAGGTGATCTCTTCTTATTTGTCTAAGCATTGGTGAGCAGGAATTACCAGATACCTTCTGGTTGAAGGTAGTAGATACCTGGTGAAATAGTCGAGGTGGAACAAGCTAGCATTGTTACCGCCGTCATAAGAACAAATGTTTTTCATTTAGAGCTTATTAAGACCTAGCATTTTGTTCATCTTCTCCTCCTTATGATAATAATATCTGGTATTATTGATGTTGAATTTATTTCCCTTCCTTTTGAAAACTGTATGCAAGTCTAGAATTTGAGCTTGTAACTAAAATAACATTTTAAGTGTGGGCATACTAGGAGCAATAACATTGGGAATGAGAATATCCGGGAAGAGGTGGGAGTGACCTCTATGGTGGACAAGATGAGGAAGGGAGACTAAGATGGTTTGGGCATATGAAGAGGAGATGTGAAGATGCCTAGTGAGGAGGTTGGATACAGTGGGTACGAGGAGAGGTAGAGGGTAGGCTGAAGAAGTATTGAGGAGATTGTGATTATACAGGACATGACGGAGCTTTAGCTTGCCGAGGACATGACCTTGGATACGAGGGTATGGATGTCGCAGATTAGGGTAGAAGGTTAGTAGGTAGTTGAATGTTGTCTTGATTTTCGACGGAATTAGGTTTGGTGGTAGTCTGGGACACCATGTTTGTCATAGTAATAGTCTTATTCATGTAGTTTCTTGCTTTTGTTATGTGTTACTATCTATTGTTTATTATGTTTAGGTGATAGCACTATTTTGTTAATGTTTATGCTCTGCACTCCTTTCCTATTAGTTGCCATGTTTTCTACAATGTTGTTTATCCTTTTCTTTACTACTTTGTTCTGCTTCACTTGAGCCGTAGGGTCTTTCGGAAATAGCCTCTCTACCACCACGAGTTAGGGATAAGGTCTACATACACTCTACCCTCCACAACCTCAATTTGTGGGATTTCACAGGGTATGTTATTGTTGTTGTGTTTTGAATTGCAATACTGTTATTGCAGCTATCTTGATACTTCATTGGCTGTGGAAATCTTTAGCTACACAAAATTCATAAAATTCTTAATTTAAATGAAGTCTGAGAACAGTTGATCTAAACACTGAAGAACAGAGACTTCTGTAAATTTGGAGATCAAATAAGCACGTACCTTGTTTGTGAACCTAATTCCTAGTCAGTTAAGCTAAGCATATAATGGTAGTCCCCATAAAGCCAAGCTTTTCCTATATCATTCCCTTTCAGCTTTATTCCCCTAAGCTTTACTTTCTGCTGCAAAAGGATATTCAAGATACCAAACAGACATAGCCTTATAAAATAAGGATTTTAAAAAGTGATACGTAAATGTAAAACTGTCGCCACCTTGTTAGCCAGTTAATAGCCTCTGTGAGAAATATAGGAAAAGAATATTATTGAATTGTTGTTGTGTCTACATTATTACGTTAAGACCCTATTTATAGACCCTAGAATACAATCTTTTCCCAAGTAGGATACTATTTACTATTCCTATTTCTATTTGTATTCCTATTCCTTTTCTAAATAGGATTGTATAAACTATTCCTATTCTAATAAGATTGTATAAACCTATTCCTATTCTTTTTTTTTTTGATAAAGGTAACATTTGTATATCAATCATCAGCTCAAAGCTGGTATCCAAAAATTTAAATCATATCCTCCCTCCACACGTGTGTCGGGCATAAACAAAAGATAAAGAAAAGAAAGAAGAAAAAAGAGAACTATCCCTAGATCCTCCTTTCACCTTTATAAGGACCCTAGAATGTCTACAATAGCCACAGGGTCAGCTATATACTCTGAACTACACCAATAGCAAAAAGTGATAATGCAGTTCATTTTAATCTTGTGCAGAGGGATGCTCTTGTTATCAAAATTCCTAGAATTCCTTTCTTTCCATACGGTCCACCAAATAACAGTTGGGACAATTTTCCATCTACTCTTGTCTGTGCTGCCACTGCCCTCCATATTCCAGCTTTCTAGAGCCTGTCCTGTTCTCCCTGGAACAGTCCAACTTATACCTCTAAAGCTAGTAAACAAATTTCACAACTGGCCAACCACTTTACAATGCAAGAATGCAAGAACAGATGATTAATTGTCTTTGCAACCTGCTCACAAAAACATCTTGGGCACATTTGTATTCCCCTCTTCATAAGATCCTCTTGTGTAAGTACAACCTCTTTCACCACCAACCAAGTAAAAACTACCACTTTATATGGTATTTTAACCTTCCATATAAGCTTCCAAGGCAGAAAGTTAACTTGGGATCCCATCTGATTCATATTTCTATATGCAGAACTAACAGTGAATAAACCTTTATTATGACATTTCCATTTAAGAGTGTCTTCTCCTTCCTTGAATCCTAAGAACTGATCAAGTGTTCCATAAAATTCAGCCAATCTTTCCACCTCCCAGTCTTGCATCAGTCTTCTGTAGGTAAGGTTCCATCCATGTTCAGACCAAACTTCATAAAGAGTCGACTCTTGTTGTTGGTTCAGGTGATGAATATCTGGGAACAAGCGTTTGAGGCTTCCATTCCCTAACCAGTTACCTTCCCAAAACCTGATCTTCCTCCCATTGTTCACATTACATTCAGTTTTTGCATAGAAACCATGCCATAAGTTTCTAATTGATCTCCACAAACTGGTTCCATATGTGGATGTCACTTCCTTAGTCTTCCAGGGTCCTTCCTTCCCATGTGAGAAATATAGGAAAAGAATATTACTGAATTGTTGTTGTGTCTACATTATTACATTGAGACCCTATTTATAGACCCTAGAATACAATCTTTTACCAAGTAGGATACTATTTACTATTCCTATTTCTATTTGTATTCCTGTTCCTATTCTAAATAGGATTGTATAAACTATTCGTATTCTAATAAGATTGTATAAACCTATTCCTATTCTAATAGATTGTATAAACCTATTCATGTTCTAACATAATTACTAAGTTTCTGTTATTAAGCTGTTTTCTTATGTTTCAGTAAGTTGGTATTGTAATAATGTCAAAGTATCAAGCTATGCATCTAGCGCTTGTTATCTCGTCCCACCTATTTTTCTCGGTAACATGACCAAAACGTCACTTGCCGTCAATGTGTCTTTTGGTGTACCAATTATCAACCAAATGTGAGGCATTAAAGGAGGAAGAAAGCAAGATATTTGGTGCTGACCACTTATATCACATCATGGGAATTTGATTGACCACATAAAGAGTAATAATCTCAATTTCTCATAACTAATATAAAAGTGATTAGCAACACATAACTCTGTGTTATTGATATAATCTCTGCATAACTAATATAACATTTAGTTTCCGGTACAAAGTACAAACTCTACATAACTAAGGCAGGATTCAGCTTGCACTATTAAGTACAAAAACAGAAAATTTGGTTATCAAAAAATAAAAAATACAAATACGGCAAATTTATGCAGGAATCTATTTATAATCTCGTGGAGGAGATTTCGTAGAATGGCAATTCTGTATTAGCAATACCTGGATAAAAAGTATCTAGGGATAAAACCGCTGTTGAAGTAGACAATCCTTATGTTATTATTCATTGTATAACAGTCCATAGATTATTACTTACTGTGAGAAAATCACTATACTATGATTCACCGCATGACGATCCCTATGTTATTGCCCTGCATGACTAGTTTGTGAATCAAATGACTTGTGTTTGTAGATAACATAAACAATAGGATTGTTTTATTTCCAACTCTATAACTAGAAGAGGAAGATTACTTTCTACATACTAGAGCATGGGATGTACATATCAAATTTCCTGACAAAGATAAATTACCGAATTTAGTATTTTGACTTGTGCGGTAGCAGTCCCACATCCATCCTTGATCAGCACATCCAATTTTGATAAATTTGCCAACGTTGGAGGAATTCTCCTGCAACAGCATGTTTCCGGTAGAAATATTATAAACTGACATTCATCGAACTAAACTCAAAGCAAAACTACGATCATTCACCTCAATGTTAAGAAGATATCAACTGAAATTAGCATATTGACTAAAAGTGAACAAGCATGCATGCTCAGGCCTATTAAGTAAGGTGCCTGTGAGAAATATATTATTGAGTTATGTCTCTACATTATTGCACTATGCCTTATTTATAGACACTACATTGCAATCCTTACCAATTAGGATTCCATATACTATTTCTATTCTTTTTCCTATTCTAATTTTAACACTCCCTTCAAGTTGGTGCATACAAGTCATATGTACCGACCTTGTTACAGATGTAACTAATACGATGACCGGTGAGGGCCTTGGTGAAGATATTTGCAAACTAATCACTCGACTTCACAAATTTTGTAACAATATCTCCCGAGATTATCTTTTCTCTGACAAAGTGAGAGTCAATGTGCTTAGTCCTCTGATGAAATACCAGATTTGATGCGATATGAAGGGACATTTGGCTATCACACACAAGTTCCATCTGATAGATCTCCTAAATTTTGGTTCTCTCAACAACTATTTAATCTTAATTAGCTCACAACTTGCTATAACCATTGCTCAATAATCTACTTTTGCACTAGATCAACCACACTTTGTTTCTTACTCTTCTAGGACACTCCTACTAAAACACAATATCCGGATATAGAAAATCTAACAAAGGGTGATCCTGCCCAATCAACTTCTGTATATCCAATGATATGCTCATGGCCTCGATCCTCGAAGAGTAGTCTTCCGTGGGCATTAAACTTCCTTGTACTAAAATACTTTGCTATTTGGTCCTTCATAGTTCATTCTCCATCTCCTCACAAGATTCTTGTTGTCGTTTGAGGCTTCTTTCAGGACAAAACAAATCCACTCCATCACTTTTTTGTTGAGATTTATTCTTCTCATCATGTTTCTACTACGCTCCACCCAATCAAACCAGACTTCCTCGCCAGACTTGAAATGTCCATCTGGTAATTTGAATGACTTGAAACCGAATATTGAATGACTTGAAACCGGCGTGGAAATAAATCATATTTTCCTCCATGTCTGTGGAAGGGAACTGAGGTAAAGGGAGAGAGAAAGCTATCGCAGAAGGAGATAGCTGAGGGGAAGGATGAGGTTGGTAGTTCTCAGGCGACCTACCGAAAAGAGGGTACTCTCTCACCTAGAAAGTAGGAGAGAGAGTTTTGGGGAATTGTGCCTGAGAACATTTTTCAGGTCAGTTTTTGTTTCTCCATATTTATTCCTGAAATTGTAATTCAAGCTTAGGTTTCCCGTGAGGCGTGCTGTAAGGCTCGATGTATCTTAGTTAACTTATTGTGTTAGAGTTGTTTCTATTTGGAAAGCACCATATATCTTTCACTCGTTGTCCAATTTTTTTACAGTAGTAGGGGAGTAGGGGACAAACGTGCATCGTACGTTCCCAAAACTAGTTCGGTTAAATGGGAGATAGCACAACTTAGCAAAGATTTGGGGGGGGGGGGGGGGGGTTTGGGCATCAGGAACTGTTGAAGTGTCTATGGAGATACAAAGGACAGGGACAAGCCTTATGGAAGGATGTTATTAAATGCAAATTTGGTGAGTCCAGCCCTTGGTGCAGCAATAAGAGCTCCAGTACCTACAGTGTTGGGGTATGGAGAACTATCAGAGCTTTGTAGCCCAAGTTAGAAGTGAACATGTAAGTTAAAGTGGGAGATGATAGAATAATAATATTTTGGAGGGATGCTTGGAATGAACAGACTCCTCTAAAGGAATCCTTTCCTGATCTGTTTATCTTGTGCAATAATCCTGAGGCTACTATGAATTAATGTTGGACTCCACAAGGATGGAACTTATCCTTATATAATCCTGAGGGTGTTGTGAAAAGCGACAAAAAGCGCGCTTAAAGCGTGAAACGAGGCGAGGTGCAAGCACTGCGCTTTTATGCTCTGAAGCGAGGAGCTGCTAAAAAAGCGAGTGCTTCAGTAGGCGAAGTGAGAAGCACACTTAAAGCAAAGATGACAAAAAGCGTGGTTAGGTTTTTTTTTTTTTTTTTTTTTTTAACTTCTGTATAACACACTTGTCTGCTGGGACTCAAAACATTTCCCTCTTCTTCTTCTTCTGTGGCTCAAACATCTCAACATCTGTTGCTGCAACTCAAATGATAAGTTCCTCCTCTCTTTTCATCTTCTTCTCTGGACTCTCTTCCAGGCTTTCAGCGACTACTTCTAGGGTTTTATTTCCCCTGTTATGCTCTGCTGTTTTGCTTATTTGGTTTTGTTGTTTGCATTTGCTTAATATGTTATGATTATGAGGATTATTGACCATCTTTTATTTACTTTTTAATTTAAGAACTGAAAGATTTGCTTAATATGTTATTTCTGTTGAGTTCTTGGTTATTTATATATGCAAATTTAATATTTTTTATTTTTGTACTAAATAACGCTTTAGTAGAAAAAACCGTGTGCTTCGCTTCACGCTTCAGTGAAGCAAGCCCTCGTCGCTTTTTTCCGCTTCTCGCTCTCCAAAACACTGCCTGAGGCTACTATGAATTAATGTTGGACTCCACAAGGATGGAACTTATCCTTTAGGAAGTTATTGAATGACTGGAAGGTGGATAGAGTGGCCAATTTTCTTATAGGGATAAAGGATTCCAAAGGTACCACTTCTGATTCTGACATTTTTGAGGTGGAAATACAGTTAGGATGTGATATTAACCGTAAACAGGGCTTATAAAAAAGAAATGTTCAGCAAGCTAGAGACCGTCAAAAAGTGTGGAGGAATATTTGGAAAAACCTAGCATCAACTAAGGTAAAATGCTTTACATGGTTGGTAGCTAAGAGATATTGCTTGACACATGAAGGTTTGAAGAGAAAGGGGTTAAATATTGTATCCAGATACATACTATGCAGAGACGCAGACAGACACCTATTTTTGCACTGCACATATACAACAGAGATATGGACTCAGTCTCACAACGACAAAGTGGACCATGCCTACGCAGATTGTAGATTTGTTGAGTTGTTGGATCAGAAGAGGAGGTAACAAGAGCCAGAAGAAATGGTGGAGGATAATTCTACATTGCATCAAGCGGACTATTTGGAGTGAGAGGAATAGTAGATACTTTGAAGATAGGTACAATTTCTTTCAGAAAGTCAAATGGAATTGTCCTGTATTATTTTATTTTTGGTGTAAAGAGAAAGGTATAGAGGAATCAAAGCAGCTTGTAGATTTGTTAGGATTTTTGTAAGGAATACTTTTATTACTGTTTTCTCCTTTTTGAAGGTTTCCAACACGTCCTTAATGTTGAGGAATACAACATTACTAGTTTCAAAATAGAAACTTGTGTTTCACAAATTTTCTCCCCAAAAACTCTAGATAAAATTTGCATTGTGGATGCTACCAAGTGAGAAGGAAAGAACCACAATCTATAGAGGTCCAAAATTATTTTCTCCAAGAAAAAGATTCACTAAATATGAAAGATCTTTACTTTCAATTTTTGGGAAGGAACTTTCAACCAATTATGGTAAATGTATTGTCTTTCCTTCAAAAGAAAAATCATGCAAATACCTAGAAGACAATAATGTACTAGAATAGTAAAAACCTAACTGAAGGGAAGAAATTGGCCTCCATGAATGGGGGTTTAGTTTGGTCATTCGCCAAATTTCAAAATTCAATGTCATAAAATCAGTTGCATTCCTTAAAAAGGTTGGACCTATTTTCTTATTACCATACCTTTTCTTCCCAATCAGACTTTTTTTCCCAGTGAGAGCAAAGATTATTCCTTTACCTTTATCTAGTTTGGTGGACTAAAAGAGTGATTCATCTCGTCACTTTGTCCGATTTTTTATTTTTTTGGGGAATAACCATAGTATCCGAACAAGCTTACACGTATATCAACTATTTCACTGGGTACACACATCTTCCCACTAATACAAGTAATATGAATAAATCTCCCATCTTGGCTTAACTTTCTAACTATTCATAGTACATTCACACAAAACAAATCATAAATTTTATTTTTATCTTAGATAGCCAGAAGATTGCTGACAAGCAATTTTGTTGATTTTATAAAGTGGCCCTGACAAGCAACTTTGTGGGCTAGCTGTGACTTCTAAGCTTAAAAACAAGTGCATGTAAAAAAAAAAGTAATTCAAATATTTTGTGTCATCGGAAATGAAAGAAAGAAAATGAAAAGATAAAGGAAGGGCCCTCTAGTTGGATGAAAGAACCTAAAAGCATTTCTTTTAGCATTTTACTTTTTTCCCTTATGCAGGACACCTCAGAAAAAACTATTCTACCAATATCTGACTTCTTCTAGGAAATTATCAGGTTTAAAGATGGAAAAGATTCAAAGTTCTAAGCAAAAGCTCAGGCATATAGTGTAATTCTATCAAATTTCAGCCTCAGATAAAACTATTCTACCAATTTCTGACTACTTCTAGGAAATTATCAGGTTCAAAATGGAAAAGATTAGAAATTCTAAGCAAAAGCTCTGGCATATAGCATAATTATATCAAATGTGCAGTGTACAAGAAGTTGAATCATCCAAATCTGCAGCTACTCAAGTGGCCCTGGAAACATATATGGAAAGCCAAGATCCCCTACAAGGTGTCTTGCTTTGTGTGGTTATTGGCTAAAGAAGCAGTATTGACACAGGAGAATTTAATGAAGAGGGGAATTACACTTTGCTCTAGATGTTTTTTCTGTGGGAAAACTGCAGAAACAGTCAATCATTTGTTTACGCTGGCCAGTTGTGGAATCTGTTCCTGAGACATAAAAGCATCTCCTGGTCCATGCCTGGGAGAATTTCAGAGGCTCTATTTAGCTGGGAAGAAGCAGGGACACAAGCAAAAAACAGAAGTAACTGGAGAATTGTCCCTGCCACTATTTGGTGGACAATATAGAAAGAGAGGAACCTTAGAGTTTTTGAGAATAGGGAGAGTAGTATGCAACAAGTTAAACTGAATTGCATTTCGACTCTGTGTTTTTGGTGTAATCAAATTTACTCTAATGATACAGTCTCTATCATTGATGTCTTAGACTCATTATAGGGATAGGTCGGTATTATTAGAGTTTCCTTATGTAAATACGGGTTTCAGTACAACCTATGTACTGTTCTGCAGAAATAGAAACAATTATATCAAATTTCAGTAGGTGCAATTTCCCCACTCAACTATCACTTAATTTGCCACTGGTGCAAAGGTATGGAAGGGAATGATTAGATGTTTAAACATTCAGCATGCACTTTAGATAATGGAAGGCAACCATCATACCTATGGTTCAAACTTTCTTCTCTAAATTGTTAGTCTTCAAGAAATGGTCTCCATTTGATCTCCAGTATGACAATTGTTTATTAGTAGCACAATGCAGGTTTCAGAAAAAGGATAAACTACTCCACGTACAATTGATTCATTATTTGCACAACTACTTCATTTCATTTACTTAGTTCATACACTAATGAGTTTATGTAAGTTGGAATAGGAAAAATAAAAGTGAATGTTATCCCAAAAAATAGAACTTACCCAAACAAAAATTTGGCAAAAAGAAGAACTGGGCTACCAGCTCCAAACCACTCAAAATTCCATCGTCCTTCCAAATTGGGAGACCTGGGAAATGAAACCACCAATGAGTACCTTGTCAAGAATCTTAAAAATTAAGTTTGTTGGTAAGATTTAACACCTTACGTTGAGGGACGAGGCGTCGGATTGAGCTTCTCGAGACTAATGATCCTCTCATTCACATCAATGCATTGTACATCTGTTGTCTTCCCAGTGACCAATGCTTCAAATCCACCTGCATCTTTGAACTATAACAGAGTAATTAATTTCTTTTAGTGCTTAAGGGACACAAAGAAAGAACAGAAGTGCGATTTCTTGAAAATAACCATTGCAATATCATCAATAATATTGTTCTCTAAACCTCCCGGCCCCATCAAGTTAACCCTCCTGCAGACCTGCACAACTTTGTATCTCCCGTGACACTCTTTCCACCATTCCCTGAGCCTTTTCTTAAATTGAAATGGGATATATAAGAACATTTAGTTTACCCAAGGCCGATTCTTTGATGAGTCAATCATAGAGAAACAATGAAAGAAATTAAACAAAGGAAAATTATGAATTGCAGGAAAAATGTAAAGAGACAAGAGTATATATAATACCCACCTTATTTTATGTGAACCTGTACATGAAATTTATAAAAGAAAAGAGTTATGGAACATGTGGCCTTAAACATGTCATGACATCTATGTGGCTACAAAATCATGTTATTTAGGGTAAATGAGAAGTTTAAAGTTAAATGTGTGTGTTTTTTGAAACTGGTAACGTCAATATATATATATATATATATATATATATATCAAAAGTTGCACCATGACAGTGCAAAAAGACTTTACAACCCAACCAAGCTTAGGCTACTGCTTCACAAGAATCATATCATATCAACTAGTGATTCAGCCTCCTTAGCATAGCTTTCTTTACACCAAAAATAAAACAAAAGTATACAGTTCATCTTGATTTTCTCCACAAAATTGTATTTTTCTTTCAAAAGTTCTATAGTTCCTCTCCTTCTAAATGGTCTAACCATATGCAAGCAGGGACAAGTTTCCACTAATTTTTCAGACTAACTGCCCCATCATTCTGGTTCCAACATTTCAGTAAATCAGCACTCGTTGCTGGCATTGATCATCTGATTCCTACCATGTTCAAGAATAGTTGCCATAATTGTCCAGTAACAAGACAATGAATGAATAGGTGACTATTATTTTCCCTAGCAGCTCCGCACAAAAAGCATCTAGAACACAGTTGGAATCCCCTTCTTTGAAGTTTATCCTGTGTGAGGCAATCATTTCTTGCTACTAGCCAAGAAAAGCATACCACCTTAAAAGGAGCCTTCATCTTCCAAATGGATCTCCATGGCCACTGATTAGTTGACTGTCTGTGCCTAATCAGAATGCTATAAGCTGAGTTAACAGAATTAGTTCCTTTACCGGTGGGCTTCCATATAAGTGAGTCTTCAATATCTTTGAACCCTTGGAATGATTTCAAGGTTTTGAAAAATTCAACAACTCTTTCCAGCTCCCAATCATGCAGTAGCCTTCTAACAGTAAATTCCATCGTTGTACTCCTTTTGCTGATTCCAGATTAATGTCTGGCATAGTGGCAATGCTAAAGAATTCAGGGAAGACTTCCTTTAGAGGTCCATGCCCAAGTCAATTATCAACCCAAAAAAGAATTTTCCTTCCATTGCCCACTCTTAAAACTAATTTTTCCAGCCATCAAAGACCAAAGGGATCTGATTGCTTTCCAAACTCCTACACCATGGGGGATCACAACCACCTTTGAACACCACAAGTCATCTTGACCATACTTGTCATGTGTTAAATTAGGTCTTAGGCCTGACTCACACCCCAAAAACTAGCTCAAAGGGAGGAGGATTGCCTAAGCCTTATAAGGAGTCCACCCATCTCATTAACCACCGATGTGGGACTTTTGTCATTCTTTAACACCCCACCTCACGCCCAGTGCTTAGCATCTGGTGCGTGGGCAATTTTGATTTTGGGGGCCCCAACATCGGGTGAGACGGGCCCTGCTTTGATACCATGTTAAATTAGGTCTTAGGCCTGACTCACACCCCAAAAGCTAGCTCAAAGGGAGGAGGATTGCCTAAGCCTTATAAGGAGTCCACCCATCTCATTAACCACCGATGTGGGACTTTTGTCATTCTTTAACATCATGAATGACATTTCTCCATAAAAATAGAAAGATGTCATTCTTGTTTAACATACTAAAAAAGAAATAGTGTAAAGTAAAATGAAACAAAGAGAATAGATCTCTTCTGTCAGTCTACACCACCATTCTTGATTTTACTTTTAGTTCTTTTGTTTATGTACTGTTGTGAATTCTACCATTTAAGTCGATCAAAAAGAATGGGCCATTAAATAAGAAGTAGACATGACAAGAATTTACAAGTGGCACAGAGAATGTCCATGAGAATCCCAAAAGATACCTATGATTACCTAGTACAAGTTGGATTTACAAACTACTCTTAAGTTAAAACAAGCAACTCAAACATAAACATAACAACTGTTAAGAATATAGACCTTAAGCGTAATTCAATTCAAAAAGTTAGCTCACGAGGTGAGGAATGCCTTCCCCCAAAAACATATAAGTAGACAACAACTCATTCGCATAACTAATGCGAGACACTCTAACACTCCCCTCACATGTAGGGCTGGATATCTAAAGCGTGGACAACAGAACATGGGGGTCAACATTCAGTAAACCAAAAGAGCAGGAATGACTCTGGCAATAATACAATGTTAAGAAAATGAACTCAAAACCATGTTGTGAGACACCAACTGGTACAGGGGGTGAAGAATCTAGGTATGGACTGATGGTCCACTGTATATTCCCAAAATTAATTTGAAAAGATGAAAAGGCAAATGTTGATGAAATTGTGAACATTTCCACAATTTTAATGAGTTAGTTAAATTTAAATAGGCAAACCATGGATTCTTGTATTGGTTCATACAGAAAAGAAAAAACAAATAAATTGGAGTAAAAAGAGATAAGGACTGACTGCAAGAAGCAGAGACTCCTTAGCTGAAAGCCTTTCCATTTCCTTAGCAAAAGTAGAAGAAGCCCCTTGTACTGTCTTCTCAACCATAGCTCTACAGACCCTCAACGTCTTTCTTGCATTTCTTCTTCTCCCTCCTCGAAAAATGGCGATAGGAGTAGAAGGGGATGTATCGCTCGGACGCCGGCAAGAAAATGGTGGTACCAAATTTTGAAGTGAAGTAGCCATTAGAATGTGGTTGTGCTGGAATCTTGTTCTCAACACTCATACCTCTATTTCTTTTTTACTGCTTTTGTCCAAGGGTATTGTTGGAAAATCAAAAATTGAACATTGGTCCCACCTCTTGCCTTTTTCATATAAATCTTCAATTTTTAGTATCTTCATTTGATTTGTTGTTCTGATATAATAGGCAACAGTTAGGTGCTTGAGTTGCTTGTTTTATGGTCATGCTTGTTTAGGCACTAGGGGGTTGTTGGGTAGTTGGTTACGAGAAATATTATACATGTATTATGATTTACATATGTATTAGTACTTTCTTTGTCTCAGTTTATATAATTCACTTTCGTTTTTAGTCAAACAAACATCTTTCACTTAATTTATACCACAAGTTTCAAAAAAAATTCTGTCTTTCTTAAACTTTGTGTCAAGTCAAACTAACTTATATAAAATGGGACGGACGAAGTAATAATTTAAAAAACCTATAGTCACGCCATATCTATGATTTATCTTAGACCACAAGTTTCAAAAGTTTTTCTTTCTTTCTTAAACTTTGTGTCAAGTCAAACTAACTTATATAAAACGGGACAGAGGAAGTAATAATTTTAAAAACTTATAGTCATGCCATATCTATAATTTATTTTAGATCACAAGTTTCAAAAGTGTTTTTTTGTTTCTTAAACTCTGTGTCAAGTCAAACTAAGTCATATAAACTGTGACAGAGGGAGTACCATATTTGGTAGTTGGTTAGGACTATGTATAAAACTAATACGTTATTTGATTTGCAATTTGGAAATCAGCATAACTAATACATGTATAATTATGAGAGGATCTATGTATAATTTTATGCTAGATAGAAGATGGAATATGGAATAATTAATTTATAAATACGTAATACATGAATAACTAATCCCTGCATAATTAATTCATCTATAAAATAATACATCACTTTTTTCATAACTAATTCATGCATTACTAACACCTGCATAACTCTAATCAACTATCAAACATCCCCTTAAGAGCTTGATTGTCATTTCATATTTTTTCTGAGTTCATAGGCAACAAGCCTGCAACACTTGTTTTGTTTTCTCTTTGGTGATGATGTGTCACTATCAACAACAATAATAACATATCCAGTGAAATTTCACAAATGGGGTGCAGAGAGGGTAGAATGTATGCATATTTTACCACTAACTTATGGAGGTAGAGAGGTTGTTTTTCGAAGGCATGGATCTTGAAATGGAAAAGTCTTTGGATGAATGAATTTAGGTATCGAAGTTTGATTGGTTGACACACTATCTTTCGATGGCGCTATCACTTTGGAGCGATAGCTAGAACTAATGCTCAAGTGCAACAAATTCAGGATCAAAGAATGAGACAATAAAGAAAATATAGCAAGTAACAAGTAAACAGTGCAAAGTCTACCAGAAGGAGCAAAAACAACAACATAATAGTGCAATAATCAAAACATAATAAACAACGTAGTAGGATAGATTATTAAAAATAATAATAAATAAAGATAAATATAAAAAACAAGAACTATAATAATACTACTAGTTGTCACATCCCAAACTACCCCCTAGCCGTGACTGACACCCACTTACACCACCCGTCGAGTGTACCAAATAACCATACCAAATCATTTAAGCACAAGATAAAACATGTGCAACTTCAAAACACATCAATACTCATTAAAACAAAATAATGATCCAACTAAAATCGTATATCGATCAATGAAAGGAAAAGATCACTTAAATAATATATCTCTAACCCAAATCCTCCAATAAGACCATAGAGCATCTATTAGAGTTACATGAGTTCAATTGTCGGGCGTGCAAACCCCAAGAAAAGAAGTCATAAGCTATAAATAGATAGAGTTGAAGCACTAGCCTCCACGAACAATGTGAAGGCTTACCTCAGTAACAGAATCCACGTGAATGAACTCGCCAGCCACTAGTCTCACCATGTGTAATGGTATCTTCATAAGCATGCATGTAAGGAGTGAGATATACATAAATAATAACCTAGTAAGATCCTCGACCCGCTACTTTAATACCCCTGAAACAAGTGCTAGAAAATATATCTCCACAACAAACACATAATGATATGAACACGAATTTGTTGCATAATATAATGATTAGTAAGTCCAAACAAATATGCAAAAAGGACACTAAATGTCTCAAACTCAATCCACACTCAAAGATTGTCATAAACGATAGTGAAGGAGAGTAGTGTAGCACCCCGACAAGTCCACGACAACGTATATAGTGCCCCAAAGTATACTACAACAGCATGTACAAGGCCCCTAACATATTACGACATCATAAGTATACCTCTAACATATTACAACAGCTATGTATGCCCCTAGTAACTACACGAAACTGAAGATAGAATATCCAACATCACACCAATATCACTTATAAAAAATATTTAGTATTCTTCAAAAAATAACATTTGAATAGCTAATTAAAGACTACAATTCTGCCAACCACATGTTTGTCCCAACACATGGACCAGACAGATAAACAATATTTTTAAAGTAGGTTTGAAAAGCAAGAACTAAATCTTAAAGACTCACTTACATCAAGTTCTCAATCCATACACCCTTTTCGATAGATCAAATAGTATGCTCTCGTAAATTCAAATCACTTTTGAATCAATAACAGCCTCGTGCAATTCATCCAACACAGCTCGCAAAGCTTGATTACAATTTTTTTTATAAATTGTATGATGAGTAATGAGATGATTCTTAGCAAGTGATCCTAAGAAAGCAGTAGCAAATTTTCAGTTGCCTTTTCTGGGTATATAGCATAAATTTCAATCATGCACTGAAGATTGCTTGTTGCCTATTATTTGTTTACACATTCGATAAGTTCTTCACCAATTCACTAAACAATTCTATATTATTATTATTTTCCCAAGTTTTCATCTTATCATTGATCAATTACTTAACTATTATTATTACTACCTCTTTTCAACAACACACATCGCCATATAGTTATACTATATAATTGAAGACATAACATAACTTCCAAATGCCTAGTTGTTATAAATTCTTGACTGTTGAATTGCTATCTATGAGCGCTAAACTTCTCCTTTGAAGTTACATAATTTCTTCCCAAAATACTTGAGAATTGCCCTAATTTGGTAGTACTTTTATGACTAAACGTGATGCAACTAATTAAGATAATGGGCTATGCCCACTTTTCTTTATTCCATTATAATTATTATTAGTAAAAAATTTAGGAATCTCATAGTGTAAGGAGAAAATATATCCTATCTCTATTCTTTTCAATTTACAAAAATCCCCTAAAATTGATGTCATTCAGATACATCTCATTCTTCCAGATACATCACATTTGATAAATTATACAAATAGTTTGTTGAGATTAAAAAGGAAATTAAATATAAAATTAAGTGTTAGTCCCCAAATCATGCAAATCAAATTGATGTCAATCTCTTCCAAATAACATCTCCAAACAATTCAAATTTAAATTTTCTTCTCTCAAATCTCTCCCAAATCATAACAGATTTTTTAAAAATTGATAATTTTATATAGTTATGTATCATATACAAAAAAACTACGAATATGATAAAATAATGTTGCAGATACTTAACAACATGTGATACATCACAACATCTGATACAAAACTATGTTATGTACATAACAAAGTTACGTTATATATCATATACATAACTATGAATATGATAAAACATATTTTGTTATAAAACATCAGTGTTTATGTATCAACAGTAATATTTGATAGTGTCTACAACTACATAGTTTTCTACTAGTTGATTAAGGTTGGGTGTATGTATCGGTAGTAAAAGATAATAGAATTTTTAATAGTTGTCTATCCAATACATAACTATGAGCATTGTACATACTAAATTATGTTTCAATAAATTAGGGTTATGTATCAAAACTAATATTTGAAAACGATATATTGCACATGATAAAATTGTAATATATCATAAAGGTGAAACGAACGAATTATACATTAATTTAAGAATCAAAATCAACTAGATACATTAAAAGATCGGTGAAAGCAACAAAAAATAAAAATAAAAATAAAAATCAATAATTTGATTAACTACAATAAAAAAAAAATGATGAAGAAATCTTTCCACACTTTCTCCTTTGCTATATATCAACTCTTGTAGCTTTTTTTCACTTTCAACAATGGTGTTACCTATGGATCTCGACCCAAAACCCTTACTGGAGCCACCACCAACTCTCGATAAAATTATAATGTATCATAATATTGAAATAAATACATTATACATTAATTTAAGAAACAAATACAACTATATACATTAAAAACTCAAACCCATATGTATTAGAAAAAAAGATGAACAACAAAAAATTGAAAAAAAAGTCATCAATCTGATTTGCTGAAAGCAAAAGAAAATGATGAAGAAATCCTTCTACTTTTTCTCTTTTGCTCTATATCAACTCCCGTAACTTTTTTTCACTTTCAACAGTGGCATCACCCATGAATCTCGACCCAAAGGCCTTACCGGAGTCACCAATAACCTGATCTTTTCCCATTTTCTAGGGCATTTTTTCCATAATCGATTTTGAAGTTGAAGTGTGTCCTTCTTCGACTAATTTGTAGATTAAAAAACTAAAAAAATTGATACCTAATGAAGTGGAAAGAAAAAATGGATGAAAAGGAACTACCTCTTCAATAACTTGCAATTGATAAATCGGAAAGAGAAAATATTTGAAATTCAAAAATAGAGTGATGGAGATAATTGGTGATACCATGGAGTGATTTTAGTCGTGAAAAAAGGAAATATAAATCTTGAGGTGATAGTTTAGAGTGATGTATCCGGAAAAGTGAGACACATTATGGAAAAGAAGGATTTTTGTAATTTTTTGGAGGGAAAAAGGATAAATATACCCCTGAACTATCATAAATGGTACATCAATACCCTTCGTTATATTTTTGGGTTGTGTATGTCCTTACCGTCAATATTCTAGAACGTATATACCCTTAGGATAGACAGAGGGACACGTGTCATAATCTTAAAGGCCTACCCAAATTTAATATAATTTTTACCCACAATTAAAAAGCCCACCCATTTTTCATTATTTTAACCCACCCATACCCGTTTATAAACCCTCTTCTCCTTCCCCCAATCTAACCTAACTTAAACACCCTTTGGTCCACAAATTAATTCTTTTTCTTCTAGTCCTTCGATCCTCGCGCATAACAGATGAGCAAACACCATCTAGTTGCACACTTCTTCAGTGTTAGCATAGCCGTCGTGCACCTTGTCAGCACAACAACTCGTAGTCTGCTTCATTCTCTAGTTTCTGCTCAATAATGGGTGCTTGTTTCTGTGTTAAGGCATGAAAAGTTGCATATGCAATAAAAGTTAAAAAAATATCAAAATTTGTGGAAAGTTAAAAGTTTTTTTTTAGTGGATTGAGTGTGGGGAAGAGATTAGGACTTGGTGGTTGTTTTATAGGTGAAATTGAATTAAGGAATTTGAGTTCCATCATGTTTTTTTAATATCATACATTCAAAATCAAATCTTTATGTGTGATTTCAGCCAAATTAACCAAAAATTCTACAAAGAATTTTTGTTGAACACTACAAAAACAATGAATACCAACCTACAAATACTGACTTTTGGAGGCCGGTATTCTCTAAAATACCGACCTCCCAGCTTAGGTCAGTTTTAATTTTAAGTCAGTCAAAAAATTCATAATTTTATTTTCCGACTTCCTGAGGTCACTTTTATATATTTGTTTACTTTTTATATATATTATTTCTGTCTTCTTGATGTCAGTATATTTATTTTTTATATTTTGAAATACAGACATCCAGAGGTCGGTATTTCTTAATTTTTAATTTTTAATATTTCTGACCTCTAGAAGTCGGTATAGTTTAATTTTTATTATTCTTAATTTTTAAATTCCGACGTCTGGAGGTCGGTATTGTTTATTTTTTATTTTGTTTATATTTTATATTCTGGCCTCTGGAGATCGATATTTTTGATTTTTGATTTTTGAGATTCTGACTTCCAGAGGTCTGTATTTTCAATTTTTATTTTTGAGATTCTGACCTCTAGAGGTCGGAATTTTATTTTTTATTTTTGAGTTTCTGACCTCCATAGGTCGTTTTTCTGCTACAAAACTGACAACAAATTGCTGCAATTTTAGTTGTCCACCTGCATATTTATACTAAAACAACCCAAAGGGCGGCCAACACAATATTTTCAACATATACTGTCACACCCCACCCTAGGTTAGGCGGACAAGTATCATATGAACACATGTTTTACAAGTGACCTATGATGAGAAAGTGAACTAATATGCATATAGATTTGCTACTGAGAAGCTACATATACAACACATGTCGACTAGCTAAACCAATACATGTGACAGGTAAAACTATGAATAAAGATAATAGTTTTAAAATGTCTACATAGCCTCTACTAGAATCCATGACTGTACAACTATCAAAATATACATAGTAAAGACTCGGCAAATCTCTGAATCAAACTGGAGCTCACCAACAACCACTGAGTATCATGTGCTTTTATGGGGGAGATCTACTAGTTGAGTACCTGTACCTGCAACATGGAATGCAGCGTCCCCAATAAGGGAAATCAGTACAAAAGAATGTATTGAATATGTAAGGCATAATACAACCATATGTAAAATGAGAGCTCAAGTGAAACCAAATACAAATAGAAAAGGATTAGAGACCACCTTTGCTTATACTTTTGGAATCGTGTATGTTACATTCTTTTCTTTAATTTTCTGTGCGTTCTAATCTTTATAAGGAATATGATACAAATGACCAGCAGATAAGTGGTAGAAGAGGATGACCCATGCTAGGCATTCAACCCCTGTGATGCTGTCCTCATAATTCAACCAATTGGGATCGGCCCATGCTAGGCCTGAGCTGCCACCCTTCTATACCAATTGGGATCGACCTATGCTAGACATTTACCCCTGGGCTGCCACCCATCATTATACAAATTGCTTCACTTAGATTCTTTAATCTTGTTTTGATGTTCATAACTCTTTTGAGATTATTCTTTTGATGATCATAACTCTTTTGAGATTGTTGTTTTGGTGGTCATAATCATTGTGGAGACTTGGAACTATGAACCACTAGTAGAATACATATGAATATGGACTTACGATAATAACAATGACATGAGAAACAAATATGACACCAACGTAATACTTACGAGCTTATCTGACTCAGTAAGCTTTTTGACATCTCAAATTAAAGCACATATCAAGTGAAGACATTTAACATTCAGCCAAGAGATTTGAACTCTATATGGTAGCCAAATACTCACTAACTAATTTGAAAATACAAGGTACACACGAAAGTGAAACCAAGGGATAACATGGGCAGATTCAACTTAAGGACGGATACATATTCCAAGTAAGTACATATAAAATGTACAATAGAGCAAGTAGGGATCTTGTGAGGTAACATAATAGTCTAACACAATTGGAGTAATAACCAATAAAAGGAACATATGAACATGTGACAAGATGACATATATGATGGAATAGAAAATTGAAGCAAGTTGGCTTGGTATGGGCAGATTGTATATCCAACATATACACATATGTCCCATGTGTAATCTAGGATCACTTTGATTTATATAAGGGGAATACGTGCCAAGGGTACTTTGACGATGAAACACGTTTAAACCTTGCATGCTAATACTTGGTAGAGTAAGCACACACATTTAGTAATAAACTCATATTAGAGTACTCACTTTAATGCTCTAGCGAGTAGGAACTGCAACTATGGATCAGTCACTACTAAGGGCACTTAGAAAGCTATACTTTTTGTAATACAAGTGTTGGATTCATGCCAAAGAAATAGGAAATCGAATAGCCTTACATACCTTACTGCACAACTTTGGATATTACAATGAGTTAACCGTCTTCCTTTCAGATTATTTATCTATAATGGACTAAATAATAAAACTAGCATTAGTATCTAATAACAAGTTTGGGCTACTTGATTAGACCAAAACAATATTTGGCAGTAAATTTGTAATTGATCCCATCAAGGGTGTTTTTCCCACCCATTCTCCTTTAATTTTTTTCATATACTATACAACATTCTTATATGGTCCTCCGAAACTCCTCGGGCTTCATAACGTTTGGAAAACAATATAAAAAGGGATGGCAGGAAGTAAGCTCATGCAACACTCAATTAAGTGGTGTATCACTATACTTTCAATGTTCTATCCTATAACCAGTTCCCATGACTTCTCAGCACATGTCCAGCCACACCCTCTTATTTTACGACACAAAAAACAGTCCCTAAGCATCACAATGTGGAAATAGCAATATGAACATACGGCTTCCGATCAACATCCCGTGATTTCCCACTAACATTACATTTAAGATTCTCAAAACGAGCTCACAATCAAAATTTAAGGGGACTCCACTCCATGGATTTCCCAACTAGCACATCCTTCCTCCAAGCTCACACTATGTAGAGACAACACTACTTATTTCATTAACACATAAAAACTTTCACAAACAATGCAAAAACAAGAGAGGGATGAAAATTTCCATAGCTTTCCTTGCTGGACAGAAACCTCACTTGCTAAGACTTGGATTCTTCAAGGTTTAGGTTGTCCTCTCCCCCATAACTTGATGTTAAATTAGATTATTCACTTGAATTCCTTAAGATGTGATATGTTCTACTAGCTTGTACTTTAAAAAGAAAGGGTTTTCTTTAGATTTTAATGGTGAAGCTATAGACCAGAACTCTTGGAGCTTCTATGGCTTTCCTTGGGAGCAATTTTCTGGAGAATAAGTGATGAAGGAGATGTGATAAGCTTGAGTGCTTTAGAGGTTCCTTTTGGACATTTTCACTTAATAAATTGGAGAAATAATATGGTCCTTTACTTTTAAGCAAGCATGTGCATCACCTCCTTAATTTCTGCCACAAGTTTTTAAGTAGGTGGATCACCTACTTGCCCTTTTCACTTAAAATGAAGTCCACTAATTCTAAGTAGGTGCATCACCTACTTGCCCTTTTCACTTAAAAATGCAGTCCACTAATTCTAAGTAGGTGCATCACCTACTTGCCCTTTTCACTTAAAGTACAGCCCACTAATTCTATGTAGGTGCATCACCTACTTGCCCTTTTCACTTAGAATGCAGTCCACTAATTCTAAGTACGTGCATCACCTACTTGCCCTTTTCACTTAGAATGCAGTCCACTAATTCTAAGTAGGTGTATCACCTACTTGTCACCTACTAGCATAGTTTAGTCAAGCAAGCACCTCACTTATTTTACACCATTTTCCTAATTTTAGTTTCTTTACAAGACCGTAACACTAATACGCACTTGGCCACTTTGACTCTTACATCAAATACCACCTTTTACTATCTCACTTTGAACCTATTCTGTTGTCACTAGTTACATAGAAATCCGAGTCCATAACTATATCACAAGGGAACGTACAATACAGGGTGTTACATCTTTCCCTTCTTATGATCATTCGTCCTTGAATGATAGGTGTAATTGATAGTTTGGTTAATCTTGGAATTTCATTTGGAGATTTGCGAGAGTTCCCTTTGTAAACATGACAATCCAAAATCTATAGAATAACCTAAAACACATAAAAAAAGTCTCGCATGATGTCTCACTAGATATGGTTCATGAAATATAAATATGACTAATTAAACCCCTTTCTCTTAACCATATAATTCACTGATGATACACAAGTAGAACTCATACAAATAAGGAATTTAATATACCTACTAAACAAAAGACATGCAAATGACATATCAAATGAACAAATGCTAGTAGGACTTATGATCATATAAGGAGATCACATGATCTCAGATCCTTATGTTGATGTTTAGAATGAGGAGGGATATTTAGGATCTCTACTATCTTTTATTCCCAAGTATCTTATGTTATATTCTAGTCCTTCCACAACACCTCAATGGAGGTTACACCTTTTGTGCTTAGCTTTTGGGCCTTAACAATCAAGAATAACTATAGTATCTCCTAAAAAAACTATGTGGAACGGACACATAAAATCATAGGCCTAAGCTATCGGGGATCTACTTTCCCTTCTCCTTTATCTTATGACGCATTTCAGAGGTGATTCTTATAATAACGCATCCCTGTTAATATAAACTCTAAATTTTATGTCGCATTCTCGGATGAGGCATTATGCTAAGTAATTTATCTATGGTTGTGATAAAATTTACATATATGCCCAACCTTTCCTGGTCAAAATCTTCACTACATAATGATACAAGGAAACATTTTCCCAAAATGTTCTCAAGTCAATAAGCACAGAGGGGCATAGTATATGGAGAAATAAGTCACATTGGGTATGACACATAGTCAGACTAGCACAAAAGGGAGCGCATAATATACGGGCATTAATCTATATAAATATGTGGTGTATGTGCGCATATGAATTATAGGGTAGTAGCGTGTGAGCCATATACTATAAGGCATGTAGCAAATGGACTAGATTAGCACATGACACATGGCCATAAAAGCTATAAGGCTTGTAATGTTTAAGCAAGTAGGCTATGAGGCATGTAATATATATAGAAATGGTTTATGATACATATGACATGCAAACAAGTGGTATGCGATTCATATAACCCACAAGCACTAATTTTGTCCATAGCATATGATCAATTATCTTGTCGTACCCACACAATATGGACAAGTGACATGTGGGAAGTAACCAGTGCAATAAATAACATGTAGGGAAAGGTTCTACGAAAACATATAGCAATAAACAAGGGTGCTCCGAAGCGGATAACACTTACATGAAAGCATTCTATGACATTAGGTAACATGTAAGAAAGTAATCCATAAAGGGAAAATGTCATACAAATAGATGAGTTATAGAACATGTAGCATATATAATTATATAACAAACCATCTTTGAAAACTATGAGATATCCTATAGAACCACTCTACCATATTAAGGGAAAAAAACCCTGTCTTAAGGCTTAGGTCACGGGTGGGATAGTTCTGCTCATATTCCTTACTCACCTCAAAGCACATACAATTGATTTCCCTATTTACTCTCTTCAATCTCCTAAGAATTCTTACATGTGTTCTGCTATTGGAACTTGGCTTCCTTCTAGGTCAATATAGTTACTACAGTTAAGATAGAGAAAAAAAATCCTCAATAGTTCATCTTTTGGAGTAGGAGGCCGAGGTCAACTTTACCTTTTTTACTAGTTTGTGTTACATCAAAATCAATGTCTGGTGCCTTTTCAAGGTCAAAATAGAAAATAAATAGTGAAGCTTGAACAGACCATAATACATGAACTCTAATGTCAGGTACCTATAAAGTTATATCATGATTCATAACGTCTTAGAGTTAGCTGCTTTCGGCTTAACTAGATAGGTCTGACCATACTAATAGATTTCCTCATTTTTTTTTATAACAAGTGAGGGTGCTCCCACTCTTTTCCCATGCAAGATATAAAATAAGAACAATTAGCATATGATGAATTTTTCCTCTCCCTTAATTGGACTATGATTGATGAATTACTGCAGACATATATTAAATGAATCATGTAATAGCTCTATTCAATTTGATGGAAGTCTATACATGTGTATAGTGATCTACTTCTCTTTTGTGCTAATGATGCAAATGAACTAGGTCCATGTATCTTCTATCCAGGTAACCTTTCTATTCACCTTTTTTTTCTTGTTATTATCAAGACCAAATATCAAGACTTGAATCAATACTAAAATGATTTTTCTGTCTAACAAAGGTTCACAAAGTTGTTCCCAGGTGCACCTTAATAACTTGTTAAGGTTGAAGGTTGATACCTTATTCTTTCCTCATACACGTAGCAATCACTCTTTCATAACCATCTATCTCACTCTTCTATAGCATCCTCATATCACCCCTACTCCTATGTTTAGGGGATTTTACATGTACAATCTCTTTCTAACTAGAAGCTCTACGTACATATTCGGCATATGTCATTCAAGCTTCATTCTCACATGCTTCCTGTCTAACAAGTACCTTTTAATCAAAACGGGTAGCTTCATGTACTCTAATCCCACTATGTACAACCTCACTAATCACAATTTAGGTCTAACCAATCAATTTTCCTTTTGTTAACCTTACCCTTTGGTCATATACTAATCCTCTATAGCCAAAATATAGATTGTATAGGAACTGCCATACATATATCATTTGCAGCAATTAGCACACTTGTCCTTAAGTTTTATAATCATGAAAAGAATATAAATGTTATTAGTACTTATTCGGGGTGGTTGGCACATACCATATAAAACACCAACTATTAACATATTTGGGATGATATATGGTGAGAATTTGGGCCTTGTCAGCCAATTAGGTACCTCTCTAGTAACACAATTACACTGATACATGCACCTATCAGATTGTGCCACTGCCTTCTTCAAACTAAAAGAAACTGGTTTCCACAACATCAATTTCGAGTACATGTGTAACGCTGAAAATTCTATGTATATCACAGACTAAGAACGAGTGTCCTCTAAAGGAATAGATCCTGTAAATATGGAGGAAATATAGAACTCAAGAGTTGGTTACACCCTCCTAAGAAGATGTGCTTGGAAATGCTACAACTCCTATATGTAACAAGGTAACCCATCATTTTTTAATCATATGGATAACCATACTATATCTTTCTTAACTGAACAAACGTGATACAAATGCAACTTTAGATGCAAATAACATAAATGCCTTTACATACCTTGTGGAGTAGGACGGTTGAATAAAATGAGCTCAATAAAGTCTTGTTGACATTTTAGCTACCAATAAGCTTAACCATAGTAAGCATAATATGAATAACATAATCAGGTACAAGTGGAAATTGACTTCTTAACTTCGCTTTATCGTACGATCTGGATTATGAAGGAAGGTAACATTTCCTAAATGTCCAAGCAGCCCCCTATTTATAAATGTGGCGCGCAACACATTCATAAGTAATGCTCTACTAGACACGGCTTTGTGGACTCCCTAGGATGAACTGCTCTGATACCACTTTTGTCACACCCCACCCAAGGTTAGGAGGACAAGTACCATATGAAGACATGCTTTACAAGTGACCTATGATGAGAAAGTGAACTAATATGCATATAGATTTGCTACTGAGAAGATACATATACAACACATGTCGACTAGCTGAATTGATACATGTGACAGGTAAAACTATGAATACAGATGATAGTTTTAAAATGTCTACAAAGCCTCTACTAGAATCCATGACTGTACAACTATCAAAATATGCATAGTAAAGACTCGGCAAAGCCCCAAATCAACCTGGAGCTCACCAACAACCGCTGAGTATCATGTGCTTCTACGGGGGAGATCTACTAGCTGAGTACATGTACTTGCAGCATGGAATGCTGCGTCCCCAATAAAGGACGTCAGTACAATAGAATGTACTGAATATGTAAGGCATAATACAACCATATGTAAAATGAGAGCTCAAGTGAAACCAAATACAAATAGAAAAGGATTAGAGACCACATTTGCTTATACTTTTGGAATCATGTATGTTACATTCTTTTCTTTAATTTTCTGTGCGTTCTAATCTTTAAAAGGCATATGATACAAATGACCAGTTGATCAGTGGTAGAAGAGGATGACCCATGCTAGGCATTTAACCCCTGGGATGTTGTCCTCATAATTCAACCAATTGGGATCGGCCCATGCTAGGATTTCGC
Organism: Solanum verrucosum; assembly: GCF_900185275.1. Lineage (NCBI taxonomy): Eukaryota > Viridiplantae > Streptophyta > Magnoliopsida > Solanales > Solanaceae > Solanum > Solanum verrucosum. The sequence goes on along the minus strand of NW_026020202.1, from coordinate 2,117,145 downwards.
CCCTGAGTTGCCACCCTTCTATACCAATTGAGATCGACCCATGCTAGACATTTACCCCTGGGCTGCCACCCATCATTATACAAATTGCTTCACTTAGATTCTTTAATCTTATTTTGATGTTCATAACTCTTTTGAGATTATTCTTTTGATGATCATAACTCTTTTGAGATTGTTGTTTGGTGGTCATAATCATTGTGGAGACTTGGAACTATGAACCACTAGTAGAATACATATGAATATGGACTTACAATAATAACAATGACATGGGAAGAGAATATGACACCAACGTAATACTTACGAGCTTATCTGACTCAGTAAGCTTTTTGACATCTCAAATTAAAGCACATATCAAGTGAAGACATTTAACATTCAGCCAAGAGATTTGAACTCTATATGGTAGCCAAATACTCACTAACTAATTTGAAAATACAAGGTACACTCGAAAGTGGAACCAAGGGAGAATGTGGGCAGATTCAACTTAAGGACGGATACATATTTCAAGTAAGTACATATAAAATGTACAATAGAGCAAGTAGGGATCTTGTGAGGTAACATAACTGTCTAACACAATTGGAGTAATAACCAATAAAGGGAACATATGAACATGTGACAAGATGACATATATGATGGAATAAAAAATTGAAGCAAATTGGCTTGATATGGGCAGATTGTATATCCAACATATACACATATGTCCCATGTGTAATCTAGGATCACTTTGATTTATATAAGGGGAATACGTACCAAGGGTACTTTGACGATGAAACACGTTTAAACCTTGCATGCTAATACTTGGTAGAGTAAGCACACACATTTAGTAATAAACTCATATTATAGTACTCACTTTAATGCTCTAGCGAGTAGGAATTGCAACTATGGATCAGTCACTACCAAGGGCACTTAGAAAGCTATACTTTTTGTACTACAAGTGTTGGATTCATGCCAAAGAAATAGGAAATCGAATAGCCTTACATACCTTACTGCACAACTTTGGATATTACAATGAGTTAACAATCTTCCTTTCAGATTATTTATCTACAATGGAGTAATTAATAAAACTAGCATTAGTATCTAATAAGCAAGTTTGGGCTACTTGATAAGACCAAAACAATAATTGGCAGTAAATTTGTAATTGATCCCATCAAGGGTGTTCTTCCCACCCATTCTCCTCTAATTTTTTTCATATACTATACAACCTTCTTATATGGTTTTCCGAAACTCCTCGAGCTTTATAACGTTTGGAAAACAATATACAAAGGGATGGCAGGAAGTATGCTCATGCAACACTCAATTAAGTGGTGTATCACTACACTTTCAATGTTCTATCCTATAACCAGTTCCCATGACTTCTCTGCACATGTCCAGACACACCCCTTTATTTTACGATACACAAAACAGTCCCTAAGCATCACAATGTGGAAATAACAGTGTGAACATACTGTAACACCCCGATTTTTCAAAACATCTAAATTAACTCGTATCTTCGTGAAAAGACAGGAAGGGTGAATAATAAATTAAAAATGATGTGGTATGTCATATTTTAAGTGTTCAAGGATTGTATCTCAAGTTTTGAAGTTAAGTAAGTGGCAAAATAAAAGTTGGCGAAAGTAATCGTAAGTTCCTTTTTAAAGATTTCTCTAAAATTTGGGTCAAATGTCTTGGATGTTTTCTCCCAATATATAAACAGTTAGAAGGCCTATCACCAATTAAATTAAAGGCCTACGAGTCTAGTTTGTAACGCACAAAACCCTGTATTAAACTGACATCAGAGTAAAAAGTTGTAAGGGTTTTACTAGGGACTATCAGGCAGAATTCGGGTCGGGTAAAAAATATGGTATGTCGTCTTATTTAACATTTTAAGCCATGAAAACATTTCGTTTCAGTTCCAAACCAGAGAAAAAGCTTAAGAGAGGGTTCCTATGGAGTTCTAGCATGATGTAGGTTAGTTTTTGACGATTTCTACCATTAAACATTGCCCCTGTGCCTAGAAACGTAATCCCTACACGTGGCAATTATTTTTTTCTTCTATTAGCTGTGTTTGAAGCTGGTTTTTGAAGATATAAATTTTTAGTTATTGGTGTTTCTTCAAGGTTTACACTTGGTTAAATAAGGTAATCATCTCGGGACCCTTTTATGGTTGTTTTTATGAATTTCTATGGACGTTTCGACAAGTTGGGTAATATGGCAAATCTGCAGATTTAAGATTTACTATGAACTATTTATAGGTGTGTACCGGCTGTGTATTTATAGTGTTTGCGAAGCTTAGGACATAAGGAACAACTTTCGTGAAGGAACTGCAGTCTTTTGAGCGTTCATTGGAAAGGTATGTTAAGGCTATTCCCTACTTACGACATGTTTCCTTAAAGCTTAGGAGCAATGTAATTGGGTTGTTGTCCTTGTTACACTTGTAGCAATTATTGTTGATTGTTGGCTGCTCGAGTTGATACAATTCTCCCTTGTCGGGATCCTTATTCAGTTAGTAGCGTCCCTATGTTGGACACGACTTAGAGGCTATTTGTATATGTTGCTTATAACTAAATTGCTCGCTTTTAGCGATTGGATTGTTATTGTTGGCCTTGTGGCTATTGTGGTTAGCTGCAGGAATGTGATCTATGCCTAGAAGGGCTATGTTCTGCATATAGGGCTATATGGATGCCTAAAAGGGCTATGAGTTACCTACAGGGCTATATTGACGCCTAAGAAGGCTATGTGCTTCATACAGGGTCATGTTGTTGCCTAAGAAGGCTATGAGTTGTCTATAAGCTGTGTTGATGCCTAAGAGAGCTATGTGCTGCCTATGGGGCTATATAAATGCCTAAGAGGGCTATGTGACTGCCTACGTGGCTAGGGGACTACCGATAGGGGTATATAGGCTAATTGGCACCTTCTGGGCTTATGAGGGCCTGAGTAGTTGGTCTTGTTTGCTGTTTGTACTTGCCGAGCTTATGAGGGCTTGGTTAAGTTGTTGTTTTATTATTTTTGATAAGTTTAGATTTAGGAGCAGGTCAATACACTTATTTTATCCTTGATTTATTTATCAGATTATTCCAGTATATCAGGATACCTCCTCATAGTCTATTACCTTTCATACTCTGTACATTATTTTGTACTAACTCCCTATTGCCTTGGGGGCGCTGCATTCATGCATGCAGGTCCTGACAGACGATCGAGTAGACCTCCTCAGTAGCAAGATTGACTTTTACCCGGTTGGCTAGCCCCTTTCCTCTGGAGCTGCCAGAGTTAGGAGGTTTGTTACATTTTGTTGTATATATCTTTATGGGTAGGCTGGGGCCCTGTCCCGCTAATATTTACTACTCTTAGAGGCTTGCAGACTAGTGTGTGGGATGTATAGCTACGTTATGGCCATACTGGCCTATGTTGTTGGTTTGTTGAAGTTTGTGAGCTGTTTGACGTATAGTATTGATATATACCTGCTTTTAGTTTTGGTATAGATATCATGGTGGCCTCGATGGCCCAATCCGGACTTTTATGCTAGTTGGCTATTTATTTATATGATATCCTGGGAGTAGCTATTTCTTTTATAGATCAGTTGACAAAGGCCTTGCCGTCCGAGGGCTTAGTTTTAAGTCGAGACATACTTGTTTATTTTCTTGATTGCGTGTGGCTGCCATGCGCTAGTTCAGGCCTGAGTTTTGGCATTAGGAGCCATTTGCACCCCTTGAGTTTGGGGCGTGACACATACGACTTCCGATCAACATCCCGTGAGTACCAACTAACATTACATTTAAGATGCTTAAAACAAGTTCATAATCAAAATTTAAGGGGACTCCACTCCATGGCTTTCCCAACCAGCACATCCTTCTTCCAAGCTCACACCATATAGAGACAACACTCCTTATTTCATTAACACATAAAAACTTTCACAAATAATGCAAGAACAAGAGAGGGATGAAAATTTCCATAACTTACCTTGCTGGACAGAAACCTCACTTGCTAAGAATTGGATTCTTCAAGGTTTAGGTTGTTCTCTCCCCCATAACTTGATGTTAAATCAGATTATTCACTTGAATTCCTTAAGATGGGATATGTTCTACTAACTTGTACTTTAAAAAGAAAGGGTTTGCTTTAGATTTTAATGGTGAAGCTATAGACCAAAACTCTTGGACCTTCTATGGCTTTCCTTGGGAGCAATTTTCTAAGTGATGAAAGAGATCTGATAACTTTGAGTACTTTAGAGGTCCCTTTTGGACGTTTTCACTTAATAAATTGGAGAAATATTATGATCCTTTACTTTTAAGCAAGCAGGTGCATCACCTCCTTAATTTCTGCCACAAGTTTTTAAGTAGGTGGATCACCTACTTGCCCTTTTCACTTAAAATGAAGTCCACTAATTCTAAGTAGGTGCATCACCTACTTGCCCTTTTCACTTAAAAATGCAGTCCACTAATTCTAAGTAGGTGCATCACCTACTTGCCCTTTTCACTTAGAATGTTGTCCACTAATTCTAATTAGGTGCATCATCTACTTGCCCTTTTCACTTAGAACACAGTCCACTAATTCTAAGTAGGTGTATCACCTACTTGTCACCTACTAGCATAGTTTAGTCAAGCAAGCACCTCACTTATTTTACACCATTTTCCCAATCTTAGTTTCTTTACAAGACCGTAACACTAATACGCACTTGACCACTTTGACTCTTACATCAAATACCACCTTTTACTATCTCACTTTAAACCTATTCTATTGTTTCTAGTCGCATGGGAATCCGAGTCCATAACTGTATCACAAGGCAACGTAGAATACGGGGTGTTACATATACATTAAACTACTTCAAAATTAATTTCATCTACCTTCAAACAAACTAAAATACAATCAAACAATTCCAAAAATATAGAAGTCTAAAATGTCAAATAGATACAACTACTCTCATCGCCCTCACTCTCTTTATCAGACTTATCACTTTCATCACCCTCACTCTCCTTATTAGATTTATCATTCTCATCACTATCATGATCAGAATAATCAATGCTGGCCGGACATGGAGAAAGAATTTTTCCTGATTCAAAATGAAAAGTTAGTTGGAAGCGCCACATATCTCTTGTTCTCTTCCTCCTTTGTTGCCGCAATCTCCTCCTCTTTATTCCTCTCTCTTCTTCTCTCAGTCGGCTACAACATCAAGCTCGACATTGAGATAAGATATCTTACCCTCCATTGCAGATATTGTCTCTCTATCCCACCACTCTCGAAGCTTGATGATGATGAACCACAATACCAAGACCTCTTCTTCTGATATGCCTTTTTTGTTAAGCCGTAGATTGAACCTCTAATCGATTCACATGCACTCTATCGCCAAAGATTGTCATTTTATTCTTGTGTAAGTGGTTTGTCCTGACTTTCAAGAGGTAGACTACTACGTTATGCCTGAGATATTCGTATAAACCTATCCTGTAATTTAAACAAAGAACTATAAGAATAAGAATGTAATATCTACAAGGAAAATAAAAAAAATTAGTTTGAATGGAGTTCTTACATATGTCTCTTGAGCACGTGGCTCAATCCATCTTTCTTATTATGTGGGGTTCGTACTCTTCTTTTCGTGAGTAACCTTGAATAACTCTTCCTGAGCTACCGGCCTACCCAACTCTTTTTCCTGCAAATAACATATATAGAATCTGATCTCGTTAATCTCCAAAAACTACTTATGAAAATAGAAAAAAAAATATTTTACTAAATTAAGAAAGTATACCATTCTTTCCTTCCTAGTAACCTAGCTAATAGCTCCACCAGTGTGCAAAGAGCCTCCATTTTCTGATGTGCGAGCCATCTTCCCAATCTATTTCCTCTTTTTAAATTTTTCATCACTACTCCAATGTTCCAATAACAGAGTCCATCGATCTGGTAACATAAACTTAGGAATTCTATTTTGTCTTTGACACTCACAAAATGTGCTAGAAAGCAAATTTGAAGCTTTAAGCTTGAAGTTCACTTGAACTTCTTCCTCATGTTCGGGATCCCATACATAATATTTATGTAATGAAAAATAACTAAATATTTATTGTTCAAATGAATAGCGAATTTAAATATATATGATGTGAATTTAATTGATATACATTCTTACCTTAAATTCGTTGAACATCTGCCCCTGGGTGTTGAGTGGAATCGAACTCCAATTTGGGTACACACTATTATAGTGAGTTTCGATGCACTTCAAAATAGTCCTTGCCATAACCATATTCGGAGGTAACCTGAAATACGAGTTCATTGACAAAGAAGGATAAACAAAAATAATCAATCAACTAAAATATAAATAGATAAATGAAAGATGAAACATAATTAAATCATACTTGTATCCTAAAGGCTCGATGAAGAGTCTCCAAAAGTTGTCTCTATCGCCTGGCTGAGGACCATGTGCATATGAGTGCTGGGTGGTGGGAGTATTAGGCTCTGAGACATTGGATTCAAGATGAAGATTGGAAAGTCCAATTGATCCGCTATTAGTACTCAAATTATTGCACTGACTAGCACTAGTTGATGGTATGGTAGACTCATGATCAAGATGTGAATAGCCCTGCAATGTTTGGTAACCTAAATTAGGTACCACGGTGGGTGTAGATATAGAATAACCACATTGTGGAGCCACATAAGTAGATGCATTTTGTTACTGGTGTACCGAGCGAGTAGCTGAAACTGAGGCTCGTTTTGAAATATTAACTCAAGAGGGCTCATCAGATATCACGACTCTAGTGGGCCTTCTAATAGCATTGGCCTTTAATTTCTTTTTTGGATTAGCGGATATTTGTTATCTACCCTTGTCTTTATCTACCTTGATCTGAAGCGTATTTATATACCTAGAAATCTAATAATGTCCGTATTTAAGTCAAGTTTGAATTCAATATGTTTTTGTTTATAGGCTTATCGAGTCTTTTGGTTGTATTTGAGCTAACCAACATGATTAGTGGTGTAGGTAAGCTTAAAGGGAGAAACGAGCACTGAAATGGGCATCAGGAATCACAAGGGGACACAAGCGAAAAGAAGCAAGGAAAAAGAATGAAGAAATGAAGTTCAATGCACTTATGTATCCTCTCCACGTCGCGGAGTGGAATTCTAATCTTGTTCGAGAAATAATTTTTAAGACAGAAAGCTCTGTGTCCTCTTTGTGTCGCGGAGAGGGATTGTGAATTTTATTCGTGAAAGTCAGTTTTGAGGTAGAGTGGTCCGTGTCAAGACCGCGTCGGGGAGAAGAGAAAAGATTCACATAATGAAATCTGGAAAGCCCTCCGCGTCGCGCCCTAGTATGCCAGATTTGGCCGTTTCGACTTTAGTATAAATAGGTCAATATTTTATTTTATTAAAATATTCTTTTTCTGGGTTTTGAAGAACAACAACTTGGAGAGCTATTTCATCATTTTTTAGGGTTCTTTCCTAAACTCCTTTACTTTCGATCTCTTTATGATTATTAAACATTGTTTAATCGAATCTATTGTTATGAGTAGCTAAATACCCTAGTTCTAGGGCTGTGGCTACATGATGATTGTAATTTATTAAGTTTTCATTGGGTTAATATTTATTATTATAAATCTTTCTTATGTTCTTGTTTTTCGTTTTTGGTGCATGATCACCATTGAAATAAACACATTGTCCGAATTAAACTCTAGAGAGGAATAAGAGGCTGGAACGTGGGGTATAAGGAGCATGATTTTCTCTTAATAATTAGGGTTAATTTGTATCTAGGATAGGGATATACCTAGAAACCATGCTTGGTCACTATACAAGAAGAAATCATAATGCTTGGTACTTGATCCAACCTATCCCCGCTCAACGATGTAGTTAGGTTGTCATTTATTGTAGGCGATTAAAGGTCGGGAGACCATGATTATACATTTAACCCTGTGATCATTGATTTGATAGTTGATAAACACCCATTTAAATAATATTAATTGCATGAATCCTGATAAGAGCTGCAGCCCTGGACTTTACCTAATCATTATTTGAAACTCTTGAAATTGAATCGCGTTTATTTAATTTTGTTTGACTTTTAGATTATAAAATAAATCACTCTTGAAACCTTGATAACACTTGTGCTTAGCTGAAAATATTGGAACAATCGAGTTTTCTAATCATAAGTCTCTGTTGGTACGATACCCAACTCTTTCTAAGAGCCACTTTTATACTTGAACGACCATGTACACTTGCATGTGCGATTTTGGTGCAACAAGTGTTTGGTGCCGCTGCCGGGGACTTTAGAATTAGGAATTATTTGATTTTTCTGATTTCTGAAGTTAAAAATAAGTGTTGACAACTTGATCTTAGCAATTCATTTTGCATGTTGTGTTGAAAGTCCAAACTGGACGACGATCAAGGATTAGTAGAGCCTCTAGCTGAATCGTAAAGATTCGTTCACTACCAGAGAAGGAAAATAAGACTCATTTACCTAGTCCCTCTTTTTGCTAGTGAACCAACATCTCCAGTAGTAAGAGTTGAGCAAGAGGAACCTGCAATAATGGCTAAGATGAAGGTAAGAGACGTGGCAATCCCACGTACCACCAATATGAATTCATGCATTCATAAACCTGAAGCTGGTGGAAGGTTTGAACTGAAGCAGAGTATGGTGCAACTATTGCACACTAATGGGCAGTTCACTGATCTGTTGCACGAGGATCCAACAGTCTATATACATAATTTTTCTTTCATTAAAGGATTGGAGCCCAACACCAAAATTTTACTTGATTCAGTTGTAGGTGGTCAGGCGTTGGAAAAGACTTATGCTGAGCTATTCACCTTGTTGAACAGGATCTCACAGGGTAACCCCGAATGGAACGGAGGGGGAGCGAAACCTGTGATACAGAAAACTGCAGGTATGTTGGAAGTAGATGCAGTGACTGCTTTAACTGCACAGATTGTTGCAATGCAGAACATGATGAACACCCACTTCAACAATCTATCATTGGGACAACAGCCCGGTCAGGTGAATGTAGTCCAACAACTACCAACTTGGTGTGAAATCTGCGGAGGTGGTGATCATAGTGCAGAGGTATGTGGTGCAAACTCAGATTCTGTGAATTTTGTAGATGATGTGAGGCCAAAATACATATTTTTAATCATTATTTGCCTCACATTTAGTATTCATATCTATCCTTTTTTTGGCTGAATTTTATGAATTGTGCTAAAAAATATATTTTATTTGTAAGATTAAATTGGTGAAAAAATAAAGAAGTTTGGAGCTAAAAATAATTAAAGATAGAAGATTGAAGAAGGAAATCAAGCAGAAGTTGGCGAGAAAGTAAAGAACTGCACCACATAGGAGTTGTGCTACGTGGCAGCATCTCAAGAATTCCCAATTTGCGGCAATGGACGAAGCACTGTTCACGCAGGAATCCAACTCCATTAAGGTTTTGGGTTCCCAATTTATTTTGGACTCAATTATTTTATTTAGGATTTTTTTATATCTATAGATAGTCCATAAGAATAATTATTGAGGGAGGATGATACAATGTAGAAAATAACTTTTGATTTAGGGTTTTATCTTTTCTTCTCTTTTATTTATTTTACATCTTTTATTTGAATGATTCGTTGTAATTGCTCTATGTCTATGTGGAGTTAAACTTCTCGTTCTTGGATTATATTTTCTTACAATATGATTGTTTAGTAATTTTGATTCTGCATAATTGTTTATCATATTGGTTGTTCTTATATTCTTGTGATTACTATTTCCATGCTTGATCACCATAGAGATAAATATATAGTCTACTCTTGAACTCGGGAGAGCGATAGAACGTGGAATATAAGGAGCATGATCTTTTCTTGCATATCACTTGAATTTATTTGTGTCTAGGATAGGGATATACCTAGAAACCATGCTTGATCACTATACAAGAAGAAATCGTAATGCTCAGTACTTGGTCCAACCTATCCCCGCTCAACGATGTAGTTAGGTTGTCATTTATCGGAGGCGATTAGAGGTCGGGACACCATGATCATACATTTAACCTTGTGAATCAATAACTAGATAATCAAATAAGTTGATGAAATTGATGCTAAACATGATTGTTAGTTAAATTATAATCGTAGATCGATTCATTCATTGATTGTGTAAGCATCTATCTTTTCTTAGTTAATTGCTTTTTAGTTATTTTATCTTTATTTTAGTTTAGTTAATATATTTATCTTTTGAAATCCTCCCCTTAAATAAATAATTAGAATTAATATTATTTAGTAAATAGTTAATTGACAAGTCCTTTGGGTTCGATAATCCGGTTCTTTTAAGAGCCACTATATTACTTGCACGATCGTGTACACTTGCGTGTGCAATTGGGAGCAACAAGTTTTTGGCGCCGCTGCCTCAGACTTAGAAATTAATTGTTTTTCTAGGTTAAACTTTTTCTTTTTATTTATTTCAGTTTTTTTATTAAAAAAAAAAAAAAAAAAAACAATTTCTTATGTTACTTATTTTATTAGTGTCACTTTTTTTTCTTTTGATCTTTTTTTTTTTGCAGATTAGGGGAAGTCTGAGTACCCAAGAATTTGAAGAAAAGGAGTATGTTTGAGCTTAAGAGTGGGGTGCGTACGACCCTTGAAAAAAAATTGACAGAACATGCTACTAGCTATGCTTAAAGGCCCAGGGAGTTTTCCTAACCCTTGTTTTAAAATTTTAATTGATGTTTTGGGGACATAACATCTTTTCAAGTCTGGGGTGGAGGAATGAATTCCTAGTTTTTACCGTTTTATTGAGTCTTTTCTTTTTTAGGATGGGTTTTTTGGTTTTGTTTTCGGTTCTTTTCCTGAAGATAGTCCCTTTGAATCGAGTGTCTTTTATTTTTTTAGGAAGTAAATTTTATTTTTATTATTTTTTTGGAGAGAAAAGAAAAGACCCTTTTGATTTGTGTGATACTTGTTATTTGGGCTTAATTTTGAGTAGTACTTTCTTGTGAATGCTTGATTGCTAGTGAAATTGCAAACTATTTGACATCTAAGCTCATGGTTGTGACTTTGTATATAGCTTATTTTATTTTTTAGTTTGCTATGATCTTGTCTCTCTTAGAAGTGGAATTGATCCATCTTGATTGATACTTGTGCAATGTGTGGTGAGATTTTATTTATTCCATATTTGCATCTTAGTCTAGAACTTGCCATGCATGTTATTGAAGAGAAATAAAAAGTGTTGCTTTGTTTAGGAGATGATAATAGGCTTTCTTTGATTTCTCTGGTAAATTTTAGTCTTTTCAGATATTATATCACTAGTTAGCCCTTTTGAGCCAGTAGCTTTTAGTTGGTAGCCATATTTTACCCTAAACTATTTTATTGAATCACCTTGCTTCCTTGAGCATTATAGCATAAACTTATTATAATTGCTAATTCTAAAGAAAAAAGGATGGTTGAGTGAAAAGGTAATCAATGATAGCTACAAAATGCTTAAAAAGCCCTCTTTGAAAGAATGTGATGAAAAAAAATTTGGCCCTGCTATGTTGTGTGGAAAATAAAATTATAGAAAAACTATGTCTTGGCCCTGGTCCTTAATGGACAATGTGCACCTCAACTCAATTGAGGGTGGCTAGTTCAGAAGTATGCTCAAACATTGGTCCTAGTCCTACCAAGGATATTGTGCACCTCAATTGAGGGTGACTAGTGAAAAGGCGCGCGCACACACACACACACACACACACACATATATATATATATATATATATATATATATATATATATATATATAAGAGAAAAAAATGATTGAATCATTCTTGAGATGACGAGAATTATTTGTGAAATAATTATTGAAGAGAGGGCCGAAAATAAAGAGAAGAAAATAATGGGTGGTAAAGTCTTAAAGTGCAAAGTGCTTAAGGAAGTGTAAGTCACTATTATATAGTTTTCCTACCCATCCCCTAGCCTACATTACAACCCGTTAAAGTCCTATTTGATTCTATTTAATCATGCTTAATTAGTGGAGATGTACATAATGGGCAAGCCTATGGTTCTTTGTGCATACATGTGAATTTTATTTTTGAGTGTGAATTGTTCTTTGATGCTAAGTTCAAAATTTTATATTCAATCTTTTAAATTGAGTGTGTGGACTATTTCTTCTTGTGATGACACTTGTTTCATGATAGATATGTGATTTTATTAGCTTTGTTTGATGAGAGTAGGTGAGCAAGCTTAAATTTGATGAGTTCACAGTCCTTCCTTGAGGTTAGGAGGTTAGAGGTTTGTTGTTTATTTGTATATCTTGCATAATGATTGAGAAGTGTACTTGATATTTTGAAATTTGTATAGGGCCTAAGTGTTTGTAGCAATGATTTTTTGAGATGAGCTATAATGTTTGCTCGAGGACGAACAAAAATTTAAGTGTAGGGTGTTGATGTGAGACCAAACTACATATTTTTAATCCTTATTTGCCTCACATTTATTATTTATATCTGTCCTTTTTGAGCCTGAATTTTATGAATTGTGCTAAAAAGTATATTTTATTTGTAGAATTAAATTGGTGGAAAAATAAAGAAGTTTGGAGCTAAAAATAATTAAAGATGAAAGATTGAAGAAGGAAATCAAGCAGAAGTTGGCGAGAAAGTAAAGAACTGCACCACATAGGAGTTGTGCCACGTGGCAGCATCTCAAGATTTCCCAATTTGTGGCGGTGGACGAAGCACTGTTCACGCAGGAATCCAACTCCATTAAGGTTTTGGGTTCCCAATTTATTTTGGACTTAATTATTTTATTCAGGATTTTTTTTATATCTATAACTAGTCCATAAGAATAATTATTGAGGGAGGAGGATACAATGTAGAAAATAACTTTTGATTTAGGGTTTTATCTTTTCTTCTCTTTTATTTATTTTACATCTTTTATTTGAATGATTCATTGTAATTGTTCTATGTCTATGTGGAGTTAAACTTCTCGTTCTTGGATTATATTTTCTTACAATATGATTGCTTAGTAATTTTGATTCTGCATAATTGTTTATCATATTGGTTGTTCTTATATTCTTGTGATTACTATTTCCATGCTTGATCACCATAGAGATAAATATATTGTCTACTCTTAAACTCGGGAGAGGAATAGAGGGATAGAATGTGGAATATAAGGAGCATGATATTTTCTTGCATATCACTTGAATTGATTTGTGTCTAGGATAAGGATATACCTAGGTACCTTGCTTGGCTCAAATATGGGAAGACAACGTAATGCTCCATAGTTGGTCCAGTCTATCCCCGCTCAACGATGTAGTTAGGCTGTCAATTGTGGTGGACAGTTAGAGGTCGAAAGACCATGATTATATTATCAACCCTGTGAATCAATAACTAGATAATCAAATAAGTTGATGAAATTGATGATAAGCATGATTGTTAGTTAAATCATAATCCTAGATCGATTCATTCATTGATTGTGTGAAAACTTATCTTTTCTTAGTTAATTGTTTTTCAGTTATTTTATCTTTATTTTTAGTTTAGTTAATATATATTCATCTTCTGAAATCCTCCCTTAAATAAATAATTAGAATTAGTATAATTTAGTAAATGGTTAATGGACAAGTCCTTTGGATTCAATAATTCGGTTCTTTTAAGAGCCACTATATTACTTGTGCGACCGCGTGCACTTGCATGTGCAATTGGGAACAACAAGTTTTGGAGGCATCTAGATATATCCCTATCCTAGACACAAATCAACCAACAAAAGAATTCGTTGGTAAATTGATCAAATTGGTTGGCAAATTGAGTTACCAACCAAATGCCAACTTTTATTAATTCGTTGCAAAAGGCTCGTTGGTAAATATTACCAACCGATTTTAATTTGTTGGTAAACTTACCAACCAAAAATCAGTTGGTAAATACTCAAAGAAGTTGTTACAAAATTTTGAAACATGGCCCTGAAATTTCTGTTAGTAAATTCACCAACTAATTTTTGGTTAGTATATCGTTAGTACCTTTACTAACGAATTGAAAAGGAGTTAGTAATTCATTTTCTTGATTATTCGATTCTATTGGTAATTATATCAACAAATGTCTGATAGTAAACTTTTCCAGATACATTGGTAATTTGGTTGGCAGTTTTTGTAACAGAAAATTTATGTTGGTAATTTACCAATAAATTTTAAATACTTTTTTTTTGGTTTCCCATCCGGTGTCCGGTGTCTGGTACCCACTTTGGAGCCCGACTAAATCTGTATTCACACCGGGAAGTCCCACATTGGGGGGTAAAGCGCTCACTAACAAAGACGACTCTGTATCCAAGGGGAATTGAACCAGGACCTCTTGGTTAAGGATGAAGAAGTACTTACCACTCCACCACAACCATTGTTGGTAATAAATTTTAAATACGTTAGTATGATTATTTGTTTTTCTAATAAATTTACTAATTGATTGTTAGTTTGTTGGTAATATATCATTCAAGTTCAATGTTAGGTTAGTAATTGATTGACAATATGTTCAAAGTATTATTAACTGAATGATTATTCAATAGTAAAATATTTATTAATTTATTGCATTTAAAAATCTAAGAGCACGAATATAAATCCAAAAATATTAATATCAATTTTATAAATCATATTTGAATGAAACAATGCAAAATCAATGATAATAAGTTAAATTAATCTCAATATGACATATATCATTATATCAAAAAAATTAATTTGAGCACATTTACCAAAAATATTGACCAAATCAAAATTTTCGCCAAAATTTTAAAGTTAAAACGCCTAACAGCACAAACTGAAAATGAAAGCCTCAAAACCTGAACCAACCATCCTATTAGATATAAAAATGACCTTCCGAAGCTAATCGCGTGACGGAATTCACATCATAACACGTTTACAAAAAAATGTTAAGCAAAGTCAAATTTTGACCAAAAGTTAAAAGTTAAAACGCCTAACAAAATCCAAACCAACCATCCTATTAGACGAAAAATGACCTTCCAAAGCTAACCGTGCTGACGAAATTCAAATTTTAGCATGTTTCCCAAAAAAATTGACCTAATTCAAATTTTAGCCTAAAGTTAAAATTTAAAACGCTTAACGACACAAACTGAAAATAAAAATCTCAAAACCCGAACCAACCATCCTTTGAGACCAAAACTGAACTTATATGGCTAACCGCAGTGACAAAATTTCAATTCGAGCACGATTACCAAAAATATTGACTAAAGTGAAATTTTGGCCAAAAGTTAAAATGCCTAACGGCACAAACTAAAAATGGAAGCCTAAACACCCGAACCCTCTATCTTATTACATAAAAAACGACTTTCTGCATCTAACTGCACTGACAAAATTCTCATATGAGATCAAATATATTGACCTAAGTTAAATTTTGGTCAAAATTTATAAGTTAAAACACCTAACGGCACACACTATAAATGAAAGCCTCAAAACCCAAACCAACCATCCTATTAGATAAAAAATGACTTTTGGAGTTAATTACGCTGATGGAATTCTCATCTGAGCACATTCACAAAAATATTGACCAAAGTCAAATTTTGGCCAAAACATAAGATTTAAAACACCTAACGGCACAAATAAAAAATGGAAGCCTCAAAACTTGAACCAACCTTCCTGTTAGATAAAAAAAATGACCTTTCGAAGATAATGACACTGACAGAGTTCTAATCTGAGCACGTTTACCAAAAATATTGACCAAAGTCAAGTTTTGGCTAAAATTTAAAAGTTAAAACGCCTAACGACGCAAACTGAATATGAAAGACTCAACACTAAACGTTGATTTACCAAATAATTTAACTTCAATTGGTAAATTTATCAACTATTCAAATATAAGTTAGTAATTAATAATTTACGTATAAATTTTATCACAGTTGATAATAGTTACTATTCAACTAAACATTCATATGTAATATTACCAACTAATAATTAATATGTTGGTAAATTTTACCAATGGATTAATGATCAGTTGGTATATTACCAACTATTTTAATGATGTTTGTAATTTACTAACTACAATCTTTATTCGTCGGGAAAATTTTCAACTAATTGGATATTGGTTGGCAAGTTTACTAACAAATTACATTTCGTTACTAATTTACGAACACATTTATATTTGGTTGGTAAATTTAGCAACACAATCTTGCCGTTGATAAATGTTTGGTTAGCAATTCATTGGTAATATGTTAATAAATTATATAAACAATTTTTTTGTCATATTTACCAACCGATATATACTTCATTGGTAATATTATCAACAAAAGATGTGCGTTAGTAATATTTCAGTTGGTAATCCATTAATAGAATGTTGCTAAATTTGGCGCCATTTTTTCCCGCCGTATTTACCAACTAAAATACTTAGTTAGTAAGATTTTGGTTGGTAATCTGTTAGAATTTCGTTGTTAAGTTTTAAAATATAATTCAGTTAGAAATATGCTGGTAATTTGTTAGTAGAATACTAACCAACTTAAGTTGTTAGTAAAATCTGTTGGCAATTTGGAGTTTTTTTGTAGTGTTATATTCCACGTTCTATCCTTCTATTCCTCTCCCAAGTTCAAAAGAAGACAATAAATTTATTCTAATGGTGATCAAACATCAAAATAGTAATCACAAGAATATAAGAACAACTAATATGATAAACAAATTATGTCGATTTAAAATCACTAAACAATCATATTGTAAGTAAATATAATCCAAGAACGAGAAGTTTAACTCCACATAGACATAAAGAAATTACAACGAATCATTCAAATAAAAGATGTAAAATAAATAAAAGAGAAGAAAAGATAAAATCCTAATCAAAAGTTAATTTCTACATTGTATCCTCTTCCCCTTAAAAAATATTATTATAGACTATTTATAGATGTAAAAACCCTGAATAAAATAATTGAGTCCAAAATAAATTAGGAACTCAAAACCAAAATGAATTAGAATGCCGCTTGAACTGTGTGCCGCCTCAATTTTTTTCGTTGCGGCTTCTGTTGCTAGTGCCACGTGGCAGACTTCTGCGCCAATTCAATTGATTTCCTTCAATGCACTTCATATATATATATATATATATATTATATTATTTAATTTAATTTAATCCATTAAGCTGCTTGATTTTCTTCTTCAACCTTCTATTTTTAATTTGTTTTAGCTCCAAATTTCTTCATCTTCACATCAATTTAGTCCTACAAATAAAATACACTATTAAGAGTAATTCATAAAATCCATTCTCAAAAAGGAAAAATATAAATAATAAATGTGAGACAAATAATGATTAAAAATATGTATTTTGTCCGTCCTCGAGCAAACATTAAAGCTCATCTAAAAAAAATCATTGATACAAATAATTAGGCCATATACAAATTTCAAAACATCATGTACACTTCTCGATCAATATAAATAATAAATGTGAGACAAATAATGATTAAAAATATGTATTTTGTCCGTCCTCGAGCAAACATTAAAGCTCATCTAAAAAAAATCATTGATACAAATAATTAGGCCATATACAAATTTCAAAACATCATGTACACTTCTCGATCATTATGAAAGATCTCCAAATAACAACAAACCTCTAACCTCCTAACCTCAAGGAAGGACTCTGAACTCATCAAATTTAAGCTTGTTCACCTATTCTCATCAAAGAAAGCTAATAAAATCACGTATCTATCATAAAACAAGTGCCCTCACACGAAGAAATAGTCCACACACTCAAATCAAAAGATTGAATATAAATTAAGGACTTAACATCAAAGAACAACTCACACTCAGAAATAGAATTCACATGTATGCACAAAGAACCATAGGCTTGCCCATTATGTACATCTCCATTAATTAAGCATGCTTGAATAGAATCAAATAGGACTTTAATGGGTTGTAATGTATACTAGGGGACGGGTAGGAAAACTATACAATAGTGACTTACACTTCCTTAAGCACTTTGCATTTTAAGACTTTATCACTCATTATTTTCTTCTCTTTATTTTCGCCCCTCTCTTCAACAATTATTTCACAAGTAATTCGCATCATCTCAAGAATAATTCAATATATATATATATATTGGTAGGACCAAGGCCAATGTTTGAGCATACTTCTGAACTAGTCACCCTCAATTGAGTTGAGGTGCACATTGTCCATTAAGGATCAGGGTCAAAATAGAGTTTTTCTATACTTTTATTTTCCACACAATATAGCAGGGCCAATTTTTTTTTCATGTCACATTCTTTCAAAGAGGGATTTTTAATCACTATGTAGCTATCATTGATCACCTTTTACACTCAACCATCCATTTTCTTCAGATTTAAGAATTATAATTAGTCTATGCTACAGTGCTCAAGGAAGCAGGGTGCAAAAACTAGGGATTCAACAAAAAAAATCAAGGAAAAAATATGGCTACCAATAAAAAACTACAGGCTCGAAGGGGCTACTAGTGATATGTATCTGAAAAGGCTAAAATTTACAAGACAAATCAAAGAAAGCCTATTATCATCTCCTAAACAAGCAACACTTTTTATTTCGCTTCAATAACATGCAGGACAAGTTCTAGACTAAGATGCAAAACATGGAATAAATAAATTTTCACCACACATGGCACGAGTATCAATAAAGATGGATCAATTACACTTCTAAGAAAGACAAGATCATAACAAACTATAGAATAAAATAAGTTATACAAGGTCACAGCCAAGAGCCTAGATGTCAAAGAGTTTGTAATTTCACTAGCAATCAAGCATTCAAGAAAGTACTACTCAAAATTAGGCCCAAATAGCAAGTATCACATAACTCAAAAGGGTCTTTTCTTTTGTCTCCAAAAAAATAAAAATAAAATTTATTCCTAATAAAATAAAATAAAAGACACTCGGTTCTAAGGGACTATCCTCAGGAAAATAACCGAAAACAAAAGTCAAGGAACCCATCCTAAAAAAGAAAAGACTCAATAAAACAGTACACTTAAAACATGACAATGTCCCCAGTGCAACAACATAACCTAATGAGTGAAAGAAAGAGTTTTTCTTTTGGGTTGAGCTAAGTGTGCTCCTACTCACGATTTTTTTTTGTGTCAGGTCCGCAACGCGGACTTCACTGTCCAAATTTTATTTTTATTTCATTTTTTTTAAAACAAAACTATATTAAACAAATCTAACGCATACTTCACCCTAACCAAAATATGCGGAAGAATCCCCAACTCACACTTGAAAAGATGCTATGTCCCAAAGCATCAAATAAAATTGAAAAACAAGGGTTAGGAAAACTCTTTGAGGCCTCTAGGCCTAGCTAGTAGCATGTTCTCTCAATTTATTTTTTATTAAGGGTCGTACGCACCCACATTTAAGCTAAAACATGCTCCTTTGCTTCAAATTCTTGGGTACTCAGACTTTCCCTCATCTGCAAAAACAAGATCAAAAGAAAAAAAAAAGTGACACTAATAAAATAAAATAACATAAGAAATTATTTTTTTATTTTAATTAAATTATTTATTATTATTTTTTATAAAAAACTTAAATAAATAAAAAGAAAAAGTTTAACCTAGAAAAACAATTAATTTCTATGTCCCTGGCAGCGGCGCCAAAAACTTGTTGTGTCCAATTGCACACACAAGTGTATGTGGTCGCGCAAGTAATATAGTGGCTCTTAAAACAATCGGATTATCGAACCCAAAGGACTTGTCAATTAATTTTTCTTACTAAATTATACTAATTCTAATTATTTATTTAAGGGGGAGGATTTCAAAGATGAATATATATTAGCTAAACTAAAAATAAAGATGAAATAACTAAAAATCAATTAACTAAGAAAAGATAGATGTTTACACAATCAATGAATGAATTGATCTAGGATTATGATTTAACTAACAATCATGTTTAGCATCAATTTCATCAACTTATTTGATTATCTAGTTGCTGATTTACGGGGTTGATAATATAGTCATGATCTTCCGACCTCTAACCGTCTACCACAATTGATAGCCTAACTACATCGTGGAGCGGGGATAGACTGGACCAACTATGGAGCATTAAGTTGTCTTCCCGTATTTGAGCCAAGCAAGGCACCTAGGTATATCCCTATCCTAGACACAAATCAATTCAAGTGACATGTAAGAAAAGATCATGCTCCTTATATTCCACGTTCTATCCCTCTATTCCTCTCCCGAGTTCAAAAGAAGACAATAAATTTATTCTAATGGTGATCAAGCATCAAAATAGTAATCACAAGAATATAAGAACAACTAATATGATAAACAAATCATGCTGATTTAAAATTGCTAAACAATAATATTGTAAGTAAATATAATCCAAGAACGAGAAGTTTAACTCCACATAGACATAGAGCAATTACAACGAATCATTCAAATAAAAGATGTAAAATAAATAAAAGAGAAGAAAAGATGAAACCCTAATCAAAGTTAATTTCTACATTGTACCCTCCTCCCCTTAATAATTAATTTTATAGACTATTTATAGATGTAGAAAACCATGAATAAAATAATTGAGTCCAAAATAAATTAGGAACTCAAAACCAAAATTAATTAGAATCCCGCTTGAACTGTGCACCGCCTCAATTGTTTTCGTTGCTGCTTCCGTTGCTAGTGACACGTGGCAGACTTCTGTGCCAATTCAATTTCTTTCCTTCAATGCACTTCATATATTATATATTATTTTATTCAATTTAATCTATTAAGCTGTTTGATTTCCTTCTTCAACCTTCCATCTTTAATTCGTTTTAGCTCTAAATTTCTTCATCTTCACATCAATTTAATCCTACAAATAAAATATACTATTAAGAATAATTCATGAAATCCATGCTCAAAAAGGACAAATATAAATAATAAATGTGAGGCAAATAATGATTAAAAATATGTGTTTTGGCCTCACATCAGTAGGGAATGCACAACGAGGAGGAGACCAGCAGAACAATGGAAATTCTTACAATCCTAGTTGGCGTAACCATCCAAATTTCTCATGGGAGGTAATCAAAATCAGGCCCAAGGCCAAAATCAATATAGACCCCAGGGAAATGCACATGGATATCAACAACAAGTCCAAAGGGAGCAGCCCAATAAGCAGCCAAACAATCAACCAGATAACATGAGTGTGGAGGAAATGCTTAAAAATATTATGGCTGATCAAGCTCAGTAATGACTGATTTGAAAAACAACAAATTAGCTACTCAAAACTTGGAGAAGCAGTTTGGGCAGTATGCAAGTGCTCAAAATTCACTACCTCAAGGAGATTGCAGGAAAACACTAATCCAAATCCCAGGCAAGTAATGTTGTAGGTACACGTAGTGGTTTGCAGCTGGACAAGTTGACTCCAAAGAAAATAAACACTGATGATGTGAGTAAAGAGAGTGAACCCGAAAAGAGCGAGGTTGTTGCACAAGAAGAAATAGTGCAACCAATAGTGAAACCACCTCATCCATTCCCTCAAAAGTTCAAGAAACATAAGGAGGATGAATGCTTTGGTAAGTTTATCTCTCTTTTGAAACAAGTTCACATTAACTTGACATTGATAGATGATTTGCAGGGTATACTTAGGTATGCTAAATATGTGAAGGAGATTATGGCAAACAATAGGAGGTTGACGGAATATGAGACTGTTGCACTTACTGAAGAGTGCAGCTCCCGAATCCAAAATAAGTTGCCCACCAAACTGAAAGATTCGGGTAGCTTTACGGTCAGATCACTATAGGGCAGAGCATTCATGCACGAGGATTGTGTGATCTAGGAGCGAGTATAAATTTGATGCCAACTTCATTGTATAAAAAGTTGGGGTTGGGTAGTCCTAAACCTACTACCATCATCTTACAGTTGGCTAATAGATATGTTACTAGGCATGAGGGGGTTGTAGAGGATGTCTTAGTGCAAGTGGGACTGTTGATATTCCCAATAGACTTTGTTGTGCTGAATTTTGAGTCAGATCCTGAGGTCCCATTCATCTTGGGGAGACCTTTCTTGGCTACTGGGCGTGCTATGATAGATGTAGCAGTTGGGCAACTCACTATGCGGGCGCATAATAAAGTTAGAGGTGTTCGATGTGTACAAGGCATTAAAGTTACCAGCTGTATATGAAGAGTTATATGCAATAATTGTGATATATCTTGAGGCAGATGGTCGATATATTCCGTCTAAGGACCCGTTAGAGTGAGTGCTAGTAGGAGATGATATTTATAGGGATGTTGAGGTGCAGGAAATAGTGCAATTTCTTGATGTGGCACTTGTAGGTACATCAAGAGATAAATGAGAGCCTTTAAATAGGGTGTTGGGTCCTCCACCCAAGCCCTCCATTGAAGAAGCACCCCAACTGGAGTTGAAAGCATTGCCAGCCCACCTCAGGTATGCATTCTTGGGTGAAAATAAAACCTTACCAGTTATATTTTTTGCAGCATTATCTAATTCCCAGGTGGAAGCAACATTAATTATCTTGAGGAAGAGAAAAACAGCCTTGGTTTGGAAAATGTCCGACATCCATGGAATCAGTCACGTGTTGTGCATCCATAAAATCTACATGGAGAAAGGGCATAAGCCGAGTGCACAACATCAATGGAGAGTAAATCCAATGATGAAGGATGTGGTGAGAAAAGAAGTGATCAAGTGGTTAGATGCAGGGATCGTGTACCCCATATCATATAGTAAATGGGTGAGTCCAGTATAGTGTGTGCCCAAGAAGGGCGGAATGACGGTGGTAACCAATGAAAATAATGAATTGATCCCTACAAGAACAGTGACTGGGTGGCGCATCTGCATGGACTACATGAAGTTAAATGACGCCACTAGAAAGGACCATTACCCGGTGTTTTTTATTGATCAGATGTTGGATAGATTGGTGGGTCAGGAATATTACTGCTTCATGGATGGCTACTCAGGTTATAATTAGATTGTTATTGCACTAGAGGACCAGGAGAAGACTACCTTCACGTGTACGTATGGCACTTATGCGTTCAAGTGCATGCCATTCGGATTATGCAATGCACCGACGACATTTCAGAGATGCATGATCGTAATCTTCCATGATATGGTGGAGGATTTTGTTGAGGTGTTTATGGACAACTTCTCGGTGTTTGGTGAGTCTTTTGACCTTTGTTTTACTAATCTTGACAGGGTCCTTGCTAGGTGTGAAGAAACAAATCTTATGATGAACTGGGGGAAGTGTCACTTCTTAGTTCGAGAGGGGATTGTGTTGGGGCACAAAATCTCCAATAATGGGCTAGAAGTTGACAAAGCCAAAGTAGAGGTTATTGAGAAGTTGCCACCATCCATCACAATGAAGGGAGTTAGAAGTTTTTTGGGGCATGTTGGGTTCTAAAGGAGATTCATCAAGGACTTCTCTAAGATTGCAAGACCCATGTTCAGTCTGTTAGAGAAAGAGATGAAGTTTGTATTTGATGAAAAGTGTTTGCAGGCATTTGAGCCGTTAAAGAAGAAATTAATAGAAGCACTTATTCTGATTGCTCATAACTCGGAGCTTCCATTCGAGCTTATGTGTGATGCCAGTGATAAGGCGGTTGGGGCAGTGCTTGGGCAGCGAAAAGATAAGTTGTTTTATTCCATCTACTATGCTGGTAAGACACTTGATGCGGCCCAATCAAATTATACTTGAGAAAGAAATGATGGCGTTAGTGTTTGCGTTTGATAAGTTCAGGTCATACTTGGTAGGAACCTAGGTTGTAGTGTATACTGATCATGCTGCAATCCGGTATTTGTTTAATAAGAAGGATGCCAAGCCGAGGCTAATTAGGTGGATTCTGCTATTGCAAGAGTTTGATCCAGAGATAAAAGATATAAAAGGAACTGAGAACCAGATAGTTGATCATCTGTCCAGATTAGAGGACTCATCTCATGTGAATGATGAAGGACATATTCACGAAGAGTTCCCTGATGAACAATTGCTTACATTGGACCTTGCTCAAGTGACTTGGTATGCTGACATTGTTAATTTTTTGTTAAGTGATTTATTTCTACCTGGGGGGCTCAACACATCAAAACCAGAGGCTGAAGTATGATGCACGCTTCTATGTTTGGGATGAGCCCTTCTTATTCAAACAAGGACATGATCAGATGGTGAGAAGGTGTGTAGCTGAACAGGAGGCGGCCCAAGTGTTGCAGAGTTGTCACTCTTCACCATATGGTGGACACCACGGGGGTAAACGCACCACACATAAGGTATTACAATCTGGAACTCCAAGAGCCATGATCAGTGATGGAGGTACACACTTTATTAATAGTTCAGTGCGAAATTTGTTGGCTAAATATGGGGTAGGACACAAGGTAGCTATAGTGTATCATCCCCAGACTAGTGGGCAGGTGGAAGTGTCTAATAGAGAAGTAAAGCAGATCCTCCAAAAGACTGTGAATGCCCAAGGATGATGTTGATCCTTCGATAGGAAATATGTTAATGATCCATCAGTAGAATATGTATGTCCATCGGTAGGACGAATGAAGATCTATTGGTAGAATGATGTTGATCTATCAATAGGATAAATGATAATGATCCATTGATAGAATATAAATGCATGTTCATCGGTAGGATAATGTTGTGACTTCCATGACCTTTGTACATTACCATGTATGGTATCAATGTGACTGGAGAATATCCTTCAAATGCCAACCTTTTGTCAGTTTATGGCATGAAAATGGATATATTGGCAAGTTGCACTTCAAATCCTCTATGGAATTTGATGCATCCAACGTATGTCCTTCAAACATCTATAACATTGGAAAATGTCAATGGTTCTCTTTGACGAGATCAACATGTAATAGCCCTCTCAGCAATGGACATTATCACCTCTAATAATGTAATATAAATACCAATACCACATTTGGTTATGGACATTACCACCTTCGATAATGAAATATGAATGAATATTACCATTTCTGGTAATGTAATATGATGAACATTATCACCTCCAATGATGTAATTTGATTGACATTACCACTTTGGATAATGGACATTAACACCTTCGAAAATATAATATAATATAATGATCACTACCACTTTCAGTAATGTAATTTGATGAACATTATCACCTTCAATTATGGACATTACCACCTATGATAATGTAATATGATTGACATTACCATCTTCGGTAATGTACATTACCACCTCCGATAATGCAATATGAATGAACATTACCACTTTCTATAATGTAATATGATGAACAGTACCACCTTAGGTAATGTAATATGATTGACATTATCATTGACGGTAATAGACATTACCACCTCTGATAAGGTAATATGATTGACATGGCCACATCCGATAATAGATATTACCATCTCTGATAATGTAATATGATTGACATTACCATCTCCTGTAATGGACATTCCACCTCCGATAATGTAATATAAATGCACATTACCACTTCCGATAATATAATGTGATGAACACTATCTCCTCTGGTAAATTAATATGAATGAACACTCTTGGATATTCACACTACCTCCACCGGCAATGATGTGCCTCACGAATATTCTTCAACGTCAGTCTCATCTGACTCCAACGTGGAATAGATAGGGTACACATCTTTCACCTTTGAATTGATGTGACATATCAAATATCATTCAATGCCAGCCTCTTTCGACTTCAACGTGGAATAAATAGAGTGCACACCTTTCACCTCTGAATTGATGTGACTTATAATATCCTTCAAATGTCAACTTCCAATGACTTCAACGTGGAATAGATAGGATCCACTTCACCTCTTGTAACGACCCAAACCGTCGTTAATTAAGAGACGAAAAATGTTAGAAAATACAGGGGCCACTGTCCCGCCAGAGTGGGATAAATGCTGCTAGGGCGGCAGTGCTCTAGCGGGATAAGTAGTTGCCAGAGGGGATGGGAGAGACAGAATGTAAATAACACAAAATCTGATGTTCTCTTTTTTCCCAAAAAACCTAAATTAGACGAAAATCACCCCCAGAAACCCTCCAAAAGCTACTCTAGTATTGGGAAAGAAGGATGAAGATATTTCTAGCGTAAGGAGATCGATAACTTGCGGATTCTTGGCAAAATTCACCGTCTTGCCATCCAAAAAAACCAGAATTTGAGCTATAAATTCCGTGTAGTTGCTTGGCGCCAGGTAGGCTAGGTTTTATTGATTAAGTAGTTATAAATCTATTATTCACTGCGTAGTATGTTGGAATTTGATAGTAGGATTCATGCATAGGATTTCGTGCACCAATAAGAATAAATAGTTGATTATGCGTATATTCCTAAGTGTTACATCAGACGTATAATATAGGAGAAAGCCCTATCTCGTGAACTAGGGTTTGGTAATGGTTGTGATTTCCTATTTTTTGTGATGTACGTTGACTGGTGGTTGTATGATATGTATGCGTATAAGCAAAGTATCACAGTATTAACGAACGTAATGAATTGATTATGAATAATGCATGCCAGGAACTTGAGTAATTGACTATATGATGTGAGTATTGTATGTTGTGAATGTGATTGTGCTTGTGTTGTGATGCATTAGATCGGGCGTCACGTACCGACACACTAACTTGCATTGGATCGGGTGCTACGTTCTGGCACACTAACTTGGATCGGGTGCCACATTCCGGTGCATACATGGGATCGGGTGTCATGTCTGGCACACTAACTTGGATCGGGTACCACGTACCGGTACACTAACAGTTCGGGTGTGAGTTCCATGAGAGGGCCATTGACTTGACATATGGATGTATTATTGAGAATGTGGAATGGTGCATTGAATCTTGACATGATAACTGGGTTGCACGTTATATATAGGCATATGTGTGAATTGCAATGTTGTAAGTTAATTGGAGATATATGTTTGTGTAATGAATTGTGAATGGTAGAGTCCCAAATCAGATTGTGTCATGGTAAGGGGAAACAAGGGGGTCTCGGTGCTATTCTTATTGATTAGAATGTGGTCCGATTTATTTATTGTTGAGGTTTGGGTGGTGTTTAGTGATAGTGTTTATAGTTGGATTTTCCTCGTGAGAGGGTAGTACTCTAAAATGGATAGTAAGCCTCGATAGGCGTGGTGTGGGGATTATAAGCTAAGTGGAGATGGGAATGAAGTAAGGGGCTATAGGCAAGTATGCTAGTATGATAATAATATCCGGAATGGTAAGGGGAGGGAAAATATAAAGGTGGATGAATGAACAATTTTATTACATGTTTCGCTAGTTGATTTCTCATATTATGTGGTGGGTATTTGGGTTGACCGATGATGCCTACCAGTACGTGTGGTTGTACTGATACTACTCTTGCTATGCCTTTTGGCATAGTCTGGTTGCAGGATCTGTTTCATAGGTGAAGACGAAGGCAATTCTCTAGCAGCTTCTATTTTCCTTCCACATGGTGGGAGCTGTGTCTTTTCATTAATATGTTTTTACTTTGTACTCTTAGTAGCTCCTGTACCTGTTTAGACTAGATCCCTGGGGTGTTAATTACTTTACAAGTCTTAACTTTGAATTGTTAAAACTCTTAATTTATAAAAATCTCCATGAATTTGTTTTCATCTTAGTTTCCTTAAGTCTTTCGTATGTTTTTAAAATGGTTGGGAATCTAGAGTTCTCCTACTTAGGCGTTAGAGTAGGTGCCCGCACGTCCTGGTGGGTTGGGTCGTGACACCTCTGAATCGATATGACTTATTAAAATATCCTTCAATGTTTTCCTCCTCCAACTTCAACGTGGAATAGAAAAGGTGTACATCTTTCACCTCCGAATTGATGCGACTTATAAATATCCTTCAAACATCATCATCCTCAGACTTCAACGTGGAATAGATATTATAACTTTGGCAAGTTGCACTTCAAATACTCTCTAGTATTTTACGTGTCTTACGGATGCCCTTCAAACGTCTTTGATGTTGGTACCATGACGGCCTCCTGGGCAACTAATTATGCAATGGCTCTCTTGACAAAAGAAAATACAATGATGTCTATTGTAATTAGGTGGATGACTCGCAATTGTTCATTGTAACAAGGTGGATGACTCGATGATTGTCAAATTGTAATGAGGTGGAAAACTCAATGATTATTCAACTGCAACGAGGTGGCTGACTCGATGATTGTCCAACTGTAACGAGGTGGTTAATCACGTTTTTGAAAGTGTCATCCTCTCGATGCTTTCACATGTTCATGTACTCGAAAAGGAACGATTAGTAGGTACAATGTTGCCTTAGCTAGAGACTTAGTCATGAAATCTTAAGAAAAGATAATTTAAAAGAGAATGTTAGATTTTTAAGTAAGAGAAAATTGTAAATTTTATTAAAGAAGTAAAGACAATGATGTTAGATTTCATAAAGTTTTTCTTTAGAGTTAACAAATTAAATAAGATAACAGTGGTGAATTTTGTTAGTGACATGAGATCTACAGTTAAATCTAATAATTTTTAAAATAAAAATATTAGGTTTGAAGGACCAGAATGAACATTTTTGTTATACATTAAAGACCATTTCAATCAAGTAAAATATTTTAAGAATCAAAACGAGCACTTTTATTATATATTAAGAACCATTTCAATCAAGTATATTAAGGAATGACCATGAAGGACCATTTTGATCATTTTATCATCTTTTTAACATAAAATAATTCGACATCCTTTTTGTATATTTTTCTTACTTCCAAATTCCAATTACTAAATAATCACAATTCATAAGTCAAACCTCACAAAATAAACTGGTGAACCTTCCTTCTATTAGATTGGATTAGAGTCTATCTATACACACAAAATTTAGGTAACTATCAATTTCAATAGGAAAGTACCAATTTTCAATAGGTAACTACCAATGTTTATACTTAAACGGTATGTGATTTTCTCCCTATAAATAAACACTGGCATCAAACCTAAAAAGCATCCCAAATTTCAAAGAAAAATCTACTTTTTAAAGAAGAACAAAAACATAGAGGAGATTAAGGAGAACGGGCACAGGAAAGAAGAAAATAGAGATCGAGAAAATTACAAAGAAAAGTTCTAGAATGGTGACATTCTCCAAAAGAAGGAAAGGACTTTTCAAGAAAAATGAAGAACTTGAATCCTTGACTGGTTCTCAAGTTGCCTCTGTTGTTCTTTCACCCAGTGGAAAGACTTATACTTACGGAGATGTTAACACTGCTATCAACAGGCATTTTCCGAACATTGATTGCATGAAACAATCAACATCAGGGATAAATTTTCATGATTCTGATTCTGATGTTGTTGTTTCTAGTGGATCCTCAAAGTTCAGATCATTTGACTCCGAGAAGGAAAAGTCTCTGTGATTGGGTGGAGGATATAGATGTTGAACAATGTCAAAATTTAAATCAACTATTATTGTTGAAGGAGCAATTGGAAGGAACTAAAAAGAAGATTGTTTTCATTGAAGATTCCAAGTCCTTTCAAGCTTTGTTTGCGTAGCCTATTCCAATAGACTAGGTGATCTAAACATAATGTAGGAGCATATTTTTAAAAAATCCAATTGTACTATTGTTAATACAGTTCGGTATGTATTAACAAATAAATTATTAGAAGTTTCCTCCTTTATATGTTTTTATTATTTAGATTTACCATATGCATGATCATCAAGTGAATTTCTTAAATAAATTATTTTTTAATTATATTTTAAAAATTGATATTTTATTTGTGTATTTTAAGCATTTTCACTTTTATGTAGTTCATTTAAAAAGTACTGTATATGTAGGGTAACATATATTCTGAAAAATTAGTTTATGTATGTTCATGATATGAATGTATATTGATATGGACATTATGATTATTGAGAAAAGTACTATACGAGTTATATACTCATATATGTGTATGTTCGCAACAAATTTTTGTAAACGCCGAAAATTAATTGCAAGCAAAATAAATAAATGTGATTTTTATTATGAATATTGTGAGTACAATTATGTTGTTTTCTAATTCTTCTCTCCTAAACTTTAGTACAAATTTATATCAAATGGTTATTAAAGCTAAAATTATGTCATATATGGTAATAAAAACAAAGTAACACTTAAAAGCATAATTAATCAAATAAAATATATTATTCATGTAAAAAATCCTTCATTTCAGCTCCCCTTCTCATTCATAACAAATGAACAGGTGAATTAAGGGTGTACATGATCGAGTTGAGTTTTTCAAATACCAAATCAAATCATTATTATCGGATTTTAAAATCTATAAACCAAATAAAACTGATAAAACTTGGATTTTTTAACCTCGATTTTTTTCGGGTCCCTCCGACAAAGTATCAAACATATAATTAACTTGTACTTTAAATATATCTTTAGTCCTACCAAAATACAATCATCTAAGGTCTTTTAAAAGAAAATAACACAAAATATGAGATTAGTGATGACAAAAAAATAACAAAAAATAATAATGAAATTGCATACAACAAATATTGGAAATTAATAGGTCATAAAAACTGATCATAATTCAAAGTACTAAATCATGCAAAAATAAGTCTGATAAGTAGTAATTACATGACTTTCTTTATTGATTTCTCACCCAGTATCCGATACTCACATTGGATCCTCACTAAATCTGAATTAGGTTATTTATTTTAATTACCTAAACCAATGTAAAATTAAAGAACAACTCTTCAATATTATTGTCATTCTTAGTATTGAATTGATTTTTTATTAACATTAGTACTGATTTGATTTTGATTCGAGATTTATTAGAGTTACGAATATCTACGGATTATAATCTTTATTGGACCATTAAAAATTCTAAAATTTCAAACATGAAATAATATGTTAAAAGATTAAAACTACGAGAAATATAAGAAATGTTTATAAATTATATCAAAGTAATTTATATATATAATATTGGATTGTTTTGGTCTCGGACTAACATTTTTTAGTTAAAACCAAACCAACCCAAGTATAATCAGATTTTTTTTATTTAATACCAAACCAAATCAAATCAAATCAAATCACTAGTCAAATTTTGTTTTTCAATTTGCTGTTTGATTCAATATTCGAATTGGTTTTGTTCACTGAAATAGTTGTGTTTTCTACCCCCTCTTCTCCTTTCGGATTACAACAAGTGAATTTTGAGGGAATATTATAAAAATATGAAAAAATTGATAGCAAATTAACTTGAAGGAACAACAGAGCAGCATAAGACAAGTTTTGTTGTATTTTGTTAAAGTAAATTCTTATTTTTGCTCCACCACTACAGTATGCATCTCTATAAAATATATATATGCATACTTTGTACAGTTGCAATCCAGTAAGTGGAGTCCACTTCTTTAATGGTGAAAAGAGAAATCCAGTTATACCTTCATTTAGGCAGGCGTAAATCATCAAAAGACTACTTGCTAAATTATTCCCTCATCACAGTTATTATTATTCTTATTATATACTCCCTCCGTCCCATTTTATGAGTTAGTTTGACTCGATATGGAGTTAAAGAAAGAAAAACTTTTGAGATTTGGGGTCTGAAATAAATAATTGATATTTGTGCGACCATAATTCATTTCATCAAGGGTAAAATGACCATTTTAAAGTTAAATTGTTACTTAATATAGAAATGTGTTATTCTTTTTTAGACCGACTAAAAATAAAGTAAGTCATATAAAGTAGGATAGGGGGAGTTGTATTTTTTATTAGGTTACTTTGTATTATTTTTCATTTGGGATTTCTGGTCATTATCCAGCCCAAAATTCAGGACTTGTCACACCTGATATGAATCCAGATTAAATTGGTACTACTATTTGATAAGTGAACATTGTTTGGTTGGATATATTATGTGTTTCATTGATTATTAATTCTTGTATCACTTGCCACAATTGATGTAAATCTTATAATGAATTCAATGTGGATGTGTCCCATCTTTTAAGCTTCAGTCTGCACCCATCATAAGTCAATTTTGAACAACTAAAATCAGGAAGACTTTTACTACTAGATGATTGATTAGAAAGAATGGAACTATCACCACAAGTACACAACTAAAGCTTTGATGAAAACGCCGGAGCTCTTTCTATCTTGATGAACATACCAACCGCGTTCTGGTGCCTGAAAATAATGTATCTGCTTCTCAGGATTGCATATGAAAATCCAGTGTGTAAGCATGGATTTCAGAAGGGCTTGTTCCAGGCCTGAAAACACAAAAGCAATGGAAAAGAATAAGGAAATACAGTTTAAAGAAAAGCTCTTGGCAGAAAAAAAGCCAAGAGCCATAGTGTAGTGCAGTTTCAACTTTCAAGCACCAACAGCCAGATACACCTTTCCAGGTCTAACTATTTTAGGCTTTAGCTCTCAAGCATCCTAGTTTTCAGCAAAAGCTCAACCCTTTAAGTCAAGCATCAGAAATGGGAAAATAAGTTAATACTCCCTCCGTCCAACAATAGTTGTCCACTATACTATTTTGGGATGTTCAACAATACTTGTCCACTTTATGAAATCAATGGATAATTTTACACTTAGTTCCTAATTTACCCTTATCATTAATTATAGTCATTTTGTATTTATTATATTCAAAGGATGATGTAGTAAAATTATCCCTTAAGAAGTGTGCAAAGTCAATAGTGGACAAGTATTGTTGGACAGAGGGAGTATTTAAAAAGAACTGAATAATGGGGGAGTAGTAACATGTATCTCAACTTGAAAGTCAAATTGTTTGAGACATTTACTCCAAGGTCGAAACGTGTTGCCCTATATCCGACAGATACATATTATTCCACTGAGAGATGGGGTTATATACAACGCAATGCATGTCAATCCAATCTGCTTATTTTTTTGGATAATAGTGGTGTTTGAGCCAGCCTGCGCATGCATGTCAATCCAATCCTTTTGGGGGGATAATAGTTGTATCGGAGCTAAGTTGTGTGCACCTCAATTATTCCACCAGTACTTGTCCTCCCACCAGCATAGGTATCGAGTAACTCTGTCAACCAAGGTTAGAAAGACAAGGGGAAATGAACTAGCCTTATTTGTCTTTGTTGGGATTTGACCCCTGGTCTCCAAGGTTTTCTCCCACCTCATTGACAGCTGGGTTGTACTCTTGGGTGTTCATCACATCCAGAGTTCTAATAAATGTTAGAAGAAACAAATGGGTACCTTACCAGCTTAAGTCATCCCAATCCAAGGAGCTAAAAAGAAATGGAAACATGAACTTGCCACTGTTTTTAATAGACGGAGACAGCTAACTACTCTACACTAATTTAAGCTTCACCAAAGATTAGGATAGGAAGAGGGGCCAAATGTGGCTCCATAGAGTTGGGGCTAGTCTTGCAAAGAAAGCCAAACAGATAAATTAAATTGCAATTTCAGAGAACTTAATCTGAAGCTCAATGAAGTGAGAATAATTTGAAGGCCAAGAAATTGAGAAATAAATTTGAAGGGCAAGCATACTCATAGTACTAACGTTAATCAAGTTACTATTAGAGGATCTTCTCTCTTTTCCAGTCAAAGGATATTTAAAGACAAGATGGTCGAGTATACCTACAATACACAGCTTGCTAATAACCAGAGACTGATAGTGGGGCCTCTCCAGAAAAATGAGAAATATACAGACAGGTTTTAGCCAACACTCTAGTGACCAAATATAAGAAAGAAAGATACAGCACCTATGCAGCACAGCAAATAAAAAGAACATTCACAGTTTGGGATTTCTCCTATTAGTTACTTCTTCAAACAAATGACATTTCATCTTATTGGTTGAGCTATAAATACTATTCAAATCGAAAGTGCTCTCCGTTCTATGACTATTGTCATACACGTTTAAATAGGACATATCTAGCATACTTAGAACAATAGACCTAAGTTGCTTGGACTCCGGTGCAGAAATACAATACAGGTGCGGATCTCAAGGTCAAATTCCCCTTCACATAAATTTTAGGATTTGGGGGTATGTATACGAGTGCAGATATGGGTGTTAGGATATGGCCAATAAATGTATATTATAACATACAAGTATATATCTCAATTAATCAAAGCTAGTGAACTAAAACTCATAAAAATTTGATTCTTTATAAGCACCTACTCCCTCCGTCCCAATTTATGTGGCACCGTTTGGCTTGGCACAAAGTTCAAGAAAAAAATAAAGACTTTTGAAATATATGGTCTAAAACAAACCTGAGACATTTGTTGACTATAAATCACTTCATCAGGGTAAAAGGAAAATTTTGAAGTTAAGTTATTTCTAATTATAGAAAGGTCATATTCCTTTTTGGACCGACTAAAAAGGAAAGGATTCCACATAAATTGGGATAGTGGGAGTAATATTTTATTCATAAGAATAAGATATAATGGCAAAACATGCTCATACCATATATAACTATATGTATATGACATAAACCCAAAATACAAACCAAATACCCAATTAATCTATACTTCTCGCCCATAGATGTAGTCAAAGTACCCAAGGTAAGTTGACCAAATCCTATGTGGATCTCACACCCACACTCACATCCATGTTGTGTCGATACGGGTGAGGCAATCATTTTGAAGAGTTTTAGCAACATAACAACAAATTACTAAAGCTTCGCAGAGGATCTTAGAACTAAGTGAAGACTATAATATGGGGTGACCAACATACCTCTTGTTAATGACGCCATAATGAAACTTCGGTCTTCCAACTTTAATATCTTCTATGTACTACAATGACATGAAATAAGAGAGATAAAATAATTTAAATTTAGAGCGAGCAAGCAAATGAACACACATATATACACAGAACATACATATATGTTCTCTAAAGTTAAATATTTAACCATGTAGCATAAAATTTTACCAGATTCAAGGTTACTAGCATTGATGAAAATGCTAAAGAATCATAAGGAATATCATCAAGTTCAAAAAGCTGACATTCTGATGATTCTGGACCCGGTGAAAAGTGGGGATTTTTCAGTTTTGCCAAAAAAATCATGTATGTCTGCAAAGAGGAGGAAAAAATAATTATCATCAATATCGGACATAATTCATAGTAGGTGAATACCATCTTCAAGAATTTATACTAACTTGGCCTATAAGAGGGATGTCCAATTGAGCAAAAAGTGATTGAACCTCTACTTCTGCATTTGCCTCTTCCCAGGTTTCCCTAATTGCTCCCTCAGCAGCAGATTCACCAATCTCCATATAGCCAGCTGGGAGCGTCCTACCAGTACAACATTATTTGAAGATAAACTTTACTATACTGGAATTCGAATTACTTCAGTACTCTCTATATTTCTGAATGCTGGGAATTAATAGAGAACTTCCTTAGGAGGTTGAGTGAAAGTCCTCCCTTCTCACTAAACTCTGTTGGCAGACACATACCAAAGTCCATATGATGGGTGAATTTTCCGCCTGCACATTAATATCTTCTTATCATGCTCAATAAGGCAACCAACAACCTGTATTTGAGAACAAACCGTTACAAATATTACCCCCTTAGTAAGAAGCAGAAGAAAGCTCCGGGCTTGATGTGTGTTGCACAAATGAATAATAATACCAACAACGGAAGAAAGAACAATGTTAATTCATGTGGCTACTATGAAAGAGTAATTTTGGTCTTATGACCCCAAAGTTTACAACTAGAACAACTATACTCCATGAGGTTCATATTAGTGAACAACTAGAATCACTAAGATTTCCGTGGAGGGCTGCTCTCAGAGAGCGGCTTGAGCATCCCTCCTGGAGGTGTGCAGCTCAAATGGGTAAAATAACCATAACTGTTTCCCCATGAAAAAACGACCTGAAGTTTAGCAAGCTCCCAAACTATTAATCCAAAATACAAAATAAAACAATACAGGGTCTGGATAGTCTCTTTAACATCAGAATTACAAAGACCAAGCAAAAACTTGTGCTGCACTGCAGCATCTTGCCATACGTTCTATATTGATTACTAGGTGCAGTTAGGTATATTATCTGTTTATAATGATGGTACAGTCCAATTTGCACGCACCTCAACTATTCCACCAGATACCTACTATCTCCCACTAGTACATACTCAGGGTTAACTGTTATACCCTGTGCCTTTAAGTTCAAGTACGACTAGTCTAACATCGACGAATTGGTCCAACCACGGGATTATAAGGTCAAGAATGAGTATATAAGTTAAGGGTCAGTATATTGTAGTGTTGCAAGGTTACAGATTCATAAGAGATTTAATGTTTTAAGTTAAGCCAAACGCGACTACAAATGGTTTATCATTTACGTGCTGCGAAAAGGTCAACTTTGAAAGAGTATATCTACAATGAGGATTTATGTAATGATCATTATATCAAATTAGAGGTGTTTGAATCTAGTTTCCCACGAAACAAACCGCTCGTCAACCTGACTTCATTACAAAAAGTTATGCATGTTTTACTACGGACCTGCGCAAATTGCATGTGGGACACATGGCAGCCAAAAGCCCAAAACTCTTGTTTAATAAATTGGGGCTGAGGGATTTCATTTGGCATTTGTTCTTTCACATTTTTGACTGTCTCTAAAGAGATTTTGTCCTCCACACCACCTAAGTTCAAGTTAAGTGAATTTTCCAAGGAATCAAGTGAAATTCTTCATCCTAGCTCATGAATTATCCTTACCCGTGTTGTTTTCTCGAAGGTTCAGTATGTTCTTTGGTGAACTCAAGTATAAGGAACTTGGATTTCTTCAAAGTGAGGTATGAATATTCTTCTACCAACATATAAGAGATTCTAATGGCCTTTAAAGTATAGTTTACAAGCTTGACTCACGGGATGGTGATCAAAAGCCGTGAGCCCAAGTTTTTCCCTTTTCAATAAAGTAATTTGTAGTAATTGATATGTGTGCAGGGTTGTTTTGGTTGTTATATGGTTGGAGGGAGATTCGAAGGTCTCGTAGCAGGCGGTTGAGCTGTTGATTTTGACAAGAAAGCTTAAGTATGAAGAATGTCATAAATTGAGAACTTTGTGAGCTTGTCGCTTGTCAAATGTTTGTCAAACTGTGTAACTGGCCGAGTTTCTTGTTTTGCTGCTTATATTAGTGTTAGTATCATCATTCTGCTAGATTGAAGCTGCAAAGGAGTAATTGATCATGGTAATACACTAATGATTGGAATCAAGGTATGTAAGGGCAAAACCTCTTCTTTTTTTGAAGAGGCAACCATTTGAATATATACAAGAAGACTCAACACCAAAAGGTAATTACAATCTTAGATTCATGAGAGCAAAAGTAGGGGGAGACTATGAATAAACAAACAAATTATTGCCAATCAAATTTATCAAATCACCTATAGCCAACTGTATATGGGGAGTCTAGCACATTTGCCAGCAGAAAGGAAACAGGCAGTCAAAGACATTAACAGATTAGCAAGCTTAGGAGTCCGACTCATGGACTCTGAAGATGGTGAAGTAGTTGTCCAGTATACTGCAAAGTCATTCTTAACGGCAACAGTGAAAGAGAAGAAGTGTGATGACCCCTTGTTACTTCAGTAGAAAGAGGGGTTCCGCCAACATAGAGTCACGGGATTTGAGCTCGCAAGAGATGGCACCTTAAGGTGCCAAGATAGATTATGTGTTCCCAATATTTTTTTTTTTTTAAGAAGGTAACTTATGTGTTCCCAATATGAAAGGCTTCAAGAGAATATTATGAGTGAAGCACCTTGCCCATGGTATTCTATTCATCCTGGTTCCACGAAGACAAGCCATGACCTTAAAGAGGTCTACTAGTGGAACAACATGAAAAGAAGCATAGTAGATTATGTGGCACACTTCCAAATCTTAGGCGGATAGAGAAGAAATAATCTAGTGTTTTTCTTGTCTCAACGGGGATTTGAACCCTGATCTCTAAGATTTGCACTCACCTCAATGACCACTATACTACACCTTTGGATATGATTAGGTGTATACATATTTGAAACTGTCCCTCATATTGAAACCAAAAATAAAATAATAAACAAATTCAAACCGTAGACTTTATAATTGAAGCATGGTCACCAAATTGATTTGGCTGGGTGATTATAAACTGGTTCTAAACAAAAATAAATATTCCCAGATTTAACCATCAATACTGAAATTTAACCACCAAACATGTAGGCAATGAAAAGACAAAGGAAAAATAATGTGATCATTACGATTGCAAGAAGTAATACAATGATTAGTTTGCATTTGATTTGAAAATACAAGTGGAAATTCAGACAGTGAAGCTTAATGAACATCTTACCATTTTTGGATTCTCATAGGTAATCTTCCCACAACGAGTGCAGATAGCTCTCACCTTTTCTTCACCATCAGGTATCTCATGCTTATTTGGGCCCCCACAAAACTGGCAGAAGTTGATCTTGCGAATGTTTCCCTGCAGAGTCTTTGAACTGAAATTGATCAAGGAAAAGATAAAGGAACTTGAACAATTTATGAAACACAAAATGCTCTCAGATCTATTTAAATAACATATAGGTAAATTTTTAAAAAATTGGCTAGTGTTAAAGAGTAACTCATATTAGTTGAGAGAGGGGTTGTTAAAACCTTACATGATGTTGGGCAAGTCTCACCTCATGAACTAGCTTTTGGAGTTGAGTTATGCCCAAAGTTCATTTTCCTTCAAATGGTATTAGCATCTGACTCATTCCTATACTTGGTTTACATAATGTTGGACCCCCATGTTATTTTAGTCATACTTCAAATGTCCAGCCCTCAGACGTGCAGGGTGGGGTGTTAGAGTGTCCATGTTGATTGAAGAAATGAGTTTTCATGTCCTTATATGATGTTGGGAAATCCTCACATGTAAGCTAACCTTTTGGGTTGACAAGCTCAAGGTTCATTATTCTTCACAACTGACATGCAAAAAATGTTTATAGGAAGAGAAACACAAGATGAGGCTGAAGAGAAGAGGAGAGAGAAACTCCAGCTGAATGCCTCAGTTCATAACAGATCTTGGTTATTTCAACTTGGACAGCCAATTATATATCAGATACCTAGAATCATAGGCATGCTAGCATTTAGAAGAATGCTATGCGCAATAAGAAGCCACTTCCATTTATTTCTGATTGCATATTGCCTTCCATTTTGGACAAGTATGCATGTTTTGACCGCTAGGTTGATGTTAGGATGTGACAAGGTATTTTTCATCAGATAGTATATTTACATCAAAGTTTTTGCAGGACTTTTTGGGAAAATGTAAGCTTGTTGCTTTATAATATTTTCTAATGACATATTGACAATAAAAGGGATCATTAAATAGATTAAATCACTTCCAGTCGAAATGCTCCCAGGCACATTACCCAAGGTAAACTTTTACAGGTCCCTCCTGGGCCCCTAAAATCCCTTTTCTGGCGATCTTGCATTGCTAGAACCTCCCTCAACCCCACTCCTTTCCAACCTTTCTTTTTTTGTTACAGCCATGGGGGACAATACCATTTATTTTGCTGTAGGATTCAAATCTTACAATATTATCAGAGTAGCTTCTAGGGCTGAAACATGGTAAGACTGGGTAGAATGAGGTCGTAACATGATGACCACGATGAGTATTATCTAGAAGACGATGGAGTGGCTAGCATTCGCTCTTAAAGGAGCATAGGGGAA
This sequence comes from Solanum verrucosum, assembly GCF_900185275.1. Classification (NCBI taxonomy): domain Eukaryota; kingdom Viridiplantae; phylum Streptophyta; class Magnoliopsida; order Solanales; family Solanaceae; genus Solanum; species Solanum verrucosum. The sequence continues at coordinate 2,077,859 of NW_026020202.1, read as the reverse complement.
TTTACTCCATAGATGGAAGTTTCGGGACTTGTTCACAGAGTTCTTCTGCTCGAGGAATTATAACAAATATGGTCGATACGTTAGCATTTTAAATATGCAGGGTAAGAGAAGAGTTGTCATCATCATCCCCGAGTAGTCGCTAAAACACAGGATGGATAGACATAGCTACCAAAATAACTAATTCATAAATGCTAAGGCCCAGAAGGAAGTTAAGATGTGGCACAGGAAAATAGAAGAGGGTCTCTTATATCCACACTGTCAGAAACAATAAATGGTCGACAAGAGAATAAATGCTACAAAGATTCAACAAAAAGGGAAATCGATCGTTATTACAGATGCGACAAAAACAAATCAAAATGAACTACTAGCAAAAAGCATGGTTGGATGTCTCCCAGAGGAGATTCCATATGCCTCTCTATCAGAGATTTGACGGTGGGTGGCAAGCACTTGGAAGCACAAGCATGGAATCAACATCTACGATTTGGGGCGCAACCGTTTCCACTTTGAGTTTCCCAACGAACCAGCTGCAGACCACATTGTAAGAGGGAAGTGGTTCTGGAAATCCGACAAGTTCAACCTACAATGGTGGTCACTGACATCGACTTTCATCCATGATAGGCCGAACCAGGTCTGGATCAGAGTAGTAGGCTTGCCCCTCCAACTTTGGTCCCAGAAAATTTTCCATGAGATAGGAAACTTATGCGGAGGCTGGATTAGAACTGAAGAAGAAACAGAGTTACAAACCGCCTCAAATGGGCAAGGATGAAGGTGAGAGGAGACAGCGACTCTGTTCCGAACTTGGTGGAGCAGGTACATGAACATTTAACCTTCAAAGTCCCAATCTGGGTTGTGACGCCGACAAGGTTGGTTTACGGTGCAGGCAGCAAAGAACATCCAAAGATCCAGAGGTCTGATGAAGGAACTGGTGGACTAGAAGATGAAAGCCTTTTAGGCTTTACAGAGGTGGCAGGGCACGTGGGTTCCTCCTATGACCCTGAAATTTTGAACTGGCCAGCTGTCCCAGCACGTGACAAGGCATGCGTGGCTGAGGTCCTACTTTCCACCCCAATCAAGAGAAACAGGCCATGATTAGAAGGAAAAGTTTCCTCTCATTTAATTGACTCACTATCAGTCAAACTTGAAGCCAATATTCCAACTCATGAAAAGAGTGAAGAAGAGGAAGCGATGGTAAAGAATCCAGAAATTTCTGAAATCCCTCAACCTTGAGAAGATAGTGGCATGCAAGAATCTGCTATGCTGAGAAGTGAAGAAAACAATTCCAGCTTGACAACAATTGAAGATGCAATACCTTTAAACCAACATAGCCCAGGGGGGAAGAGAAAATCCAGACTTTGATATCCCTACATGGATACATCAGAACATCATCAAATTCTCCAAAGAGTTCGGTATAGATATCAAGGGGTGCAAAGAGGAAGCAACGATACTATTTATAAAGATAGATAGCATGAGGCAAAAGAAGTGAATAAGGAAGAGAAGTGCATGGAAATGACTCTGGCAGTAAAGGGATCCCAAGAACTGAAGAGCCATGAGTGTGGAAGCAATGGCACAAGAAGCAGGGGGGGTTACAATATAACATGTGACCAATGAATGTCACCATAGTATCACGGAATGTGAGGGGCCTGAATCAGGCAAGCAAGAGGTGTATCATATAAAAATTAATACATGGGTGGAAAGGTGATGCTTACTACTTCCAAGAGACAAAAATTGAAGGACAGATTACATGGTTGTTTGCATCAATGTTTTCAAAGGCTTTTTACAGCAGAGTATATGGCTATCTGGACTTAGGATGTCTAGTTTTGCTCGAAGGGAGCAGAAGATAAAGCAGATATAGATTGAAGATTTGATATCCGGCTTACATTTGGTAATGTTTGAGCAACAAATCAAAGTAGGCACTTGATTATTGTTAAAGAATGACAAAAGTCTCACATTGGTGGTTAATAAGATGGGTGGACTCCTTATAAGGCTTGGGCAATCTTCCTCCCTTTGAGTTAGCTTTTGGGGGTGAGTTAGGCCTAAAACCTAATTTAACATGGTATCAGAGTAGGACCATCTCACCCAATGTTGGGGCCCCCAAAATCAAAATTGCCCACGCACCAAATGCTAAGCACTGGGCGTGGGCGTGAGGTGGAATGACAAAAGTCTCACATTGGTGGTTAATGAGATGGGAGGACTCCTTATAAGGCTTGGACAATCTTTCTCCCTTTGAGCTAGGGGTGTGAGTCAGGCCTAAGACCTAATTTAACAATTATTAAGCAACAATGTGGAGAAACTAAAAGTAAACAAGATTGAGCTAGCTAGCCAAAAAAGAGAAACCCATCAAGTAAAAGCTGATGGGGTGGGATTTCCAATCCCAGAGGGCATCATCAAGATCAAAGTCTAGATAGGTGGCTTTATAATTGTCCTATGAATTAAACTATCTTCTTCACCCACTAACGCACCTATGTTATTTGTGTTAGAGTTGAAAGAGCTAATTGATTCATACCTACCCAAACAAATTGTTTTATTTCAAGTAATATAATCCCATTCCAAAATGCAACTCCACATATAAAGAACAATCAGTCAAGCAAAATGGGACCAGAAATCACACAAGCAAACACTTTAGAGTCAACAATTTCAGTAAATCAAAAAACTATCAAAAGAAGAGCACAGTTGTAACAACAACAACTTACAGTTGACTGGATTGCTAGAGATGAAGAAGAGGATGACTTTGAATGAGTAGAAGACATTCGAAAATCTCTAGAACAGGACTTGTGACTATGTAGTTGAGAAGCCGGCAATAACAAAGTTTCAGATGTTGTGATAATGGATTTTCTTGAAATTAAGGAGAAGGCAGAATTGGGTTGAGGCTTTCTGAATCTATAGGAAACAAACCCAGAAGATGAACCCACAATCTGTATAGCTTTGAGCATTATTTTTTCTGGGTAACAGCTCCCCACATAGCAAAAATTTAAAACTCAGCGATATTTTGGTGGGTCAATTGTGATTTGCCATAGCTGGATTTTGACTGATGAACATCCCCCTTCACCATATCCACTAGCTCATCAAAAACTTGTTTTTATAAGCATATTGTGTTTCACTAGTTTTAAAAAAAATAATTTTTGAGGATCAAATTATGAAAAATGATAACCGTTAATATAATTTTTAATATTAAGATTATTTTATAAAGAAATTATTTTACATATTTATTATAAAAATTTAATGAAATTTTTATTATTATTAAATTAGATATACATATTCAAAATTTTAATTGATATTATACATATATGAATAAAAAATAAATTAAATATCGATATAATATATTTATGTTGATTTAAATACATTCTCATATTTTATCTCTAAAGGCAAATCATCAAAAAAAAAAGGAACTTGGTCAATCTTAAGTCCCTTACCAAACTAGTTTCCTCAAATGACATAGGGCTTGTGATAATGTCATCCTAATTCAAGGACTTATATCTTATCTCAAACGGACCAAGAGTAGGAAGGGCGTCTTATATTAAAAATTTATCTTGAGAAAGCTTTTGATCGACTTGAATGGTCATTTGTATATCGAATCTTTCTCCACTATAAATTTCCTCCTTAAGTTACTAATTGTATTATGAATTGTATTAGCACTTCCAACATTGTTGTCCTTGTCAATGGAATTCAAACTAATAATTTTTGTCACGCCTCAAACCTACATCCTGGACGTGGCCGACACTCGAGAACCATCGATGGTCCTTAGGCGAATGCTTGGCCTGGCTGACTTCTAAGCGGAAGACTTACTCAAATAAAATGGGGATCCCAATTACCAAAATTAACTCATAATGTGTCAACAATAACTCAACTCAAACATGTCTGGAAATGCTTAGTTAAACATACACGATTTGACTCCAAGTCTCGAAACATCACAAAGAAAATAGTGAAAGACTCATCAACTACTAATGTCTATGAAGCCTCTAAATACTACGAGAGATATCGGGACAAGACCCATGACATGTTAACAAAACTGAAATATAAATGTGGAACCCTTGGATAGCAAGGAGGCTCACCAAAGCTAACTGGAATGCAAATGGTATCAACGAAGCGTTTGTTGATGACCCTAAACACCTGTATTTGCATCATAAAAAGATGTAGGTCAAATGACGTTAGTACATTGAATATACGAGCATGTAAGGGGAAACTGAAAGCAATAGTTGATTGGACTGACAAGGCTGGAAGAAATACTCACCTCAACCCAACTCAATATGAAAGCAATGAAAAATTTTAATATGATAGAGGCACAACCAACAAAAGGTGGGTGAGGCTCTATTCACTTTTTGACACATGGATAAGTGGGTCATTTAACTTTGAAGTTATAAGTAAAAATTAAAGGAATCCCATAGTCTAATATGTAAATTACATCATATCCCTAATAATATCTATATTACAAAAATCCCTTGTAAATGGATGCAGCCGGATACATTGCATCCACCAAGATACATTATAAAGGATACATTAAAAACAAATTGTTGTTGCACTAAAAAAGGGAAAAAAAACGTACAAATAAATTTAGTTATATTAATATCCTAGATTTACGCCATACTGATCCTAATCATAATCATTCCATATCCTAATAGGAATCAGAATCAACAATTTCAAAATTCAAAATATTCTTCTCCATTGAAGATGATTTTTGAAAAGCCATTGATGTTAAACAATTCATAATTTCAAAAAGAAACTTGATACAAGATAAATATATCTATTTTGTTGAGGCATTCAGGAATTTGGGCTAGCGAAATTAATTATGAAGGATACAAAAGTGATGAAATTGTTGTTGGACAATCAATTTCATTTATGAATCTCAAGGCAGCCATTATAGCCGAGTTAGAGATCGATGAGGTAAGAAAAAATATTGAAATTCGATACATCGTAGAAGGTAATTCATGTCCGATGAAAATTAAGAACGACATGGGTGTTAGACTATATTTAGAAGTGAAAAAAAGTGAGCCTGGTTTTGCAATGTATCCATTATATATTGATACAACAGATAAAATTGGCGGTGAGATACATAGCTTTGATGGAACATGCGGAGAGATTATATGTATCGAAGGTACAACAAGGGATACAGAAGCTCTTGCAGTGGTTGAATCAAGAATTTGTGATTCATATTATATTCCAGAATTAGAAGTTACAAATTACATAATTGATTCAAACAGTATAGATGTGAAGACAGGTCAATTGTATAAGGATAAAGCAACATTGATAGATGTGATGGCCAAATATAAAATAAAGAAAAACTTCAATTGCAAAGTAAAAAGATCTGATAGACAAAGGTATGAGTTTTTTTTTATCTTAATTTTGAATTAATGTTTTTAATTTTAAGATCTACATCGGATGATACATTTAAATTTCTAATGTGTTTGAAACAGTATTATTCTTAGAAACTGTATGATAGTGCTTTTGCTTTGTTGTAATTTTTTTGTTGATTAGATGATACATCCAAGAAGCACACACAATTGAGTTGCGTCTATAATGTATCCGATACATTTTGTAACTTTGATTTATGCGAAATGTATGAAACAAATTAGAAATTTAAATGTATGGTGATATTATGCGTTATGGTAGTTAATATTGTTGATACATTAATGTCATATAAAATGTAACTGCTATATGTATTAATATGATGTGCAACATTGTACAGCTATGTGTTGGCGTGCTTTTCGATTGAATGTGGTTGGACTATGAAGGCTTCATGCTGGAAAAATTCTGATGTTTTCAAAGTAAGATACTTTAATAGTGAACATACATGTCCAGTGCGGGATAGGATACTAACCAAAGTCCAAGCAACAATTGGGTTTGTTAGTAGTGTGACTGTTCCTAAATTGGTCAATCATAAATGAATTCATACTCCAAAATATATAATTGATGATATTAGAGAATTCTATGGGGTTCAAATATCTTACCAGCAAACATGGCGTGCTAAAGAACGTGCACTAGAAATGTTAAGGGGTAAACCATCAGATGGATATAAGAAGTTTCCGAGATACCTATACATGTTAAATAATGTGTATCCAAATTCTTATATAAGGATGCACAAGTCAGTGGAAGATGAATTCATGTATATGTTCATAGCCTTAAGACCATTGATGAGGGGGTTCGATTACTGCAGACCGGTAGTTGTTGTCGATGGAGCACATCTTGGTGGAGCTTACAAAGGTACATTTTTATCAGCAAGCACACTTGATGGGGGCAAGTATGTATTTTTTGTAATTGTGATCTTGTTTAATATGTATCTATATTGTAAATGTTATGTATCAAATGGAATGTTATGTATCAAATGAAATCATGCATGTTGATCTTTAATTAGGTTGCATATTGCCATTGGCATATGGGGTTGTAGACACTGAAAATGACTGTTCGTGGACATGGTTCTTCGAACAATTCAAAAATGCATTTGGCGAGCGTGAAAAAATGTGTGTTGTTTCTGATAGAAATGAGAATATTATGAAGAGTGTAAGAATTGTGTTCCCAACTATACCTCACTATGCATGCATATGGCATCTTTGGAAGAATGTCTATGGAAACTTCAAAAGGAGCAGAAACACTATAAGTGATCTATTCTACTCTATGGCCAAGGCATATAGAAAAGAGGATTTCGATACATTAATGGCTAAGGTGGATAAAGTTGACCACAGTACCTTGAGGATGCTGGGTATGAGAAGTGGTCGAGAGTTCATTCAACAGTAAATAGAGGTAGAATGATGACTTCGAACATAGCGGAATGTATCAATGGTTGTCTTGTTGAGGCGCGTCAGTTGTCTATATTAGAATTCTTAGAAGAGGTTAGAATTCTATTTGGTTCTTGGCATTGAAAAAAATAGAGAAATAGCCTCTTATACAAAAGATATATTGGGGAGAAAATTTGAGGAGATATTGATTATAAACGCATCTAAATGTTCGAAGATGAAGGTATGTATCAGGATACATAATTTTATATTTTGTATCAAATTTGGTATATCATTCGGCTATTTTGATCAGCATTACTTGAAATAAATTTATCAATTACTTTTTAATGTCTGCAGGTTGTTCCATCATTTGAATTTATTTTCTCGATTTATGAAGCTGGAAGAAGATACATTGTTTGTCTTGAGAGGAAAGAATGTACTTGTGGCAGATTTCAACTAGATGAGATACCTTGCGCACATGCAATTGCTATTTTAAAGGACAAGAATGTCACAAATATGTATCCTTATTGCTCTGATTACTACAAGCCTGATACATTAGCAAAAACTTATGAGGTTCCAATGGTTCCAATGGTTCCAATGCTAGATAAGGAAGATTGGTCGGTTCCTAGCAATGTTGTAGATGAAACTGTGTGGCCACCTAGATATAAAAGATTGGCTGGACGACCAAGGAAAAGAAGAAAAAAAAATGCAGATGAAAAGATAATAGTAAAGATAAACTGTTGTGGACGCTGTGGTCAAGAAGGACACAACAAAAGAACTTGTACTTTCTTCCCAAAAGAAAAGTGAAATCGTTATTTTTATAAGACATTTATGTTTTTGTTGAATAATTTTTGACTTAATGGATTATCACTTTTATATTTATCATGAATAAATGTTACTGTTTATTTTTGGTTATTTTGATTCAATATTTATGAGTTTTGCGGATCCATTTAAGAATTTGTTATGATTTCTGTGTTGGATGTTATTACGTTTGTTTATTACTTTTGTTGTTCAATTCAATAAATTGTTATGATTTGTGTGTAAATGTTATCTCCGATATACAAATATTTAGGTGCATTTGTATCATATACATTATGTGTAAAATATACTATGTGTACTGTATCATTTACATAATATCTAATGTATCAAATTCATTAAATCATAAATAACCTATCTAGATTAAATAAGCTATTGTATCAGAGAAATCATATGATACATAAATTCTCAACAATGTATTTGTCACAATAAATAAGAAAGCATGTATCAAATATATTATTAAATCATGTATCATATTGATTATAACTATTGTTGTATATACATTATCAAAATATTGTGTTAGACTTTTTAATAGACTTTTTTTAGAATACATTGATGTTTAAGATTTATAATTTTCAATTCAATAAGTTTTAGATTATAAACGTAATATACTGTTTAGTGTGTTGTCCTTTTAAATGTTTTTGATACAGTAAATTGAATTGATGTTGTTAGGAAAAAAAGTTTGCTCAAATTTATGTGCATTTTATATTGATGATGATTTAATAATAATGTTTGATTATTAGAATTTGTAAATTTAGACAAATATACATTTCGAGATTAAATGAATAAAATATATTGATATTAAAAAGTCAGACAAAACAAGTTTTAAGAGGAACCCTTCAACACTTAAGTTAATATATCTTGAAAGCAGTAAAAACAAACAAAACATTGTGTATCCATTGATGCACAAAAACTACTTAACCAACGCATCATGGTTTGGTGGTGTGAAATGACCCCTAGGCTTTGATGGATCGTCATTATCACTAACGTATCTAGCTTAAGCCTTTTCATTGCCGTAATTCCATAGCAATGCTGCGTATCTTGACCGGAGATAATCAGAACGGAAATTATTGGATTGGATTGGAATTTCATCGCTAAGGAATTCAGCAAAGGCGGCCACAAACAAACCACAATCCCTACAAAAATGCAAAAGATACATTATACAAAAATAAATTGAACATAAACTTTAAAACAAGATGTTTTAAAACTTACAGTGTGTCGCTTCCTTGTTGAATAATTAAAAAAGAAGAAAAGCAGCAAATGCACGTATTATTTCTCTTGCATTTTTTTGTATTTGTTCAACTCAATTTATTATGTAAATATATTTTCTCTCTCTTGTTAATGGTAGCATTTTTGCTTTAAAGTAGATAAATGGCCTACTTATCCACATGTCAAAAAGTTAATGGAGCCTCACACACCTTTTGTTGGTTGGGCCTCTATCATGATAAAAAATTTCAAAAGCAATCAATAAGAGATGCAATATTTAAAGTTTTTAAAACAGTAGTTATCAACTCAATGATGTATAAAATATAATAATATACTTTTTACTTTTATTTGAGAGATTCTTTAATCGATAACCATCACTATGAGCTATGTGATGATACAATGTCTCGCCCACGCTGCTAAAACTGTCATATACCTTGTCGGGGTATAGAACACCTCAACTAAGTTGATCCACTAAGCTATGCTTAAAAGCAATAAGGAATCATCTAAAAGTTTAATCATTTACCCATGTTGGCATACATGGTTTATGAGGATTTTGAGTTGTCTGAACTCATCCCCATATCAATGCTCAATACTACTCCCAATAATATATAACTCATGCTCAAATGTGTAAAACATAACTCTTTCTGAATTCGAGGTAATTACTCAAAAGATCCTCTAAAAAGAGGTAATGCTCTGAAAACATCTTTGAACTCATAACTCATTTAGACATTGTTGTTTTTCTCTTCGAAAATGTAAAGTGTTACATTTAGGAATACCTAGTTCCCCTATACTCATTTTGAAAGATGAAATACAACTCTTCTCATTCTCATACTCATTTACTCAAGATTTAGTTGAAAACTATAGTTAATTGCAAAAGAGTTCTCAAAAAACCTCTTGGACTTTCCTCTTAACTTTAGTTTAATTTGAAATGTGAATTAAGACATGTGATTATGACATGTAGGATCTCTCAAAGATTAATGAAGACTTTAAGAGTTCATACTAAGAAGAGAACGTAGACACGATTTGAAAGAACACATATGGAATGAATGACAGAAAAGAACCTGGCAACCCTGGCGCACTGAGTGGCGCGGGGCACCAACCACAAAACTACTGGACAATGTTTGGGGTGCACTGTTGGCGCGCCGCATCAGTCCCCAAACTACTGACCAGTAGTCCTAGCACGGTGGTGGCGCGCCGTCCCACACCTGTGCCCAGAAAACTAACAATTTTTTCTTCAATTTTTTTGGTCCTAATTCATCTAGAATCGAGTGATTTCTTCTAAACTCTTTTTGGTTTACAAACCCCACACAAAATCATCGAAATTCCACCCAAACTTTATCAAGAAACACCACTCATTGTCAATACCTTCACCTCAAGAACTCAAAACCTCCATTGTTAAAAAATGGGGTAAAACTCAAGAACTACTCAAGAATCTCATTATAAACTATATCATGGACGAATTAATGGAAGAATTACATGTTTGGCTTGAGGACGAATAAGTCCAATACTATGAGAAGCTTACATACCTTGAAAGAACACTTGTTCTTGGCGAAATTTCTCAACCCTTAAATGAACGCTTGAAAACCCTCTTTTCCTCTTCTTGAAACCCTTCTCTCAAACTATACTAAATCAGATTAGACCCTTATTTGGGTGAGAAAAACGTTTTAGGCCTAGTGGGGATAAGGAAATGACAAAAATACCCCTTTCTCAAACGGATGAAAAAATCTTAACTAGAGAGGCTTCACTCAAACAGCCATAACTTTTTACTAGGAGCTCAAAATTTATCAAACTTGGTGGCGATGAAAAGAGAAATCAAAGACCTTTGATTTGATACCTCATGGACCACCTAACTATTTATGTGCTAAAAGATATGGTGGTCTGAAGTTGACCCAAAATAAAAAACTGATGGAAGTTCGAGGTGATACAATATCTCTCCCTTGGAAACATTCGTCCTCAAATAAGATCACACTAAGTAGAACAGGGGTGGAAAGCATCTAACCACCCCAACTCAAGCACACAACATGCAATTAACAAAACTCAGCACATCAACTTAAAGAGTACTTTACAAAGTGTTAATACCTTGGTTTGGAATTTCTCCAGAAAGAAAGAGATGTGGGTATATCTTCTTCATATCTTTATTGGCCTCCCAAGTAGATTCCTCAATAAATTGATTTCTCCATAAGACCTTGACTGATGCAACCTCCTTGGTCCTCAACTTGCGAACCTAACGATCAAGAATCTAAACGGGCATCTCATCAACAAATTGCTTTTTATAAAGGTGTAGTAGAAACATCGTTTGATTGAAGAGGTTGCCTTAGAGACAGAGTGAGAAATGCGTGCCCGATATCCTCAACTTTTTTAAGCTTCATGTACCTTCTTTTACTTTATGTTCGAGAGGAACATGATTTTGAGTGGTGGATAATTTAATGACCTTGAAGGTATTTTTTGGAAATTTAAAAAAAATTATAGTTTTACCCCTCTTGATTATGGCCCAGAGTCATATTTGATCTGTTTATGAAGACCATTTTGAAGGTTTATTGAAAAGTTGTGAGTTTTGAAAGTTTTAGAGTTTTGGAGTTGAAGTTTTTAAAAGTGATTGTTAGTAACAATTGGAGCTACGAGTCTCGAAATGGAATTTTGTCAATTCCATCAACTCTCAATTGCGAAATTTGGTCGACGAGTGTTTTCGTTTTTAGTTTTGGAGTCTTTATGTGGAATTGAGCCTCTGAGTTGGAATTTAAGTGAAATTAAGTCAAGAGTTGACTTTGGTCAACATTCACAATTTGGACGCTCGGATTAGATTTCCAACGATTCCATTGGATTCAATTGATGATTTTAGGGCCTAGGGAAGGTCTTGGTTTAAATTTTAGAGCTTCCGAGGGAAGTTTGGTATTTTTTGAGTTAAAGTTAGTATATTGTACTTTCATGGGTTTCTGATCAAGAAGATCTCAGATCCATGCTTCAATGGTTCCATTCAGTTCAGAATGTCGAATTTAGTAGGGTAATATATTTAATTTTTTTGAATGAAATTTTGAACGAATCCCAAGGGTCCATTTGGAGATTTTGTTACGCCTTATTTTTTGTTAAATTGCTGAGTTTTGGTGCATCCTAGTTTGTTCATCGAGATCACGAGACTCCTTCTCGCGATCGCATATGGATCATTTGTTGTGTGTCACAATCACATGCAGTCAGACACAATCGTGTAGGGTTAGACTTTCAGCCATCATGATCACGTAGGTCCTGATTGCGATCGCGGTGGTCAAAATAAATGAGTTGATCGCATTAGCTCATTGCGATCGCGTGGCCTAGGGGTCGCGATCATGATGAACATTTGTGACCTAAAAAATGTGTTTTTCCAAAATCGAGGTTAATCTCCATTTCACCATTTTTTTTTAATCTTTTGAGCTTAGTGGAGGCGCTTTTAAAAGGTTTTTTTTCAAGAATTTTCGATTGGGTAACGAATTTTAACTCCCCATCTTTATTACACATTATTTACTTCAAAATTTTATCATTAAATAGCTAATTTTGAACTACAACTTTGTGAGTTCCTCAAGAAGTTGAGTTTTAAGGGAAATGGTGATATAAGATTGATTTCAACTCAATTTTTGATGTGGTTTTCACTGATGAGTTCCAAAATCATTGGGTAACATGATTTCATACAAAATTTTAGATTTAATCCTAGTACTTGGGAATGGATTTTTGGGTGAATTTGACCTTGGTTTTCAAAATCATTGATATGGTTGTTGTTAGTCTTGAATTTTTATTGTGATTCCATATTTGTATAGATTATGTTGAATTGGAGACCCATCGGAGAGGAAAAGCTCATATACCAGATTGATTATTTTCATTACTAAGGCAAATGGACATTTTGACCCTTTGTTATGTATATTGAACCTTGTATGCAATGTGTGATTAGAAGTAATGAAAATTGGTGAAGAATTTCCTATAAGTTGTGTATTTTAATTGACGTATACGTTATAGTCATGATGTTGTGGGATAAAAGAAGAATCTTGTTGATATTGTGATAAATGATGTACCATGAATGGTTGGAATGTTGTATTGACTCACTCTTGATATTTGTGTCAAGACTGTTCGTGTTGGATTTATTGTTGTGAAGAATGTTATCATCTCATTGAACATTTGAACATATTTATTTGCATTGGTGCTATAACATTGTTATGATGATTCTTTGTTGCAAATAATGAGAAATAGGGGATGGACCATACGACTGTGGCAGATTTATGAGAAATAGGGGACAAACCACATGATTCGTGGCAGATTCATGAGAAATAGGGGTTGGGCCAAACGATCTGATGCATGGAAAGATATGACCCTTATGGGTCTCGGACTGTAATACAGTAGGTGTGTATCCTAAGAACATACATGCATCACTCTATATGACATTGCACTTCATCTTGTTTCTTGTCATTAGTGAATGACGATGTGTTTTTGTGGTTATTGAATTGTGAAAGACCACAGTAATGTGACTATATTTATTGAGGTGAAAGTTGTGATGGTCATACGTGCTTTGTTGTTATCGAGTGTGAACTGTTAGGTTGAACTTATTTACTATATGCATGTCGTAGTTGTGGAGGTTCAGTTAGTGTAATTGGAGTACTTGTGTTCAGGATTACTTTACTTAGAGTTATTTGGGTTCATACTTGTTGAGTGCCATTGTTGTTTGGTACTCACCCCCTTGCTTCTACACTTGTGTAGGTTACGAGCGTGGATCGTCTTGATTACTCCTTCTTACCTTTGTTCGAGGCTTGTCTGAGTAGTTTGTGAGGTAGTTGTTTGTCATTTCGGCAGACATCGCTTACTCTTTCGTTATGTTTATGTCATGTTCTAGACAAAAAGACATTTAGACTTGTATTTTTGTTGATTCTAATGTAATACTTAGAGTCTTGTACATGTGACACAAGTCCTTGGGGTTTATAAGTTATGCTATATATTTTCGCAATATTCATGATATTTAGTCTTCCATTTCCATTTTATTTCCGCATTAATTTATTTTGTTGGGTTTTAGGCTGATATGTCTTGGTGGGATAAGACAGGTGTCACCATGCTCGGTTTCAGGTCGTGACACGTTCTATATTCTCGAGTTCATTTCATTCATATCTAGACATCATACGTGATGGTACAAGAATGAATGGAAGATTATTAATTTTTGTTGGTTCTGTCCCGGTAATATTATTTTTCAGTTGATCTAATCATTCAGCATTTCACAAGGTAGATGCAAAAACAATGTTCACCAGTTAGGCTGAAGCTAATTAACTTGTTTGAAAAAGGCGTTTTAGGGCCGTTAAGGATGTGGTACCTTTTAGAGAATGAAAACGGAAATAAGCGAAGGATATTTTGCAATTAGCGACAAGAAAATTGGTTGCTAAAAATTAATTATAACGACTGAAATTTCTTTTGTCGTTAAAGGATCTTTTACAACTGGATATTAAATCCGGTCCTTAACTCTTAACGACGGAACTTTTAGCGACCGGTGACAACCAGATTGTTTTCGATTGTTATCGATTTATAGCTACCGAATTTAGACTTTTAACGACTGAAACTTCCTTCGCTAAAGATTCTTTTTCCTGTAGTGGATATCAATGGTGTAACTAATAGTTTAAAAAAAGTATATTCTGAATTAATATGTTGAGGTGAATTATTTATGAAGTAATCATATTGGAAAGGGAATTTTTAAGATATACCTCATTATCGCTTCTAGGAAGCGTTAATAATCAAAACTTGTTGGGTACATGTGTTTTCCGTACTCACTCTATACTTGTTGCACCTTTTTGTGTGCAGGGATTGAGCCAGGTACTATCATTACTTGACTTGCTGCTACGATTGACATCTGTGACAGTTAGAATTCAAGGTGAGTTACTCTCTCTTCACCACTAGATTATATTCTAGAGATTCCTTTTATTGATATCAATACAAATTAATTTTGATTTTTGATATCAATATCGAAATTTATATACATTTTTCATTAATTAACACGATATACATGTGCAAAACACGTACACTTGACTAGTATATATAGAGAGAGATAGAGGGTGCTCTTAGTCTAACATTTTCACCTTACTTACCAAACACCTGAGAATAAATAAAAAGATTACTTATTTCCAAAAAAATAAGACATTTCCCATCATACCCAACACATCTAAATTGTCTACTCAATCATAGAAAAAGTAACTCATTATTTTCACTAGCAAAATGTAACTGAGGTTCAAACACTTGAGCTGAGAGGTAAATCACTACTATTTTATTAATCAGCTCTTTGAGACATTTGAGAGTATTGCTAGTTAAACATGATTAACTGAATAACACAAACATTAGACAGATGATTGAAGCCCAATAACGCCTGCGAAAACAGGTGTAGCAGAACGATATTAGTGCCACAGATAAGAAAGACGAGGAAGACACAAAAGGATTTCAATTGTAGTTACATAAACTTAGAAATCACAATAAAATTGAACCTGAAAAGCAATTGCAATTTAGGTTCAGATTTCATACAATTTAGCTTCAAATTCATAATGATCCTTAGTCATATCAGTAGTAATTAGGCTTGTTCTAAGTAAAACATAGTCCCTTAGACCTTACTTGTTCTATTGGTGCATTTACGTCTCTGATAAGATATATAGGGAAAAGGGCTAAATATACCTCAGAACTATTCAAATAAGTCAGCTTTACCCTCGGTTATGTTTTTGGCTCAAAAATACACTCCAACTATCAAAATAGATAAAAAAAATCCTTCTTACTAAAGATTTGTCCAAAACAAAGAAAATGGGTCTAATTTTGTCTTGAACTATTCTAGATAAGGAAGTTTCCCCTCCATTTAAAGTTCAAGACAAGTGCTCTTAATTGTAAAGACTTGAGCAAAAACTTGTATTGGAGGTTATTAGATTAATTTGACTATTTCAAATGACAATTTTTATATAATGCTAATTTTATATTTTATATAAAGTCTAATTATGTGCATTAATTTTTCAACTAAATATTTATTCTACTCTTTCCTTTCAGAACTAATATACCCGCCTCAACTTAAACTTGGGATGACTTAAAGTTATGATAAGTAACAAAACGCACAAAGATACAATTGAATTTGATTTCTTTTATTATATCATTCTTAGAGTTGGTAAAACAAATTCATTATTGTTAATGTAAAAAAATAAAAAATTATGTAAGAAAAGGTATGTGATATCATGTTTAGAAATAAAAACTCTGAACCTAATGTATGAGGAACCGGAAGATAAAAAAAAGCCATGTCATTGTTTTTATTTGTTAAAATGTAAAGTATTTATACTACTTTTTTTTCTATATGTATAATATAACACATTCAACCTCCTCATCCAAAAAAAAAAAAAGAACAAGGGAAAACCTGTCCTGTTTGGAATGGTTCATGGCATAATTGACCATTTTTCTTCGTTCCAAAGAAAAGAAGATCATTTTGAGGTATTTTTATAGTTGGAGGACATTTTTGAGCTAAAAGCGCAATAAAAGATATTTTTGAGCCAAAAACATAACAAAGGGTGTATATATATATATATATATATATATATATAAAACCAAAATCTCAAGGGAAGAGGAAATGCAATTACCACAGCCAACTCTTGCACCTGCGTTTCCAGTTGTCTTACTAAGTTCATGTCCACCTGTTCAATAGTTAATCAGCTCAGGACTCATAAAGAATGACACACCTCAAAATATTTGGACTTTTTTATGATATAGCCTATAGCCTATAATAACACACAGAAAACGAACAGTAGAATAGGTCTCAAGAATGATTTCACCAGATGAAGATACCTCATTGTACAATCAGAGGTGGACCTAAGATTTTAAAGTTAAGGGTACACCATTATCTTAAATATCAAAACCATATAACAAGAGTAAAAGTTTTGTTGATTCACTTGATTTTGAGTTAATCCTTTTAGCCATATACCGTCTTTCAACTGACGTTTTCAAACCATGCTTTGCAATCAAGCTAGAAAAAGGCCAAGATTCAGTAGTGTGTGAACTGATTGCTGAGCATACCAGTTGACACTATTAGATACAACCCAAGTTGACTCTTTGCATCTATTACCCAATTTCCTTTTTTTCTAACATATACTTCTAGTAATGAGTTATACATCTCAATATCCATAATTTGTGAAAACTATCAAAATTTCTCTTGATCTTACAAAATAACACAAGTATAGTTCATAACAACGTATCAGAATATCCTACATATCTTTGTTAGTTTTATAAATAAATGCTTGCAATTACATATAACTACAATCTTTCAAACACACATAATTTTATAAAGATTTACTCGTCCAATAAATCAACAATAGTAGAAACTAACTATTCTTTATTATATATAATCCACTCACATGATACTGACTCTTCACGTTGAGCTAGGTTGAATAATTATTTTTGCAATAAATGATGAATCTTTCTTTGCAACGTATAAACTTATTGGTTAAGTTTTACAATTTTAAAAAAAAAAATAAAGTTACAATTTGAAATCCTACTTTTTGGAGAATTTGATATTTTAAATCATAATTTGACATTGAAGTTGAAATTTTATTCACATTTCATAAATAGGCGTTGATTTCAAATTTGAGCCCCAAAAATCCTATGACCAATGTTGTCTACTTTGTAAAAAGCAAGAAACACTTGAGAGGTGTATAAGATGAAAGCTATGATCAAATCATCAAATGGCTATATCTGAGATAATTACAAAAAGGAAAAAAAATCCTTTCTTTTGGTGATTAAAAACTGAATCTCTCAGTATTACTAAAAGCTAATTTTAACTTTGTATGGTTTCATTATTGTGGCTTAATACAAACATTAGTTATAAATTAGCATGTCATCACAACTTGAGAGTCGTAAAAGAATCAAGCAAATACAATTGCCCATTAACTCGAAGCTAGCAAAGAAGAAAGAAAAAGAATATGACATCCTTAAAGACAGTATGAGAGTATGACTATCTCAGCCAAACAAGACACCCTTATGCATTATGTTTTTCTCTTCAAATGTTTGGCTCACTTAAGAGACATGAAATGCACAATTTCTGTCAACAGTCTAAAAGACATGGTCAGGATTAATGGTCACACATCAAAGAAACAGCACATACTGATCATAATCAGAGCACAAAAAAGGGGGCAAGTTGAAAGGGAAGTAATATTGAACATTGCTCAAAATAAGTTAAGAGTGACCAAAAAAGCATGCATACCTCTTCCAAGATCATCAGGATAAGCATGCACAACTACTGCTCTCCCCAAGATGGAGTGTACTCCACTAAGAGGAATCTATATGTACGAGCAAAAATTAATATTGTCACACACCAATCAAATAGCATAACAAAGAAGTAGAATGTACTGTACTGTACCTGCATATCTGAAATTGATATCTCCGCCACCCCTTGATTACACAAATAATCATAAATTAAAGGGAACAATCAATCCAATTACTGAAGTTTAAAAAATATGAATTATAAAAGTAATAAAACTAACCATCAGGACCAGCAACAATGTTGCCTAAATCACCCGCATGATGTACTTCATCCGTGGGAGCTCCATGATCTTTCTTAAGTGGATTAAAATGAGGTCCTAAAAGTCAATCAGTTACACTGTTAGGGGCAAGTATAACCAAAGACTTGCATTTGATTATCATAGAAGGATCCTTAGCTACCTAGATTAGTAATTAGTCAAATTCAATCTCCTTGTTGCTTATCATGTACAAGGTAATTAGCTGTTTGTAACAAACAAGAGTGTAACAGTAACCAAACTCTCATCCCAATTTGTATCGATTGAAACTGACTCAATTACAATAGCTAGTAATCAAACTGATAGTTGAATGACAGAATTACTAGAACATAGAAGGGGATAGACATAATACATAAAAATGACCCTTAACTTGGCTTTAGCAGATAACAATGCCCTCCAACTTTGAGTGTGCACAAGTGGACACTTAAACTTAAACAAGTAAACACACATGTCCTACATGACATAATACACTCCATGTAGAACACAATATTGCCATGTAGGGTGTCATGTAGGATAAATGTCTCTATTTGTTAAATTTTATACAAGTTTAAGTGTCTATTTGTGCACACCCAAAATTAAAGGTCATAGTTGTCTGCTGACACCATATTATAATAGACTTTAAAACTATTTTGCTCTCACAGAAACAACTCTCCTATTCTAATAGTGAAATATATTTTAGATTGATCAGAAACTCTTTGACACATGCATGTGAGGTTCAAACCCACAACTCTAGCTTGGAAAACATTTCCACTCCCTTCCTTACCACTAAGCTGTCAATCAGTTTGTTACAATCAGTTTTGTTAGGGATTGACAAGTTAATATACATATATATTTATTTAATTTTCTAATACAAATAATAGTATCTATGAAAAAAGTTACTGGATTCATCCAAACCAGCAAACAACCACATATCTCCACCCCTAATCCCAAAAAACAAGAATTAGAAGAAAGGGAAGGAACCAGTGGAATTGCAGCCGTTAGTGGTATCACCCAAGGCATGAATATGGAAAGCGTGGCGACCTGGAGCTAGACCAATTATTCTTCCTCTCACATGGGTACCACCTGTATGAGTGTATACCCAAATTAATAACAAGACGATCGAGGAGTAGAAAACACAATAACAGTTAGAAAAGTACCGTTGGATTGCTGGATGAATTGTAAGGACCCTTTCACACTATCGTTCCCAGAGATGACAACCACTGCTTTCAAATTCGCCATTGATTTTTTCCCTACATCTTTCTCCATTTTTAAGGGTCACCATTTTGTCTCTATCCTTCTTCTATCAATGTTCTGTCACAATTCTGCCTTATATGTCCATTTTGGTCCCTTAAATAGGATTCTGGGCAATTTTAGTCCCTTAAATTTTTAAAAGTGGAACATTTTTTATTCAACTCAAAAAATAAAGGGAAAAGAGTTTTGACATATCACTCAACTTTGTTATTTAAAACTCATATATTGTCGATATGAAAGTGATTTATATATATTTTTACCATTATATAAGTGACTCACATATACCCCTATCATTACATAAAAAAAAAAGGAGATCACCTATGACGGAAGTGAAAAAATTAGTTTTAAATTTATATTTTTGACTTTTAATTTTTTTAAAATCATGTAAGGGTATATATGACCCTTCTAGAAAAATTCAAAGTATATTTTAATCTTTTTCATATATAAATTATTTTTTGACTTCTTTGTTTATCATTTTTTGAGTTTCTTATCTCATTTTTGTTTCTTTCATTCTTTAGTTTAAAGAAAGAAAAAAAAAAAAACTAATTTTTTTGTGGCTATATTAAAATTTAAACTATTTTTTCGGCTGTATTATAATTTAATTTTTATATTTGTAAAAAAGAATTGGGGCATCTATAATAAATTTTACAAGAAAATTAGTAAAACATAAATAAATTTGATCATCAAAATAATAAATTAAAATTAGTTGTTGAAACATAAAGTAAAAAAAAAATATGTGAGGAGGATCAAATATACCCATATGGATTATATATTTTTTAGAAAAAATAAGAACTTAAATTAAAATTAATTTTTTCACTTCCGTTAGAGGAAAAGGATATATGTGAGTCATTTGTTAACAATAGGGGTATATATGAGTCACTTTTATAATGATGAGTATATCAGCTCTAAATAACAAAGTTGACGAGTATATCAAACTCTTTTCCCTAAAATAAATTGAAAAACCCATGCTACTATCAAAATTAAAATTTAGATTGCACACTATAAGGTTCATTTAGGGTTGATGCTCCCAACAATATTTTCTTCATATCCAGAGCTCAAAGGAATTAAAATAGACCTACAATCATAAATATGGAACAACTTTGACGAAACACACATTCTCTCTTGTTTTACTTTGGAAACCCAAAATTCATGGACAAAACTTTGGGGACACTTACTCTCTCTAATTTAGTGTTATTGCATGTGTGAATCACATTAATTAATAAAAAATGTTACAGTAAAAAGATTATTAAAATAGTAGTTAGCGTTAAAATATCGGAGACATTTGTGTTAGCACTATAAAAAGAAAGCCTACATAGCGAGCGCTTATTTTACATACTACGGGGAAAGAAATCCCCCGCAATTTATTTTCACAGAGATTTCAGAAACTCTCATAGTTTGGTGATTTGGTCTGCCACAATTAAATTTGTGGGGACTTTTCATGAACCGTTATAACAAGTAGCATAGGTTATTTTGCGGTGGTTTGACCCGCAAATTAATTCTTAGAAAACAACGGTTATAACCTCTGATATGAAATTTTAATAATAAAAATTAATGGAGGTTGAAACCCTCACAATTCGTAAAAACATAATTATCTTCTTATATTTTTGTCATCAGTGAAACAATGCTCTTTTATTGAGGTCTAAAACTAATTAGTCTAATTATAGTTTAAATAGACATAAGTTTACAAAAAAAAAAAAAAAGAAGTGTGCAAGCACACAACTAAGACAAGTAATGGTATTGATGTCAACATACAAAAAATTAAGCGAGAATCTTCACATTAATAATATAAAATTGTTTGCATATCGTTTGGTTGGGAGAGCATAATTATGTCATACAGATGTATTCAACTTCAACACAAGTACATCGTTGTTATTCTTACTCCCCGATAAATTGTTAAGCACATCATTCACGTTAGTCACTATCACATTCAGTTCAATCATGCAATTACATTATTAAAACTAATTATCTAATACGATTACAACACTTTAACGATTGCCACTACAACAACTATAATTGGATGATCTTTGCGTCCATCAAGAAAAGTGATTCACTACCTGCATCACTTGGCTGCAAAAAAAATAAATACACAATGAGATCTTTTGAATGATAACTTAACTGCAAAAGGAACATTCTAATTTCAAGTACTCAAAATCTGAATTGTAATATTTTTATTGTAGCTATTCGGATAATACTTCATTGGCTGTGAATTTTTTTTAGCCAAGTAAAATTACTTTGTGAAATTGAATTTTGTAAGCAAACTATATTATGACATGCTTCAATTCAAAGCACCAACAACGCTAAAAAAAAAGAACAACAAAATAACATCATAAATAACACCAGTTAAAGGTGCTTTAGAATCTTGATGAGTCACGAGGCCTACAATCACTCTGACATATGATGTCCCTTTGCTAAATATGCTCTAAATATTATTAGATTTTGCTATGTCAAATGAAACAATACAAAGCCTCACATATTAC
Organism: Solanum verrucosum; assembly: GCF_900185275.1. Lineage (NCBI taxonomy): Eukaryota > Viridiplantae > Streptophyta > Magnoliopsida > Solanales > Solanaceae > Solanum > Solanum verrucosum. The sequence goes on along the minus strand of NW_026020202.1, from coordinate 2,055,902 downwards.
TACAAAATAATAATATATTTTTTTACATTTGATCAAACAGTTGCCACATGATGAACAATAAGATGTAGAAAGCAATTTGAATGAACATATAGTGTGCTTGCCTCTTGCCTGTCCAGACATTGATGATGCATCAAGGACCTAGGAGATGTAGATGATTGAATATAAAAAATAAGAACATTTATTAGACACAATTTAAAATGAAAAGTCGTAAAATCAATAAATATGATTGCCTCGGTTTTTCTCTATTTTGCTATGATTTCTTCACATGTCCTAGGGGTGGTAATTTCAACCCATATAAGTGGAATGAGTCTATTTAACCCCATATATACTTAAATGGATCACTCATATTTTCTAAATGGAGAAATATGAGCTGACTTATTTTAAAAGATCATACAAATATAAACAAAATATGAGTATCAACATAGACCCATAGATCACTCCCTTGTAATAAAAATCCTTAATTGGACTAAAATAATATATTTTAAAAAATAAATAAATTAGGGGATCGGGGTGGAGGTGAGGGAAAGGGGGGAAGAGAAAGTTAAACTTTTTTTTGATTTTTTTTAAAAATTTGGGGGGTGGGATGGGGGTAGGGGGTCCAGGTGGGTGGGGGGGAGGGCAAGAGAAAAATAACTTTTTTTTAAAACTTCTTGATTTAAAAATAAAATAAAATTGGGGTTGGGTTCGGGTAGGGTGGATGACTTGGTGGGGGAGGGGGACAAATATTTTTAAAACTTTCTTTTTCTAAAACTTTATTTATAAAACATTTTAAAAAATAGGAAGTAGGTGTGGGTAGGGGGTCTGAGGGTTGAAAAATTTATCAGTTTTATTAAAAAATATTTTAAGTGTCTAAAAATGCTGGTTGCTACCTAGCTAACTCTCCATAACAAGCCTCAGAAGTAGAAGGAAGAAGAAGCAATCACGATGATCCGAGCTAGTAACCTATACAAGTATAGAGGCAAGAGAATGAGTACCAAACAACATGGTACTCAGCAAGCAAATCACTAAACTCAAAGTAAAGCAATATAGAATATCGGTACTCCTAAGACACAAACTGAACCTCCACAATTAACACTGCACAAAAACAATCCAACCTAGAAGTTCACATTTCACAGAGCAAATATCATGAATAACAACACTTCAATGTACACAGATTACCTCTAGCACCCCAAACATTTCTAAGCTAAGACTCAAACCATTCTTCATTTAAGTATAGGATCGTATCAAGTGATTTTAAAATTGTGCATAAGTGTTACGGTCAATTATTTAGTGTAGAAATATATTGGGACATGAATTAAGGTCACAAGAATTACCTAGCACAAAGTTGAGTTGAAAGCTTTCATACCGATTAAGTTTCGATATAAGATTCTACCTATACCAATTTCAAACGATCATATCTCTCAGCACATAATTAATTAGGTGGTCCATAACCTATCAAACTGAAGTTATATGAGTCTTCTTTTCAACGCCACCAATTTTGCCTCATTTTGGGTTTGGTGTAAAATGTTATGATCATTTTACCAGAGACTACCACAAGAGAGTTTTCTGAGTAAGTGACCTACGAATCACTTCTACAAGTCGTAGAAAGAGCTACGAACCGTATTTTTTGACTTATGAAAAAAGTAGTAAAAGTCAAATTTTTGGGTCCAATTCCTACAGACTCATCTACAGGACGTAGTTTGGGCCCGTAGAATGAAATTTTTACCCTTAAAACTTCAATATGAATTTCACGGATGGAATCTATGGTCCTAGATAAAACCACTAAACCGTAGATGGCCCGTGGAAGTTTTTTAACAACTTTTTAAGTGGGGTTTCTTTAATATTTTTCCACTTTTCCTAAGCCCAAGTCATGACGATTTAACTTCAATTAGGGAAATATATTCCACCAAGTACTCAATTTTAATTTAATTCTACGCTCTCAACTCCCCAACTCAAAAAGAAGACTATAAGGAAGACACAAGCTAGGGTTTTAAGGCTTCCAATCAAGTTCTTCTTCAAACTTCTTTAAGAACTTTGTTCTTCCATGTATGTAAGACTTCAAGGAGAGTATTCATTTCGCTCTCATACCTAAAGTATTTTGATTATATGATGAATTATGTTTAAACCTAAGATTTTACCCAATCTTCTTCAAGCTGTGATTTTTATGCAAAAGTTCGAATTTTTATGAAAGATTTCTCAAGCAATAATGAACTACTATGAACAACATGTTTTGTTATATAATTATGATTTTCCAAGTATGTGTCAAGATTATTTATAAAGTTATTAAAACTACTTTTGAGTATTTCCAGGCTATGCATGATTTCAAGTAAGTTATCTCATGTTTAAAGTGATATGAATAGAAGTAAAGATATGTTTATAAAAGAGATGTTTGAGCACTGCCTCACAACACTATAATTCATGATCAATATAACAGTCAGGTATGGCATCAATGGTTATGTAATACCTCGTATCCTAAATAGACTAAACCAACAGATTTTCCAAAAGTTGCAGGAGCAACCCACAGTTGCCACCCACGGACCGTAGGGTTACCCACGGTCCGCCCTGGTGATTCACCACCTGCAACCCCTCTCAGAAAAGGTCTAGAAATTATTCTAAGGCATGACCCACGGCTGGACCCACAGACCGTAGGTCAGAACACAGACCGTGGTCCAGGTCCATGGATCGAGGCCCCAGCTTTCAGTCCCAGAAATCCCCAAAAAATTATTCTAAGTCCAGACCTATGCCAGGACCTACAAATCGTAGGTCAGACCACGGTCTGTGGTCCAGGGCCATAGGTCGGACACAAATTTCTAATCCCAGAACCCCGTTAGCAGTTCACCAGCACGGACCGTTGGTCCATCCACGGTCCGTCAGTCAATTTCGTCGGTGGCCCCGACAGCTTTTAAGTCAGGGATAATTTCGTTTTTTCCTCATGCGTTGGACCCCTAAACTACGTCGTTTAACCCCTAAACTATGTCGTTTAACCCCTAAACTACGTCGTTTAACCCCTAAACTACGTCGTTTTGGTCAGTTTTAGCCTAGTAAACTAATTAGAACTTACCCTAATCAATCATTCACCAAAATCAAGCAAAACGTAGAGCAAAATAGGGGAGAAAGTCGAGCAGCCCTAGTTCAAGAACGCAATGAGTTTACATCAGTTCCATCCCCGAAATCGAAAGATTTCTCCATGGAATTCGTCACCAGGTATGTGGGATTTCACTAGTAGGTTCCTTTCACCCATTAGGTCCCTAGAATTCCCTTCATATTACCTAGACATAGGGTTTTTAGAATTTCAACAGGTTATTATGAATTAGTTACTTTAATGTTCCTAATCAGATTATCATGATTTTAGTAATGTTTTGCGTTGATTCTTTCATAAATTCAGAACCCTAGCTATGTAGTTCTTTTAGTTCATGAATTACACATGCTAGGTCAGTAATCTCAGTTATACATGCCTCAAATTTGAATGTTTCATTATTAGCACATTAATGTTGCATTTTCAGTTAGCATGTCAGTATTTGAGCTATCCAGTGTTACAGAAATTCATTCATGAATTGTTAATTACATAATCAATTGGGAGTAGCTTAATATCGAGTGGACTAGGGTCAGTCACCCTCAAGTCCCAGAACTACCAGCCCCCATAGGTTTATAAGTCCCTAATGTGGGCATTACATTTTAGTCATCACGCCAGTCATGGCTCTATACCTCTGGCAGGGTATATTGGGTCCTCTCGATGGGGCGTATACATCAGACTCCACATTTAGCTCATGTGGTTTTATGTTGGTTATTAGTAGCTCTCTTACAATCAGATTCTATTGCATTGACCATGTTATCATCTCCAGTCAGATTTCAGTTTCAACATGTTATAAACTTAGTCATTGCATTCAGTTATTTCATGTTCAGTATTCTCAGTTTAGTATCATGCTTATCTCTTATCATTGCTCAGATACATGTTTGTTTAGTTATGATTCTATTCAGTTTTATACTATCATGCATGATCGATACCTTTCAAGTACTGACACATACTTTGAACTACGAGTGTAGGTTCAGGTCCTCAGCTTCCAGATCACGCATGATCGTTTCCCGATCTTCAGCTCAGTAGTATCAGTGGTGACTCATCATTCTCAGAGGATGACATACATGTTTCTTTTGCTTTTAGTCTTTAGTTTAAGTCTTTGCTAGATTTAGCTAGGGCATGTCCCAACACTTCTAGTCAGTTAGAGGCTTACTTCAGACATAGTTAGTTTCAGCTTTAGTATCTGAGTTTGACTTTTTAGTTGTTAAACTCTCAGTTTTTATATATTCAAACAGTGTATGGGTATTCCTCATCATTTCAATTTATCTTATGATTTAGCTTCCACACAGTCTTTTCTTACTTTAGTTTATTTAGTATGCTTATGATATGCCAGCAGGGTTAGCTTGGGGTCACTCGTGATCCTAGGTCCCGCGTCCGTGTCCTGGGTAGCTTCGAGGCATGACAAACATGGTATAAGAGCACTAGGTTTAAGAGTCCTACGATGTTTGAAAAGCCATACTAAGTAGAGTCATTTTCATGGGTGTGAAGTGCACCACATCTAATGAGAATGAGGCATCAAAGTGTTTTAGGAAAAAAATCATTTTCTTGTTACTCTTATCGTGCATAAGGTATGATTTAATTCCTCATTTCTAACTCGACGTTATGCGCTTTATGATCATGCCTCCTCATAGAGCATATAGAAGGAATGCTAATGCCCGCAATGCTAACACATCTCCCCCAGTTCCAGATCAGGAAGTTTCGAATGTAGAGTTTTGAAATGCTATTCAACTTTTGGCTCAGAGTTCCTGCAAATGCTAGTGGTGGATCAGTGGCAGCCAAAGTTCGAGATTTTGTGAGGATGAATCCACCTGAATTCTTAGGATCGCAAATTGATGAGGATTCCCAAAACTTGATAGATGGGGTCAATAAGATCTTTGGAGTGATGCATGTAACTGGAATGATATGGTTGAGTTGGCGCCCTACTAGCTTAAGGATGTAGCTCACATCTGGTATACTCAATGGAAAGAGCACAGAGGTATGGATGCAGCTCCTATCACTTGGGAATGCTTTAGTGAGACTTTTCTGGATAGGTTCTTCACAAGAGAGTTGAGGGAGGCAAAAGCTCAGGAATTAATGAATTTATGGCAAGGTAACATGACGGTCCAAGAGTATGGACTCAAATTCACCCAACTCTCCAGGTATGCTCCTCACATGGTTGCCAATTTTAGGGCTCAAATGAACAAGTTTATGTATGGGGTATCCAATTTAATTTGGTGAAAATAGAATGTAGAAATGCTATGTTTCTAGAAAATATGAACATCTCTAGGCTCATGATTCATGCTCAGCAGGTTGAGGGAGATAAGCTTAGGGAGTAGGCTAAGGAGAATAAAAAGGCTAGGACAGGAAACTATGTGTATTCTCAACAAAAATCAGGTGGTGGAAACCGCTCACAGTTTTAGCAAAATTCTTGAGCTCCAGCACTTTCATCGGCTAGTGTTCCATCCTCCAAGTTTTGGCAAGATCAAAAAGGTAGGGCATCGTGCTCTAAGTCTCAGGGAAGTATTTCAGGCACCAGAACCTACCTAATTTGTCCAAAGTGTGGTAAGAACCATCCGGGTGAGTGTCTTGCAGGAAAGAAATGATGCTTTGGGTATGGTTAGTCTGGTCACAGGTTGAGAGATTGTCCTTCTGCTAAACAGGGTCAAAGAGGTAATAATGGTAGGGCTCAGTCTACAACTTCAGCAGCACCAACAGGTCGCCCGACTCAACGGGGTAACTCATCTAGTATATGGTGAGGACTGCGCCAAAACAAGTTATTTGCTCTTCAGGCTCGCTAGGATCAGGAAGATTCTCCTGATGTAGTCGCTGGTATGTTACAGGTCTTTAACTTAGATGTTTATGCTTTGTTAGATCCAAGGGCTACTCTTTTCTTTGTAACTACCTATATAGTAGTAAACTTCAATGTCAGTCCAGAAACTCTCTCAGAACCCTTATTAGTCTCTACTCTAGTTGGTGACCCAGTTATAGCTAGCCGGGTATACAAAAATTGCCATGTCACAGTCTCCTAGAAAGTCACCTCAGCAGATCTTGTAGAGTTAGAAATGGTAGACTTTGATATCATTCTAGGCATGAATCCTGTTATGCCTCAGTCGAGTGTAGAACTAGGATCATTTGGACTAACCAATGCTCCTACAAGTTTCATGGATTTGGTAAACAAAGTGTTCAAGCAGTTTTGGACTTGTTTGATATCGTCTTTAGTGATGATATCCTCATTTACACTAGGAATGAGGAAGAATATGCGACTCATTTGAGGGTTGTCCTGCAAACTCTCAAAGACCGCTAGTTATTCGCTAAGTTTAGCAAGTGTGAATTTTGGTTGCAGTCTGTTGCTTTTCTTAGGCATATTGTGTCTAGCGAAGGGATCTGAGTGGATTCTCAGAAAATAAAAGCATTGAAACAATGGCCTAGACCTACCTCTCCTACAAATATTAGAAGTTTCTTGGGTTTGGCAGGTTATTACAGAAGGTTCGTGGAGGGATTTTCATCCATAGCTTCTCCATTGACTAAGTTAACTCAGAAAAAGGTCAAGTTTCAGTGGTAAGATGATTGTGAGAAAAGCTTCACAGAACTAAAAACTAGGTTGACTACAACTCTTGTTTTGACTCTACCAGAGGGTTCAGATGGTTATGTGATATATTGTGATGCATCCAGAGTCGGCCTAGGTTGTGTATTGATGCAGCGAGGTAAGGTTATAGCTTATGCTTCTAGACAACTTAAGGTGCATGAGAAAAACTATCCGACTCATGACCTTGAGCTTGCAGCAGTGGTGTTTTCACTTAAGATTTGGAGATATTACTTGTATTGTGTTCATGTAGATGTGTTCACAGACCATAAGAGCCTTTAGTATGTGTTCACCCAGAAAAAGTTGAATCTTCGCTAGAGGAGATGGCTTGAGTTCCTCAAGGATTATGATATGAGTGTGCATTACCATCCTGGTAAGGCAATGTAGTAGCAGATGCCCTTAGCAGACTATCTATGGGTAGTGTAGCACATGTTGAGGAAGAGAGAAAAGAACCAGCAAAGCATGTTCACATGCTTCTCGCTTGGGAGTTCGCCTTATGAGCATACCAGATGGTGGTGTAACAGTTCAAAATGGGTCAAAATCTTCATTGGTAGCGGAGGTCAAAGAGAATCAAGACAGTGACCTGATATAGTTTTAACTAAAGGGTGCAGTTCAGTAGCAGAGAGTTGAGGTTTTCTCCCAAGGGGGAGATGGTGTGCTTCACTATCAGGGTCGATTATGTATTCCTGAGGTAGGTGAGTTGAGATAACAGATTCTTGCAGAAGCCCATAAATTCATGTATTCTATTCATCCAGGAGCCACTAAGATGTGCTGTGATATACGAGAAGTCTTTTGGTGCAATGGTAAAAAAGGGATATAACAGATTTTGTGGCTAAGTGCCCTAATTGTCAACAAGTCAAGGTAGAACATCAGAGAACCAGGAAGTATGACTCAAGATATTAACATTCCTACTTGGAATTGGGAAGTGATCAACATGGACTTCATTATAGGTTTACCTCGTACTCACAAACATCATGACTCCATTTGGGTGATAGTTGACAGAGTTACTAAGTTTGCGCGCTTTTTGGCTGTTAAGACTACAAATTCGGTGGAGGACTACACCAAGCTTTACATTAATGAGATAGTCAGGTTGCATGGGGTTCCTTTGTCTATCATTTCAGATAGAGGTCCTCAGTTTACCTCTCATTTCTGGAAGTCATTTCAGAAAGGTCTTGGTACTCAAGTTAATCTTAGCACAACATTTCCTCCACATGCGGATGGTCAGGCAGAGAGTACCATTTAGACCTTAGAGAACATATTGAGAGCATGCGTGATCAATTTCAAGGGTAGTTGAGATGATCACCTTTCTCTTATAGAGTTCGCCTACAACAATAGCTACCATTCCAGTATTCAGATGGACCCTTATGAGACGTTGTATGGGCGTAGATGTAGATCTCCAGTTGGTTGGTTTGAGGTAGGTGAAGCAACCTTGATAGGGCCAGATTCGGTTCATGATTCCATGGAAAAAGTTCAGCTCATTAGAGATAGACTTAAGACAGCCCAGAGTTGCCAGAAATCCTATGCAGATGTAAGGAGAAGGGACTTAGAGTTCCAAATTTATGATTGGGTTTTCCTGAAAGTGTCACCTATGAAGGGGTGATGAGATTTGGCAAGAAAGGGAAGCTCAATCCTAGATATATAGGCCCTTACAAGATCTTGAAAAGGGTTTGGAAAATGGCTTATGAGTTAGAGTTACCAACAGAACTAACAGCAGTGCATCTGTTTTTTCACGTTTCGTTGTTGAAGAAGTGTGTGGGTGATCCAACATCTATTGTACCTTTAGAAAGTGTGGCATTGAAGGATAGTCTCACTTATGAGGATGTACTAGTTGAAATCCTTGATCTTCAGGTTCAAAGGTTAAATAAACAACGAAGTCGCTTCAGTTAAGGTTTGGTGGAGGAGTCAGTCCGTAGAGGGAGCTACTTGGGAAGCAGAAGCAGCCATGAAGACCAAGTATCCTCATCTCTTTCCTTCCGAATCCATTCCAGCTTAAGGTAATAGTTCCTATCCAGTTTTTCAGTCATTCATGCGTAGCTTCAGTCTTAGTATCGTGTTTCTTCAGTTTATACTTGCATTTTCAGCGTACTACATGTTCTTGGAACATAGTTCAGTCATAAATCAGTTTCTAGTGTTTAGTGGTAGGGTTTGCAGCTCTTTCCCTCCATCTCCAGCTAGTTTAGTCTTCATTCGAGGATGAATGTTCCCAAGGGAGAGATAATGTAATACCCCGAATCCTAAACAGACCAAACTAGCATATTTTTCAGAAGTTGCACGTGCAACTCACGAACCGTAGGGTGACTCATGGTCCGTCCTAGTGATCCGTTGTTCACCACCCGCAACCCTTCCCAGAAAAGGTCCAGAAATTATTCTAAGGTAGGACCCACGACAGGACCCACGAGCCGTAGGTCAAACCACGGACCGTGGTCCAGGTCCATAGAGCGAGGCCCCACCTTTCAGCCCTAGAACCCCCATAGAAAATTATTCTAAGTCCAGACCTACGCCAGGAACTACGGACCGTAGGTTAGACCATGGTTCGTGGTATAGGGCAGTAGAATGAACCCAAGATTTCTAGTCCCAGAACCCCATCGACGGTTGACCAGCACGGACCATTGGTCCATCCACGGTCAGTTCCGTCAGTGGCCCCGACAACTTTTAAGTCAGGGATCGTTTGGTCTTTTTCTCATGCATTGGACCCCTAAACTACGTCGTTTAACCCCTTAACTATGTGGTTTTGGTTAGTTTAAGCCTAGTAAACTTATTAGAACTTACCCTAATCAATAATTCACCAAAATCAAACGAAACTTAGAGCAAAATAGAGGAAAAAGTCAAGCAGCTCTAGTTCAAGAACGCAACGAGTCTTTATCCGTTCCTACCCCGAAATCGAAAGATTTTTCTGTGGAATTTGTCACCATGTATGTGGGATTTCACTAGTGGGTTCCTTTCACCCATTTGGTCCCTAGAATTCAGTCAGATTCTTGATTCCCTTCATATTACCTAGACCTAGGGTTTCTAGAATTTCAGCAGGCCGTTATTATGAATTAGTTACTTTAATGTTCCTAATCAGATTATCATGATTTTAGTATTGTTTTGAATAGATTCTTTCATAAATTCAGAACCCTAGCTATGTAGTTCCTTTAGTTCATGAATTACACATGCTAGGTCAGTTATCTCAGTTATACATGACTCAGATTTGAATGTTTCATTAATAGCACATTAATGTTGCATTTTCAGTTAGCATGTCAGTATTCTGAGCTATCCAGTGTTACAGAAATTCATTCATGAATTGTTAATTACATAATCAATTGGGAGTAGCTTAGTACCGAGTGGACTAGGGTAAGTCACCCTCAAGTCCCAAAACTACGTGCCCCTGTAGGTTTATAAGTCCCCTCTGTGGGTAGTACATTTTAGTGATCACGCCAGTTATGCTTCTATACCTTTGGCAGGGTATATTGGGTCCTCTCGATGGGCGTATACATCGGACTCCACATATAGCTCATGTGGTTTTATGTTGGTTATTAGTAGCTCTCTTACAGTAAGATTTTATTGCATTGATCATGTTATCATCTCCAGTCAGATTTCAGTCTCATCATGATATAAATTTGGTCATTGCATTCAGTCATTTCATGTTCAATATTCTCAGTTTAGTATCATGTTTATCTTTTATCATTACTCAGATATATGCTTGTTCAGTTATGTTTTTACTCATTTATGTTTTTATTCAGCTTTATTCTATCATGCATGCTCAGTACCTTTCAAGTACTGACGCATACTCATCGCTACATCTTCTCGTGATGTAGGTTTAGGTCCTCAACTTCAAGATCACGCATAAATCATTTCCCTATCTTCAGCTCAGCTGTATTAGTGGTGAGCCCTCTTTCTCCGAGGATGACATACATATTTCTTTTGCTTTTAGTCTTTAGTTTCAGTCTTTGCTAGATTTAATTGGGGCTTGTCCCATCTCTTTTGTCAGTTAGAGACTTATTTCAGACATAGTTAGTTTCAACTTTACTATTTGATTTTGCCTTTTCAGTTGTTGTTAAACTCTCAGTTTTCATATATTCAAATAGTATATGGGTATTCCCCATCATTTCAGTTTATCTTATGATTTAGCTTCCGCACAGTCTTTGCTTACTTTAGTTTATTTAATATGTTTATGATATGCCAGCAGGGTTAGCTTGGGGTCACTCGTGATCCTAGGTCCCGTGTCCGCGTCTTGGGGGCAGCTTCGGGGTGTGACATGTTAAGTAGTATGGCATCTAGATATGCCATCAATGTTTATGCACTATGACTTCCAGAGTCATCAATGATCAGATCAAACAATGATTTCAGATATAGTTTTCATGATTACAACCTAAATATAGGTTATTTTAAGAGTTTTAAGGGAGCTTTAGTGGTTCCAAATGTATCTTTTACATTGAGAAAGAAAGTATTATTTCAAGAAAAGCATAAAGAATTTTTCAGAGGCATTTCATACTGATAAAGTAAAGTTTAGTTACCCCTTAAAGAGGATCTTTTTGAGTATTATCTCAACACATATGTTATATGAGTATATTGATATTGATTATTTTGGGAGTAGTATCGAGTAACTAATTGGGTAAGAGTTCATTTTAAAATAGATGCCTTATAAACTATGTAACCAACGTAGGATATGATCATACTGAATTTCGAGCAACTCCTCACTAACTTAAGAAGGTTTATGGGATAGATCCATATGTATAGTTAACATTCTATATCCCGGGAAAGTATAGGAGGATGACCCTAACAACTTGGGTGGAACGTTGTATAATCGTTAGATTCATAGTGATTGTTGTCATTTAGAGAAAATTTCAACAGTGTAAAGTTTATTATTTTCATATTGGTTTTAGTGCATATTTTATTGTAAAGTACAAAGGGTTTTCACTACTTGTTCATATCTTGTCTCACTTGAGTTATATTCCGTCATTAGTTCAACCATTATTTTATTGGGCCACATTACATACTCATACATTCAAAATACTGATGTCTTTCAACTTGCATAGTTTCATGATGCAGAAGCTTGTACTTAGGATTATGAACATACGTTCAGTTGAGATCACATCATCTACTCATCAGTTTTTGGTGAGACCTCCTTACTTTCTGAGACTCTATTTTTGTTGTTTTATAGTAGTAGGATTTTGAGGTGTCGTGGGTCGTGTCCCAACTCCAATCTTTAGATAGTATAAGCTTTATGGAAAAGTAAAGTTAGATGGTTTCCAGTATTTTTCTCAAACATTTTATTAAACATTTACTATTTATATTAAGTATTTTCAGACATTGTTTTAATAGTTCTTTAAATGTTTTAAATGATCATGTATTAAAACTTCCCCAAATCTTATTGAGTCATACGTACCATAGTTAGCTAGGCCAAGGGTTTGCTTGGGACCAACAATGGTTTTAAGTGTTTGTCATATCTAGGGTGTAGGCTAGGGGTGTGACAAACTTGGTATCAAAGCATATAGTACAAGTGTCCTAGGGTGCCTATGAAGTCGTGTTAGTAGTATATTATTAATGGTTGTTAGGGCTCCACATCTATAAATGAGCGACTACATACATTTAAGAAAAAATTCCGTTCTTTCACACTCTAGATCGTGTGATAGAGTTTTCCCTTAAGAAACTTATTCAGACTCTTGTGTTTCTCAAATCCATTGATACCTCATACTCAAGGTGGTTGAAATATTAAAACCCAAATCATTATCAATGACTAAGTCTTAGATAAAGTCTTCAGAAAGTAAAGAGATTGCACAAGGCTTGAGAGAAGCTTGTTAGAGTGCATTAAGTGTACTGATCTATAAGAATACACCCTTATTCATATGAATCATGCTTTTGAACCAAAGTGAGATATACTCTCATATTCTCCTCTTTAAAACCTTGTCTCGGGTGAGACCCTTAGGAGGGAAGTATAATTTAGAACTTAAATAGTATTTTCATCTAAAAGATAGTATGCATTATGATATTATGAGCTAGTAATAATAGAAGTGCCCAGAGTTTGACGTATGCATAAGGAAGTGTAGTAACTTAAGAGGTGAGGATAGTTATTAAGTAAAGTATGTAGTTGCACTCCTGCACCCAGTAAGTTATTAATGAGGACTTTTTCCCTTATGTGTAGGCTAAGGAGTAAACTTGTGTGGATTTCATGATAGAAGGTAGAGTAATAGTTACTAGATAGGATGAATTAGAGTATACTTTAACCAGAAGGGAGTTTATGTCGATGTGTCATTGTGTTAGTGAACACAACGTATAGGTGTTGATTTGTCACGATCCAAGGGTACCCCCTAGACGTAACATGGCGTAGTTGACCCCGAAGGGGTCGTCTATAAGCCCTTAGCACAAGCTTAACATAAGATAATTGAAAATACAGGAAAATTTAAAACTTTATTTCGATCCACACAATTGAAAACATTTTCATAAACAAGCGGAAGTCTTTACTAAACCTTTGTCTCAAACCATCTATTTAAAACTCATGAATAAAAGTCTTGGGACGCAGCCCATACAAAGTCTAAAATATAAAGAAAATACATAAGGGAAATATAGGTTCGTCCTCGAAGCTATGAGGACTCACCAAATCTTCAAGTCTTTTTGCCTCTTAGAAACCTAGCCTCCAAGCAACTCAATCTCCTCAACCCTACATTTGATTAGAATGTAGGCAATATGCGTTAGTACAAAATGTACCAAGTATGAAAGCTAGCACAAGATCATCAGAGCATCTCAAATGGTTAGCCAACATAAGACATAAGCATAAGAGATAATAATAGAATCATCATAGTTATAGCCAAAATCTCCAATATAAACATCATATGAACACAAGTCAACATGAGACATAGTTAATGAGCATAAGAGATAAATCATAACAATATAAGTACAATTGACTCTTCGTCATCAATACCATAATAGAACCATTCTCAAGTAACCTAAAAAACATACAAGTACAAAGCATGAATAGCATCCCATAATACCACCCAAGCCAAATATCCCTTTTTGGTCATCCTAATCATGGTCTATAGGCATAATTAAGTCTTAAGCATTCTTTACCATAAGGTCACCACACTCTAAGTAACATCAAAGCACACTTGTGCAATGTATGAAAGGCATCCCATAATACCCTCCACACTAAGCATAACTTTAAAGTCATCCTAGTCATATTCACCCTCCTTTGGTATCACTATTGGCTTACTTTATGTAGACGAAAGAATTATCACCTCTAGCCAACCCTATCTTGGAAGGCATCTATAGCTACAATCCATCAAGCATCACTCATGTAATACAACACTCATAAGGTAACCCTTAGTCATACTTGTGCAAGGCATGAGTAACATCCCATACTACTACTCATACTAAGTACTTATTTAGGTCATCATACTCATGTTCCTTAACTTAGAGACTAGCCCTCTTTTTAAAGCATGGAACACTAGGAGACACTTTACTAGGTCTATCTTAGTCCCTTCTTGCTTGAACCCTAAGAGATACTATACTAGGTACAACTTAGTTCATCATTTTGTAACTTCTAGGAAATGCTACTTAAAGCATAATCTAAGTTCATTAAACTTGAACTCTTGGAGATGCTACTTAAAGCATGATCTTAGTTCATTATAAGGTTGGACCCTATGAGATACTTCTTTTAGCATGTCTAGGTTCTTTATTATTATTATGGACTCTATGAGGCCTTACTCAAGGACATCTAAGTCCATTTATACTTTGAACATTATGAGGTCCTTTACTAACTTGTACTAGTCCCTCATTACTTAGAACCCTAGGATATACTATATCAAGTACATCTTAGTTCATTAAGCTTGAACTCTAGGAGACACTACTTAAAGCATACTCTTAGTTCATTTAGTTTGGTCTCTAGGAGATGCCCCTTCAAGCATAATCTTAGACCATTATTTGCATTGGACCCTAGGAGATGCTACTTTAGGCATAATCTTGGCCCATGAAGTTTGAACTTTAGGAGATGCTACATTTAGCACAATCCTAGTTCATTACCAATCTTGTTTAATTGGGATATAGCCTTAACCGACATGAGAACATATGATCTCTCATGGTGTTACCCACACCATCAATGGTTGGTCCACTTGCCAAGGTGGAACTGGTTTGTTAGCTTAGTCGTATTCACTAGCTAACTTCATACAGGGCATGTAGTTATGGGATACAGAGATTGCTACTAGAAACCCAAACTCCACTAGGTGAGACTTCCATCTCATGAGACACACTTGGGGAAATCAATACTCTTCTAGGTGAGAGATCCCATGTGGGAAGCCCAAACTATGCTAGGTGGGAACCTCCATGAAAGCCCAAACTCATCTAGGTAGGAACCTCCATCTCATTTCAATATCCTCTCGGTGCTAGGCATAAATTCCACAAGATAATCATTAAGTTTCTACTTGGACTCAAGTAAATGGAAAGATGTTCTTGACCACCAACCCATGCTAATATCTCTTTTAGACCATGTGTGAGCAACTATCATGATCCATGACCTAGGTATAAAGGCTCTCTAGCCTTAGGTTCAATTAGTTAGGAGAAGTCCTTCAACCCTAGAACCATTACTATGTAAGAAGTCTTTCATGTTAAGTTCATATCCATACCTAGCATCATGTCTAGAATTCTTCATTAGAAAAGTATATCATTATGACCTAAGTGATTCTATCACTTCCTACCATATATGATTCATAAGGTGATCTAGGTAGGTAAAGGTCTCTTAACACAATTCTATTCATTAACCTTGGATTCATATGTGGATTTTTCTCTTAAAGCCTTAGGATCTAAAGTTGATCACATTAGCTTCTTGCTTATGCCCTAATGATCATCATTCATGACTATGACTCCTCATTCTTAAAGACTCTACAACATGGAAGCATATTATGAACCTAAATTACAAGACATTCAATTACATCATTTGATACTAGGTGATCTTAGTCCTAATTTGCCTTAGAGGTTCAATTTCATCATTACAAGTCTAGATCAATAATATACAATAGATTCTAGTTCAATTCATGATTATATGATCCTAACTTTGATCAATTACAACATATAACATTGAATTAGGAAGATCACTCAAGAACCTTCAACATTGCCTCTAATGGCATCAACCCACAAATATCACATTCATCAACTTAGGTTAGGGTTTACCATAGAAACAGATAAAATCATCATAATATCATTAAACAAAGACAATTCAATCATATTTGGATGCAATCCACTAGATTGAAAGGGTTTACCATAGAAACACATGAAATCATCATAATATCATCAAACAAAGACAATTCAATCATATTTGGATGCAATCCACTAGATTGAAATCACATCCACGCCCTACCCACAATGCAATCACAACCCTAGCTAGAATTGGGTTTTTGCTTTCACAATTAGGGGGAATCTATGGGGGCTCCATAGGTGGAAAACCCATGGATGAATAAGCTTCACACACCTTTAATCAAAGGCCTAGCACAAGCTCTCAACAATGGACCTTGTTCTTGACCCAAGCTTCAAGCTCTATCTTCTTCTTCAAAAGGGGGTTTTCTAGAGAGAGAAATATTCTATGGAGAGGATGAAGTTGGGTTTTCTTTTGATTCTAGAGAGAATGATTTAAATGAGGTAAACTTAGGTCTAATAAGCTTATATAGTTTCTAGGAAAGGAATAGAATAATGTAGGGTCAACTTTGGTTGAAAACTATGGACCTAAAACATTTTAACTTAAAATTCTACCCCTTGCCCGCTTGAGCACTCCCTTTGGACCCTTGGGCTCACCCTTTGCACTAGGTAACTCGCCAAATGCACCTTTGGCTCGCCCAATATTCCAATGAGCTTGGAATTTGGGGAGTCCACTAGATCTAGGGAGCTAAAGGGCGATCCGCCAACCTGGTTGGCTAGCTGCGACTTAGCTCGCCCTTTGCTCCAGAATCTAGTCCAAATGGGACAGCCCACTAGGCAATCATAAGGCATAAAAGCGACTCGCCCAACCCTTTGGGCGATCATAAAGTCCCATCACCAAAAGCCTCCTCAAAGAACAAGGTTTCTTTCACTCCTTCTTGCTAGCATAGGTCCTTACTTGCACCATAGACTTCTTCCTTGCTAAATTATGGGCTAAAACAACCTAGACATTCACTCAAGGGTACACTAACTCACACGATGAGGCTCTAGTTCAGCCTATCATTTTGCGAGTTGTTACATTATCCCCCACTTAGGAACATTCGTCCTCGAATGACACTTAAAACACATTAAGGGTTAACGACTCAAGACTAGCAGCCCATCATGCATGTCATACATCCAAAAGAACACAACCAAGGAGGAAAACTTCAACTCCAAGCTAAACATACCTAATGCAACATAACAGAGTAGGAACTACATCTAATATGCACAGAACCTAAGCAAGGAAACTTCAATTCAAATCCAAACTCATTAATTGCAACACAAGGGAGTAGGAACTACTTCTACCAACCCAAAGTGCATCAAATTCTATATTTGCTATTTCTAAAGGATGAACTACTATTTCCTAGTTAAGACATGCTTATCACATACTCATGGAGCCTAAATGCACATTACTTCTCAAAAATCGTTCATTCATTAAGGAAATCTTTCAACTCCAAAACTAGGGCATGCTCATACTCAACTCATAAAGTCTATTTGCAAGTTTAAAATTGCACTACAACATAAGAGAAAGAACAATGCATATAATCCATCTCTAACAAGACCTACGCATTTTCATGAATCATGCATGTAAGGAAATCATGGCAACACATAAAGCACACAATAACCCTACTAGATAGGCACACTATCCCCCACTTGGGAGTAAGCCTACACAACTTTTCTAAACATCATACATATTAAAATAACTTTAAAATCCAACATAACAAGTCATAAAAGACAAGAAATCTGGAAATTTTATAAAGGCATGAAACACATACCGGAAGGGACATGAGGAGATCACTCTTGATCTTCTATAGATTGGAGAGCATAAAACCTATGATCACTTGGGAGCATTAGACTTGGCCTCCCTCCCTTTAGCCCTAAGGATTGGACAATCTCTCTTCTTGTGACCCTCACTACCACAACCATAGCACCCCTCCTTTCCGGCTAGACACTCACTATAATGCTTTCTTCCACACTTGGAGCAAGTAGGCTTAAGCAACACAGATTCACTATTACTCTCTCTTAGAGGTTTAAGTTTAGACACCCTCTCTTGGTTGGAAAGTTTTTGTTGGGTCCTAGGTTGATCATATCCCTCGGAGCTAGAATTGGAGAAATCCCCATCATCGGTTCTAGGTCTCTTAACTTCCCTATCTTTTTTTCTAAGCTTTGACTCCTCAACTTGTTGAACATAAACCATCAACCTTGAGATATCCATGTTGTCATGGAGCATTGACGGACGACACTCTTCTTCAATAGCATCGGACACACTGGTAACAAAGTGACTCATCTCATCCCTTGGATTAGAAACCAAAAAGAGGGCATATTTGGACAACTTAGTGAATTTCAAAGAGTCTTCTTGGACACTCATACCTCCTTGGAAAAGGTTGATGAACTCCTCAACTTTGGCTTCCCACTTCTCATGGGGGAAGAACCTATCAAGAAAAGCCTTATTGAATACTTCCCAATTTATGGGACCCACTCTTATAGGTATATTGTCCTTCCATTGGGTGTACCACACTTGGGCTACATCTTTCAATTGATACCCGACCAACTCGGCTTTCTCAATAGAGGTGACCCCCATAACCTCCACTATCTTATAGACATCCTCCAAAAACTCTTGTGGGTCTTCATTCATTTTGGAACCCAAGAAGATAGGAGGGTTCATCCTAGTAAAATTTCTCAACCGTGAGGCCATGGTACTCACATTGGGCTCTACCCGGGGCCTAACTTCTCAGTTAGCTTGAGTCGTTAGGGCTTGAGCTTGAGTGGTGATGACTTGAGTTTGAACCGTCATGAGTTGGGTCAAAGTTTGAAAAGCCGGCCTTATCTTCTCATTAGTCATGACCTCTTCATCATTAGGAACTTGAGGAGGAACTTGGAGAGGAACCTCTTGCTCCTCATCACCTTCCTCAATTCTCCTAACATTTGCCCTAGTATTAGCCATAACTTGAAAAACCATACGATAAAGGTTAGGAGAAAGACCTAATAGATCTAAACTCTATAGCATGACTTAGAGAATGAAGAAATGAAGTTTTCCTAACGTCATATAGCCTCTCACTCATAGATGCGTCGCGACTCACACCGATGAACAAGACTCCACTAGACGTGGTTTGAGACATCCTAAAATTTATCCCAAAACCTTATGATCTGATACCAATAGTTTACTAACCCAACCAAGGGTTGGGGTCGAGTCCCAAGGGAGTGGGCATGAGAATTAGTGGTTAAGGGCGAAAGTGCCCAAGCTAATCGTAGCTAAATACTTTGGTGAATGCAAACATAACGAATTAAAAAGGGTAACGCAAGCGTCAAGTATCAAATGGGGGTTTGTAAGCAAGAAACAACTAACACAATGAAAGTAAGGAAAAATACAAGTATGGAGACATGATTCTTGTGATAGGAATATGGGATAGACTAAATCATTGGGTACATGCTTTTGATAGTAAATTCATTGAGCATTTGTGACTAGGCTAGACTTTAAGGGGGATAAGCTCTCTCTCGAGCAACTTACCCCGTTTTAAATGCGTTCCTTTCGGACACCCACTTGCCGCATGAAGAACAACATACGCCTTAACCCACTCACTCTCTTGAGCTGAGTGTGTGGACATAGGACTAGGGGTCACTCTCTCAAGTTGAACCTCATATCGACCCACTCACACTGGCCATCAATTTAGTGGTCTTAGTTTTATGACCTCTCTCTCGAACAAGCCGAAAACACATAAATAAACTTGTATTTGCAACTACAAATTCATTAAATTCATCCACAACCACTAAACGAAATCACATTTACACTATGAATAGACTATCAACAAGCAAGACCCAACAACTAATCTAACCCATATTCACAAAATCGCACCCCAAGAATTAGGGTTTTATCTACGTATGTAAAAAAGATAAAGACGTATACCAATATCAATTTCCATCAATGGGCCTGAAAGATTAAGTCTTAAAACATGCCAAGAGTGGAGAATCCAAGAGACCCAAGTCCAATTCCTTGAATTTAAAACCCTTTGAAAGCTCCAAGTTCTTCAAAACCCTCTCCAAAACTTAGAGAGAATATCTCCAAAAACTCTGTCTAAAACTTAATAATCTAAAAACTATATAAAATAAGGTAAAATTTGCTTCTAAGAATAAAAATTGAACTAGTATTTATAGTTTTCAGAACATGTGCTTCGAAAGATCTTTCGGCGACGTTAGTGGGAATCGTTGAAGCATTCGGTGATCTGCCCTTTGGTCTATTTCGTCGCCTTTCATCAGTTGCCTTCAGCATCTGTGTGTCCTAGATAATTGGGTGATGTAGCACTGCTTCGCGGAGTTGCTCGGCGATACTCTTACTGCTTATTTTCACCGCCAATTTGCTCCTTTCCTTCGGGGCTCAGCATACTGGAACAAAAGGTGAATATGCGATCTATTGGCGATTCGCCGAATGGGTTCGGCGATTCGCATATCTTTATTTCTTCGTTCTTTTACTCCTTTTTGCTCGATAGTGTCCTTGCTTTCCCTCAACTTTCAAATACTTGAAACTTAAATGCTTTCATCAGATATCGAGATAAAACATGCATTTGAGGACACTAATTTTATCAAAATATAACTCTAAATGAGTCCAAATCATGGACTCATCAACACCCCCAAATTAAACTTTTGCTTGTCCTTAAGCAAACTCCAGTTCAGTCGTTCAAAAAGGGTGTCTTGAACAGTGCTACACAAGACTCGATCATGAATGCACATAACAAGACTCAATTTACTTATGCAAAGATCCATTGTGCACTCAAAGATTCAAGTAGTGACTCACCAATATATCAAAGAATCTCATGCTCACAATACTTGCCTCAAATGCAAGTTCAAGCTTAACTAAAGTGTTCGAATGCCCTCACAGAAAGAATGATTCCATAATCGCTCATAATGACTTAATCATCTAAAGTTCAGGAATCAGATGCAACGCTTACACTCACAAAGATGAAAACAATGCATGCTTTCACCCATAGGTTTGCCCGTATTTTCCAATTGACATTTGTTTCAGCTTTCTCAAGATAAAAAAGGTCTTTTCAAGGCATGTAATGGGGTTGAGTGCAGAGTATGGTCATTTAGGCTTAGTGGCTTTCATCCTCATGAATTGTGGTGTTCACAACACTTCATTCCCTTTTCCTTCATCATTTTCTTTAGTGCTCATACGTCATCCTATTATTCACTTTCCCATAGTGTGTTGGAAACCCTCTTTCTTTTGCACTTTATTCTGCAACTTCCTTTTTCATTCTTTTTTTTATATGGAGGGCTTCCAATTTTCTCAACACCATGAATTAAAGGAGACTTCCCTTGCACTTCTTGATTTTCCTTTTTCTTCTCACCACACCCCCAACTTAGGCTTTTGGCCTAAGTTGGCTATTTATTAAACCACAAATCAAGAGGATTAACGGTAATGGATTAAGAAAGGTCTAATTTTCATCAAGTTTCTTCCAAAGAGGGTTAAGGTTCAAGAGGTGTTCAAGAGAGGTTCACACACTCACAAGGTAGGCCACAAAAGCAGTATATGTCAAATAGGCTCACACTCTTCAAAGTTGCCTAAGATCATGTCAAGAGAAAGTTTTACTTAGTCGATCGAACCAACGGGGAAAATTATAGGATCTATCATGCATGTTTCAAAGTAAGCTCATCACACTAGGCATCGACACTATAGTCAAACAAGACTCTAACACTTTCGCTAGTGTGCAACGGTCATTACAAGAGACTCGATTCCATACTAGGCTAGTCAAAATGAGATGCAAAGAGTTCACATATTGTCTATGCAACTTCATTTAGCCTCATCATAGCCGCGCATTCATGTTCGATTTAGAGCACTATTCAAGTCATTGGTATTGATCGGGACTGAGACTAAAATTTTACAAAAGAATAACCACATTCATTACACAAAAGGTGGCAAAAAATTTCGGACGGGTTGAAATCATTTTGCAATAAAATAAATAAAAGGAGCTATAAGCTCAATCATCCACAGAAACAGATAAAACACAATTTTAAAGCAGAACAACCCAAATATATACACAAAACACAACTATCAACACAAAAGGTGTGGGCCTCACCCCACCACAATTAAAAAATATTTGTCCTCAAATGCAAATAAAGGTATCCAAAAGTAAAAATATATAAGACAAAGAGGGAGGTAAAGAAAGGTCTTGTCTATGCAGTCTCTCTCTCTGTCGGGGTCTCAGTGGCTGGTGTAGTAGTCTTGTCACGCCCCAAACTTGAGGGGCACAACTGGCTCCTAATGCCAAAACTCAGGCTCGAGTTGACCCTACTGAACCATTTGCTACTAGCGCATGACAGCCATAAACAGTCAATAAAACAAACAAGTATATCTCAGCTTAAAATTTAGCCCTCGACCGGCAAGGCCCCTGTAAACAGATCCATAAAAGAAACAACTATTCCCAAGAGTTCATATAAAGAAATAGACAACTAGCACAGAAGTCCTGATTGGGCCGTCAAGGCCACCATGATATCTATACCGAAACTGAAAGCAGGTATATCAAGACAATGCATCACACAACTAACAAGCTTCAGCAAACCAACGAACTAGGCCAGTATGACCATAGCGTAGCAATAAAACCCACACACTAGTTTGCAAGCCTCTAAGAGTAGTAAAGATTGGCAGGACAGGGACCCAGCCTACCCATGAAAATATATACAACAAAAGTTAACGAACCTCCCAACTCTGGCAACTCCGGAGGAAAGGGGCTAGCCAACCGGATAAAAGTCAATCCTGCTGCTGAAGAGGTCTACTCGATCGTCTGTCAGGACCTGCATGCATGAATGTAGCTCCTCCAAGGCAATGGAGCGTCAGTAAAAATAATGTACAGAGTATGAAAGGCAATAGACTATGAAGAGGTACCTTGATATACTGGAATAATCTGATAAATAAATCAAAAATAAGATAAGCGTACTGACCTGCTCCTAAATCTAAACTTATCAAAAATAATAAAACAACAAACTAACCAAGCCCTCATAAGCTCGGTAGGTAGAAACAGCACATAAGACCACCTACCCAAGCCCCCATAAGCCAGAAGGTGTCAATTAGTCTATATACCCCTATCGATAGTCCCCTAGACCCGTAGGCAGTCACATATCCCTCTTAGGCAATAGTATAGCCCCGTAGGCAGCACATAGCTCTCTTAGGCATCAATATAGCATATAGGCAACTCATAGCCCTCTTAGGCAACAACAAGGACTCGTAGGCAACTCATAGCCCTTCTAGGCGTCAATATAGCCCTGTAGGCAACTCATAGTCCTTCTAGGTGTCAATATAGACCTGTAGGCAACTCATAGCCCTTTGAGGCATCAATATAGCCCTATCGGCCGAACATAGCCCATCTAGGCATAGATCAGATTCTTGCAGCTAACCACAATAGCCCAAAGGAAACAATAACAATCCAACAACTAAAAGTGAGAAATTTAGTTATAAGCAACCTATACAAATAGCCTCTAAGTCGTGTCCAACATAAGAACGCTACTACTGAATAAGAATCCTGATAAGACAGGATTATACCCACTCGAGCAACCAACACTCAACAATAATGGATACAATTATAACAACGATAACAACTTAATTACATTGCTCCTAAGCTTTAAGGAAACATGTTGTAAGAAGAGAATAGCCTTAACATACCTTTTTAGCTAAATTCACGTGGCCTAACGACTTTTACTCATAACTCCCTCGATACTACAACAAGGTAGGACCATAATCAACACACAAAAATAAAAGATACCATGAAAATATGATAAAAAAATATGTATTTCCGCTGCAAATTGTTATTTGCTGCTTATAAAAGCTAAAGTCGATGAAAGAAGGGTCTTACCTCGATCTTAGGTTTATAATATGCCTCAAAACCTTCAAATATATTCAAACCCTTATTGTCCCAACACTAAAGTGTGATATGCTACGAAATTGATAAAATAAATTATACCACGATGATGAGCCCAACGCGTAGAACAACTTTCGTCAAGGACTTAAGTTGAGAAAATCTATACTTCACTTGATCCTAAATATGGGTTTCTCTAATTTCTCTGGTTCTTGGCTAAAAATGAAGAAAAAGTTCGAAGAAGAAGATATATGCAACATTCCACCGACCTAGGGCCCACTTCATGTGCCTGCTTGTGCAGTCCCACAAAAATGCAAATATCTATCTATTTTTAATTCATATAAACAAACGGTTTAATGCGTTAAAAACTAGACTCATAGACCTTCGATTCTATAGGTCGTGGGCTCCATAACTCTTTCTAGGTTGGGAGAAAACCTCCAAGACATTTGACCCAAATTTTAGAGAAATCTTTAAGAAGGAACTTATGATAACTTCCGCCAACTTTTATTTTGCCACTTACCTAACTTCAAGACTTGAGATTCAACACTTGAACACTTAAAATAGGACATACCACATCATTCTTAATTTATTACCCATCCTCCTTGTCTTTCCATGGAGATACGTGTAATTTTAGATGTTTCGAGAAGTCGGGGTGTTACAAGTATGTAGTTGGGCATCAATGCCCGGAGTAGTCTCATACGGAATAGCAATGCCAGATCTACTAGGAGCTGATGTGGACGTCTCAGTTGGCAATATCTGGATCACCGGCTGCACAACCGTCTCTATAAGATCTTGCAAGTCTATGAATATGCCTTCATCTCTGCTCTCATCAGCATGTACTGATATCAACTCCTCGTTGGTCTCTACATCCGACTCTACATGTGTTGTGCCATCCCCCTGCACATCTCCGGTGGTAGCCGGAGGAATCCCGGAGGTCTCAAGAGAATCCCTGTCCTCAGTAGTCTCTAGTAGTGAAGTGAAGTCAGTAGACTTAAGAGAGTCTACGTCCTCCCCCAAACTTGCAATCTTGGCTTTTAAAGTCGTCACCTCGGAGGCCTCCCTATGTCTACTCTCACAAGCAATGACTCTCATTGTCAAGGCATCAACAGAAGTCTGAAGGGGGGTAAGTGATGCTAGTATGGCACTGTCAATCATCCTCGATATGGATCTCTCTAATCGGGTAGCTCTCACATCAACTGAATAGGCCAACTTCCCCATCTTCAGGATCATGGTCTGAGTAATCCTGGCAGGCTGGGAGGATGAGAAAGCACCTGGATCCTATAAGGAAGAGGAAGAAGGAGCGGGTATACCTGAGGGATCGGAGGCTGGAGTAGGCGAAGGTGCCTCTACTGGTAATGAGTCAACATTGACCTCTGGAGAAGAATCTGCTGGAGCTTCTCTCCTCTTATCAACCTCCTCTCGTGTGAACTAGAGCTCAATACACCGGATGTCTGTGGAGGATGAAGGGATGACCTCTATATCATTCACAGGATCCCGGGGTACTCTGGCACACCGACATAACTCAGTGATCAAAAGCGAGAATGGCAGAGAAGTAAGTCTCTACTTGGCTCTCATGGCTCTCTCCTGCGAAATCAGCAGTCTTAGTCGATTCGCCTCTTGGCCATGATAGAATCGAGGCAAGCCGCCTTAGAATGGAACATAATAGACTCGTTCTGGGATGGCATGATAGTGCTGCTGATGAAGTCAAACCAGAACTGGGAGGCGATGTTCAAGTCCCTCTTCTCAATGGGAGCTCCTGCATCCATCCACCTCGGGGTGGTGTCAAAAATAATCGGATCCAACCAACCCTTCAAATCATCCAGAGACTGAACAATTGGAAACCTCTTGTAAGGGAGTGTAGAGTGCAGCGGTATACCTAATACAACATTAATATGCTCGCTTTGGCACTCCACCTCCTTGCCTCTGACTATGAACGATTTCAATGGTCGAAACTCACTTGCCTTCTTCTTGTTTTTAGGCACTAACTCCCCATAGGCTATGTAGAATTCCCTAACCCAAGACGGAATATAAGGGCTTAGGGGCCTTGTGAACTATTCAAACCCATGGTATTGGAGCATGTCAAGCACATCAGGATGCTTGCCTTCTAGGCCCTCTAAAGATAGTAATTTCTCTTCTATGATGGTCCGTAAACCATCACCTTTCAATCTGTTTAACAGCCTCGATGGAGGAACTATAGGGAGTACAAAGGTGATTGGAGGTGCCTGAGTTAGCACTGATTCAGTAGTAGGTGGTATAGAAGCTGAGGAGGCTTCATAGGGGGTAGGCTGAGATTTAGCCTGGTGTTTCCTAATGTGGTGAATCAAGAGCTCCTCATCTTCCGGTTCAGAAAAATCTGGCTCAATAGCTGCACCTTTCTTAGCAATATGCTTCTTTCGTTTGCCTTTATCTCCCGATGGGAGATCTTTCTTTCTTTTCTGTGAAAGACGTGATCCTCCTTCATTTATCGTAATGCCCTTTGCCTATTTTTGAGGTGGCTCAGTTAGTTGGTGCTACCATATCTGCAAAAGATCGAGAAGAAACTCAAATGCAAGCACAAAAAAGTTATTGTAGACAGACTTACCGATCTAGTTGGTGAGTCGCCAAACCTCTTTGGCGAGCTAAGTCGAGCTCACCGAAGGGATTGGCTCAACAATTAAGGCAAATCGGCAATAGGAGAGTTCCTTCAGCGAGCAAGGGTTTGTTCGCCGAAAGTTACAATGCATAAGGGTCTTAGGGGTGCAAATAAAGAGCGATAAAGAGTACTTTCGGCGAGTCACCGAGTGCCTTCGGCGAACTCAAGCATCTCGTCAAAAGTTACAGACTCAAATCACAAACTTGACACGAAATTAAACGCGAGATGAAGAAAATAGGTGAACCGCCGGGTGATTTGGCGAGCTCGACTCAGCTTACTTAATGACCCAACGTGTCCATTTTCAACCCACCTTCTCGAATTCAACTCCGCAACCCCCGGAATTGAAATCAAAGCACGCACTAATGAAATTCAAACAAGACCCAGACTACCCATCACCTTGGAATACTCAGACTTCTCCCGAATTTGCCAAATTTGGCCATTCAACAATATTTGCTCTTAAGAGTGGTGTCACTCGCTTTATCATTATGTAAATTTTTGATATTTATCACAAATGTGGGCTACTCATACTTCACCCAATCAATTAATCAACACGCAATCACAATCTAACTCATTACAAAGCACAAAAGCTACGGGAATTTGACAATCAAACATTACAGGCAAGATTTTCAAGTTAAAATAGGCATTTCATCATTCTAATCTTATCAGAGAGGCCCAACACACATCAATACGATACAATTATTTCAAAAGAGTTAAATTTTCAACAATAAATTTGGGGTTCGGAAACCAACCTTAGATGTCGGTTAAATTTCGATTGAAAAGCTAGGCGGCAAAGTATTCCAACTCCGAGCACAAATCAATAAACTAAAATGCTAGAAAAATGCTAAAATAAAGAAAATACTACCTTAGTGTGAGTTTAAGAGATTTAAGAGCAAGGGAAATTGAAGAATTTCAAATTTGAAGTCTCTTGGCCATTATAAACCATCCAATTTCTGCCTCTTCGGTGACGTTAGTCGCACTCGCCGATTCACTCGACGATTCTCCGAGTGATCACTTGCCCTGCCGATTGCAAAAGTTCTTTCAGTTTCTTGGGGATCAAGACAGCGATTTGTATCGAGGTCGCTGACATGGTTGGCGACATGCCAAACTGCTTCGTAAGTCCGCAAAGTTTTATAGGCTCTGACTTAGTGTTGAATTGAGCCAAACGATGGGGCAAGTTGGGCTCGCCGACCTCTTCGGCGATTCACCAACTGACTATTTTCTCGCCAATCTGTATTTTTTACCACTTTCCTCATTCAAACCTGCCCCACTAACACACCATTATTTATAAAAGCAAAATAAAGCATTTAAAACCTTGTGTTGCCTTCCAATAAGCGCCTTATTTAGTGTCGTGGCACGGCGCAAGTCCTTACTCACTCCCCATTGGCTGGGTTGGTCCTAGTGTTACTAGGTAACCCCAATAAGTCGTTTGAGTGAATAGGAGGCACCGCATAATTCAGGAGTGTCCTGATAAGCTGGATCGATCTAGAGTGAGAACCAACCATTTGATTCAACACTTCAATACTCTCTTTCATCTCTTCCAACATTCGATCTTGTTCGATGATCTTTTGGAGAATGATTTGGAGTGTGTCCTCGACTCGATTGTTCTCCCGGTCTCTACACTGCTTCCTCTCGTGAGGAGGTATGTACCTCTACTGACTCTTGCACTGGTTTTCCACCGCTGATATTTTGGTGGACAACTTGTTCAGCTGAGTTACCAGTGCGGTTAACTCGAAGTCCCTCTCGACTTCTTGGCTCGTCTCAGCCGAGTTTTCACCATTTCCCCCCAACCATGCTTAGCGTACCTACCTCCATTAACAAATTCAAAGGAAAACAAAACTAAAATTAAAGTTAGTAAAGTACGACTACCAAAAGCAAAATTCATCTTAAACTAAAAACTTTCACGTAACACCACTCCCCGGCAGCGGCGCCATTTTGATGTTTGCATAATTATGACACAACTTCCGATGCAAGTGTCTACGTCGTACAATAGTTTAGTAACCCAACCAAGGGTTGGGGTCGAGTCCCAAGGGAGTGGGCGTGAGAATTAGTGGTTAAGGGCGAAAGTGCCCAAGCTAATCGTAGCTAAAGACTTTGGCGAATGAAAACATAACAAATTTAAAAGGGTGACGAAAACTTCAAGTATCAAATGGGGGTTTGTAAGCAAGAAACAACTAAAACAGTGAAAATAAGGAAAAATACAAGTATGGATATGGGATTCTTGGAATTTGATAGGAATACGAGATAGACTAAATCATTAGATACATGCTTTTGATAGTAAATTCATTGAGTATTTGTGACTAGGATAAACTTTAAGAGGGATAAGGTCTCTCTTGAGCAACTTACCCCGTTTCAAATGCGTTCCTCTCGGACACCCACTTGCCACATGAAGAACAACCTACGCCTTAACCCACTTACTCTCTTGAGCTGAGTGTGTGGACATGGGACTAGGGTTCACTCTCTCGAGCGGAACCTCATGTCGACCCACTCACACTAGCCTTCAATTTAGTGGTCTTAGTTTTACGACTTCTCTCTCGAGCAAGTCGAAAACACATAAATAAACTTGTATTTTCAACTACAAATTCATTAAATTCATCCACAACCACTAGACGAAATCACATTTAAACTACGAATAGACTATCAGCAAGCAAGACCTAATAACTAATCTAACCCATATTCACAAAATCACACCCCAAGAATTGAGGTTTTAGCTACGCATGTAAAAGAGATAAAGATGTATACCAATATCAATTTCCATCAATGGGTATGCAAGATTAATTCTTAAAACACACATAGAATGGAGAATCCAAGAGACCCAAGTCCAATTCCCTGAATTTAAAACCCTTTGAAAGCTCTAAGTTCTTCAAAACCCTCTCCAAAACTTACAGAGAATATCTCCAAAAACTCTGTCTAAAACTTAATAATCTAAAAACTATATAAAATAAGGTAAAATTCACTTCTAAGAATAAAAACTGAACTAGTATTTATAGTTTTCAGAACATGTGCTCTGAAAGATCTTTTGGTGATGTTAGTGGGAATCGCCGATGCATTTTGTGATCTGCCCTTTGATCTATTTCGTCGCCTTTCATCAGTTTTCTTCAACATCTGTGTGTCCTAGACTATTGGGCGATGTAGCACTACTTCGCGGAGTCGCTTGGCGACACGCTGACTGCTTCTTTTCACCGTCGATTTGCTCATTTCCTTCAGGTCTCAGCACACTGGAATAAAAGGCTAATATGCGATCTATTGGCGATTCTCCGAATGGGTTCAGTGATTTGCAGATCTTCATTTCTTTGTTCTTTTAGCTTCTTTTGCTCTTTTTTGCTCGATAGTGTCCATGCTTTCTCTCAACTTTCAAATACCTGAAACTTAAAGGTTTTCATCAGATATCAAGATAAAACATGCATTTGAGGACACTAATTTCTTCAAAATATAGCCCTAAATTAGTCCAAATCGTGGACTCATCAACAAAAAAATTCATCTTAAACCAAAAAATTTTCTGTAACACCACTCCCTGACGCGGCGCCATTACAAGCCTTGAAAAGACCTTTTTGATCTTGAGAAAACTGAAACAAATGTCAATTGGAAAATAAGGGCAAACCTATGGGTGAAAGTATGCATTGTTTTCATCTTTGTGAGTGTTAGCGTTGCATTTAATTCCTGAACATTATATGATTAAGTCATTATGAGCGATTATGGAGTCTTTTTTTCTGCGTGGGCAATCAAACACTTTAGTTCAGCTTGAACTTGCATTTGAGCCAAGTATTGTGAGCATTAGATTCTTTGATATTGGTGGGTCATTATTTGAATCTTTGAGTGCACAATTGATCTTTGCATAAGTAAATTGAGTCTTGTTGTGTGCATTCATGATCGAGTCTCGTGTAGCACTGTTCAAGACACCCTTTTTGAATGACTGAACCTGAGTTTGCCTGTGGACAAGCAAAAGTTTAAATTGGGGGTGTTGATAAGTCCACAAATTGAACTCAATTAGGGCTATATTTTAATAGAAATTGTGTCCTCAAATGCTTATTTTACCTCAATATCTGATGAAAACCCTTAAGTTTTAGGTATTTGAAGTTTGAAGGAAAGCATGGACACTACGTCGCAAAAAGGAACGAAAAGGATGAAAAGAACGAAGAAATGAAGGCCTGAGGATTGCTATTTTGATGTTTGCGTAATCAATACACAACTTCTGATGCAAGTGTTTAGGATCGTACAATAGTTTAGTAACCCAACAAAGGGTTGGGATTGTTCCTAAGAGAGTGGTTTTGAGAATTAATAGATAAGTAAAATTTAGTTTTAACTAGTCGTAGCTAAAGACATTAACGATTAAAAACATTGTAAATTAAAGGGGGACACAAGAGTGTCAATTAACAATGGGGTTTTTTTTGTTACTAGTAAGTAAAAAAAGCAAAATAAACAAGGGTTTCTAAGTTTGAGAGGGTTTTGAAGACTTGAAGTTCCAAAGGTTTTCATCTTCAAGATTTGGAGTTAGGTCTCTTAGATTCTTCAATTTTTGCTTGTATCAAGAGTTAAATCTTCATACCCAGTTGAATGCAAGCTCAATTTGGTATAAATTTCTATCTCTTATACATGTGTGGCTAAAAACCCCAATTCTTGGGGTGTGACTTAGCGAATATGGGTTAAGATAATTGTTGGGCCTTGCTTGCTGATAGTTTAATTGTGATTTTGTTTAGTAGTTGTGGATGAAATTAATGAATTTGTAGTTGAAAATACAAGTTTATTTATGTGTTTTCGGCTTGCTCAAGAAAGAGGTCGTAAAACTAAGACAATTAAATTGATGGCCAGTGTGAGTGGGTCGACATGAGGTTCAACTCGAGAGAGTGAACCCTAGTCCCATGTCCACACACTCAGCTCGAGAAAGTGAGTGGGTTAAGGCGTAGGCTGGTCTTCATGCGGCAAGTGGGTGTCCGAGAGGAACACATTTGAAACGGGGTAAGTTACTCGAGAGAGAGCTTATCCCCCTTAAAGTCTAACCTAGTCACAATTATTCTATGAATCTTCTATCGAAAGCATGTACCCAATCATCTAGCTTAACCCGTATTCCCGTCACATCCCAAGGATCCTCTCTTATTACTTAGAAACCCTTGCTTATTTTGCTCTTTTTACTTACTAGTGACAACCCCCCCCCCCCCCATTATTAATTGACACTCTTGTGTCCCCCTTTAATTTACAATGTTTTTAATTGTTAATGTCTTTAGCTACGACTAGTTAGAACTAAATTTTATTTTTCAATTAATTCTCAAAACCACTCTCTTGGGAACGATCCCAACCCTTGTTTGGGTTACTAAACTATTATACGATCGTAGACACTTGCATCGAAAGTTGTGTCTTGATTACACAAACATAAAAATGTTGATGAGTCCACAAATTAGACTCATTTAGGGCTATATTTTAATAGAAATTGTGTCCTCAAATGCTTATTTTATCTCAATATTTGATGAAAACCCTTAAGTTTCAGGTATTTAAAGTTTGAAGGACAACAAGGACACTACGTCGCAAAAAGGAACGAAAGGGTTGAAAAGACTGAATAAATGAAGGCATGAGGATCGCTGAGTCCACTTGGCGAGCCGCCGAAGGGTCCTATTTCGCCTTTTGTTCCAGTGTGCTGAGCCCTGAAGGAAAGGATCAAGTCGACAGAAAAAGGGAGCATTCGACGAATCACCGGGAAGCTCCGCGAAGTAGTACCATGTCGCCCAATGACCCAGAGCACGACGATGCTGAAGGCTGGTGCAAGATGGCGATGATCTACACTAAAGGGCGAATCGCCGAGTTGATCGACGATTCCGACTAACAACGCCAAATGATCCGCTGCAACACAAATCTGTGAAAACTATAAATATTAGTTAGAGTTGTAGTTTTAGGTGTGGAACAATTATTATAATTTTCATATAGAATAGTACTTTTTGATATTTTTGCTCTAAGTTTGAGAGGGTTTTGAAGACTTGAAGTTCCAAAGGTTTTCATCTTCAAGCTTTGGAGTTGGGTCTCTTAGATTCTTCAATTGTGGCATGTATCGAGACTTAAGTCTTCATACCTAGTTGAATGCAAGCTCAATTTGGTATAAATTTCTATCTATTATACATGTGTGGCTAAAAAACCCAATTCTTGGGGTGTGATTTAGCGAATATGGGTTAAGATAATTATTAGGTCTTGCTTGTTGATAGTTTAGTCGTAGTTTGATTGTGATTTCGTTTAGTAGTTGTGGATGAAAGTAATGAATTTGTAGTTGCAAATACAAGTTTATTTATGTGTTTTCGGCTTGCTCGAGAGAGAGAGAGGTCGTAAAACTAAGACTACTAAATTGATGGCTAGTGCGAGTGGGTCGACATGAGGTTCAGCTCGAGAGAGTGAACCCTAGTCCCATGTCCACACACTCAGCTCAAGAGAGTGATAGGGTTAAGGCGTAGGCTGGTCTTCATGCGGCAAGTGGGTGTCCGAGAGGAACGCATTTGAAACGGGGTAAGTTTCTCAAGAGAGAGCTTATCCCCCTTAAAGTCTAGCATAGTCACAATTATTCTATGAATCTTCTATCGAAAGAATGTACCCAATCATCTAGCTTAACCCGTATTCCCGTCACATCCCAAGGATCCCCTCTCATTACTTAGTAACCCTTGTTTATTTTGTTGTTTTTACTTACTAGTGACAACCCCCCCCCCCCCATTGTTAATTGACACTCTTGTGTCCCCCTTTAATTTACAATATTTTTAATTGTTAATGTCTTTAGCTACGACTAGTTAGAACTACATTTCATTTTTCAATTAATTCTCAAAACCACTCTCTTGGGAACGATCCCAACCCTTGGTTGGGTTACTAAACTATTGTACGATCATAGACACTTGCATCAGAAATTGTGTCTTAATTACGTAAACATCAGTACTTAAGTTGTCGAATGGAATGTGACGCTAATCTATAAATAGGTAGACTGGGGATAAAAATTTACTACTTGTCATGAGATCTTAGGGTTAGGATTTTGCCCTGATCTTCTTGCCTTATTTGAAATTTATTTTTCTCTTGAAGGAAAATCAAAGTATTATCACAAATGCTTTAACTTTCCTGAAAGGAAAATATAATTTTCTTCCATATTTGGTTTATTCTTTCCTTAGGGGGAAATTTTGGAGATTTATAAATTGAAGATCTCTATTCTCATAACATAACATAATAGCATCTACAATGTAGTCGATAAGGAGTTTTGTTTATGGGAAGATTTTTCTCTCACCAATTTTAATATTTTCTTTTTCATTAGTTTTTGTCACTGTATAATAATATGATGTTTATAGTATAAGTTTTTGTCAGCTAATTTATCACCGTCTTGATTTGCAATTGTAAGTTTCTGCATGACGCCCTAATCACTTTTGAACCCAACACTTAGTGGGTGAGTGTTTCTCAATTTTATCTTGTGGTCGTAAGTTAGTATAGTATGTGAGAAATTATATTGATAACTATGTTTAGTACTAGATACTAAGCTTGAATTTGAGACGAGTGTCGTCAGAAAAAAAGATGACAACATGAGGGTGATGATGTTAGTTTTGAGATCTAATTTAGTAGATTTGACATAAAGTAGGTGAGGAGTTAAGGTGTTAGTTTGCAATGAATGTGAGTGGTACAAGAGTGGTATTCCGACTCTTAAATGAGAGCAATAAGGTGTCGCTAAGTCATTAGATTAACAAGAGCATTAAGAGTTATACCCGAGATCGTATGTGATCATATGAGACTTTTATTAAGTTTATGATTTTCTATGTATGCCTAGATAGTATATTTGGGTTGTCAATATGGAATAGGCTAATGTAAGCACTCTTTATTACTCTTAAGAGTTTGGTCGAATGGAACATATATAGTCAATGATGAGCCTCCTAAATATAATTCAAGTTCCTCTTAATCGGTAGATATAAACTCAGAAGCACAATATTAGTGGGTTAAGAAGGGTAAGTTAGACTATTAGAAGTTAGATTAAACGGCATTATAAGACAATGCGGGTAACGATTACAGAAAGACTTCTATAGAAATGGAAAAAGGTTAAGATAAGCATCTAATAAAGAAGTCCCAAAAGGAATCTTAGCCTTGAGATTTGCATTTCCTGAGTATTAGAGTAAAGCGACTATGGACTAGTTTTGAAAAGATAGATCTATAGCTTTATAGTATCGGCTTCAAACCTAAGGGGGGAAATGATAAGGTGAGGAACCCTGTCAAGTGTTAAGAATCAGATAGTTTTGTGTTAAAAGAGTTAATATATCAATCAATGTATACTCTAGTGTACTCATCAAAGTTATGTCATTATAACATTTGATTTATGCCTCTAATATCATAATTGTGTCCATGAACTATGCTCATACAATTCAAATAGATCCACATCTATGCTCAGTTCCCAGAATATAAGCTTCATGATATGAATATATTCATATAAGCACTCATGTCTCATAGTATGCTCAATCTCACAAATTCATGATTTACCTTAAATGGATAACAAAATAATGTTCTGTCATGCATAGTCTTATACCAGATTTCTAGAAAGAATCGTGCTTATGATCTTTCGCTCTAAGCTCTCTCATTGATCCTTTTTCAATTATGATAGTGATGTTGATGATAATAGTTGAGTAATGATATATGAAAGAGATTTGATGCTCCTATTGTGATTCTTAGAAAGTTTATGTCATGTCATGTAATCTTGAAATCTTATGTGAGCTTCGTGTCAAGCGTGCTTTAGTCCAATTTCAAAATTCTTAGTATGAATCAGTTCCATCTTTATTAGTAGGCAAGTTTAGAAGTCATAAAGATAGTAAAAGTAACTTCTTTCCCTTCCATGCTCAACTTAACCTTCATTAGAGGACGAATGATCCCGGGGGGGGGGGGGGGGGGGGGAGATATTGTAACACATAAAAACATTTCTATGTTAAGCCCGGACAATTCTTCATTTGTGTATAAGGTAGTATCGGGTGATTTTTAAATTGTTCTTAAGTTTTAAGGTCGATTCTTTAGTCTGAATATATATTTGGACATGAATTAAGGTCGCAAGAATTCCCTAGCATGAAGTTGAGTTGAAAGCTTACTTACCGATTAAGTTTCGATATAAGATTCTACATAGGTCAACTTCAAACGATCATATCTATCAACACATAATAAATTAGGTGGCTTATTACCTATCAATTAAATCATCTATATATTCAATTAAAGTGAATGAACATGAAAGTAAAATTTATCCATCGTCCATAAGATTAATAAATATAGGTATGCTCGAGAGCATATTGTAAACGTGACAAATGTAAATCATATTTCTTATACTTGTTTGAAGTTTGTAGAATTAGATAGTTTAATTTTATGAATAGTTTCATCTTAATTAGATGATTTTTTTAAAATATATAAATATTTAATAATTTAATTTTATGTCAAATCTGATGATACGCTTTGGCGATGTTACCTACCAAATAAAAGGCCTGCTAGGTGATCGAAATCGCTCAGGTCAGTGAGGACTCACTCACTCATCTACTCATTATTGATTTAATACTTTCTTCTATCTACTTAATTAATTTAATTTTGTACTAGTACTAGATATACTTATCACCTTTCCAGGTTCCCCATCCACGCCTGGTCAAGCTTTCTATAAAAAAAGCGATGCAAGAACGTATTCTTTTATCTAAGCTTCTTCCCTGTGCATTAGCTCCCCCCATCGTAGATGGTTCAGCCACGCTTGGTGCCACGAAATGCTTGAGAACTACGACAGGGTCGAAATGCATTTTCTTCTTTGTATTCAATAAGTATTGCATGACCGAATAATTCAAGGAAGGGCGGACTGCGGGGAGGGTCCTTTTTTACATTTCGCCGACAAACTTTTTCAAGAGTCTAGGATCACAAAATACTTTAATGATTACCATTACTTTTACCATTTTTTTCTTTTATGTTAAAGTGTACGATTTGAAATGAATCTCAACCATAAATTATTTTATGATCAACATGACATTAATCTATTAGGCCATTGAAAGTAACTTGAGGGAACAATACTTGATTGGATATTTTTTCGTACTCTTGACTCAAGTACTGAAAGTCAATTTTTTGGGTCCAATTCCTACGGACCCATTTACGGGTCGTAGAAACTTCTATGGGTCACAGTTTGGGTCCGTAGGATGAGCTTTTTACCCTTAAAACTTCAATATGAATTCCACTGATGGAATCTAAGGTCCATAGATCAAACCACGAATCGTAGATGACCCCATGAAAGGTTTTCAATAGATTTTTAAGTGGTGTTTCTTTTGTCTTTTCCCACTTTTCCTAAGCCCAAGCCATGCAGATTTTACTTCAATTAAGGGAATATATTCCACCAAGTACTCATTTTTCTTTTAATTCTACGTTCTCAACTTTCCAACTCAAAAAGAAAATCGCAAGGAAGACTATTGTTTTATTCAACCATATTACATACTTGGACATTGAATGTACTGATTTCATTCGATCTCCATCGCTTCATGATGCAGATGCAAGTACTTAGGATCATCAACAGGCATTTTGTTGATATCACATCATCTACTCGTAAGCTTCTGTTGGGACCTCCTTCCTTTTTTAGGACTCCATTTTTATTGTTATATAGTAGTAGGGTTTTGAGGTATCGTGAGTCTTGTCCCAACACCAAATCCTTAGATAGTAGAGACTTTATGGACAAGAGGAGTTAAACGATCTCAAATATTTTCTTAGATATTATGTTAAACAGTTACTATTTATATTAAGTATTTTTAGATGTTGTTTTAGAAGATCTTTAAATGTTTTAAATGATCATCTATTAAAGCTTCCGCGTATCTTATTGATTCATATGTACCATACTTAACTAGGACAAGGATTCGCTTGGGACCAACAATAGCTCTAAGTATTGGCCATGTCCAAGATGTAGGCTCAGGGTGTGACATCAGTGATACAAGTATCACATTCATCAATCATAAGTTCCAAAACAGGCACTCACAAGTTCATAAATGGTAATGATGTGCAATGCAATGAAAATTCAAGTATAGTGATGCATTTCTATCATATGATATACATTCACTAAGACTCAGGATGGAACCCATGGAGGACACACAAGGTCCATATATCCGCGAAAACTATTTTCCATGGATATAATCATTATTCGTTGGAACCATTTTCCATTACCATCTTCACAATTGATCTTTATCACAGTATTTCAGAACCAATGCAAATAGGCATATTCACATAAAATAATGAGGAGATGACATTTTCCATATCAATACACAATCCACAACAACAAAATTATGATACATCATCAATAATAAGTCAATATAACCTTTCATATTATTCACAACACATCCCACACCAACATATCATCTAGTTGCCTTTTATTACCCCTTTTCATAAAATGAATCATTCAATATGAACAAGTCAAATCCATAACCAAATCTCATTACTCCCTAACACATACAATAAGGAAATAAAAGATTCTATATACTTAACAAAAGTCAAGAAGTCCACTTACCTCAATTAATCAAACAATCACTTTGAAACTTGAGTTTTTCCTTTCCATTGGATTTCCAAATCAACAAAATTTTATCAAATAAGTAATCGATTTTGAAACTAACAACACCCATATCAATAATTTTGAAAAACAGGGTGACATTGACCCAACACCCATTTTAAAAAATGAAGAGTAAA
The DNA here is from genome assembly GCF_900185275.1 of Solanum verrucosum. Taxonomy (NCBI): domain Eukaryota; kingdom Viridiplantae; phylum Streptophyta; class Magnoliopsida; order Solanales; family Solanaceae; genus Solanum; species Solanum verrucosum. The sequence goes on along the minus strand of NW_026020202.1, from coordinate 2,018,007 downwards.
TCTGAAAAATTGTATAAAAATTTGCTACCAGAAGATTTGGAAATCAACGGTGGAAACTGAATCGAAAACAAAGTAGAATTGAACCTTGAATCATCATTTTTCATAATGGGGTGAGTCCTTGGAAAATCCCCCCAATTACAATTCAAAAGCAAAATTTGAAGGTTTAAATTCATAAAGAATTATTGGGATGAGAAGATTTAGTATCAAAAGTAGTTACCCAATTGTTTTATCATTAAAAACACCTTGAAATCGCCTTAGACCGAGCTTCTAGGGTTCATCAATAGAGGAATTCTATAATAGCTTGCATTATTTTAAAGATGCTTGCCTTCCGAGTTTGTTCCTTACGAGCTATAACGTGTGCCTTGATAAAATCATGATAAAAGAGTCAATTGAGTTTTTAGGTATCAAGAAGTACCATGTTAAGGCCCTTTTGCTCAACATTTTGCCAAACGTTTTTATTGAAATCAATTAGATTTAATTTGATGTCAAGTCATTTTCCTTAAAAACAACTGCATATGTTGATATGTTCATACTTAGGATATCCAATATCTTGAAATTTTCAGGAATCATCATCGGCGCCGCACTTGACTTATATGACTATTGAATATACTTCTAATTAGAATCTGATCTCTTGAGAATTGGAGGTGCAATCGAAATCTAGTCAATCAAAGAATGAATTTCCTTTTAACACTTCAATAATTCAGCCTAAAAGAGTCTTATTGATACATTACCGTTCTTAGTCTCGCTTCTAGAAACATCAATTTCCCCATCTTCATATCGTATATTTGTGTCTGAAGCATTTGAAACAGTAAATGAGGTTCCTCGGATCAAGGACTTATTAAGAAACTTTGGTGTGCTCAAATTTGTGTTTTCTGTGACTCGCATTTAAAATGAGTCATTTTTCGATCTTTCTTGAGAAGTTGACTCATTATTTTCCTTATTGCTCCACCAAGATCCTTACTGCTTCCTCCAAACTGCAACTCATATCATCCTCGTCATCAGGGATCTGACTCTTTGTAGTTTGATTATTCTCTCTGTGAGGAGTTACAGTTCCTTCCTCATGAGGGGTTCGAGCCTCAATTGAAAGTTTCTCGTTTTAATTGTGTGGAACTTGATCATTTTTCAGATGCCTTATTTATTGTTTCGATTGAAATTGAATTGTTCTCCGCCTTCATTACCATTTATAACTGTAAAAGATATATTCTATTGTACGAAATTAATAGGTGAGCAAGAGAATAAATGTCACAACAACACCACAATTTTCTAATCTCCACGGTGGATGTTAAATTATTTATCCTTAAAATGATGTAGTTGAATTTGTTTACGTTGTTAAAGGACATGTTGGTTGAGTTGACCATATACTAAGATTATAACGAAGTTACTTGCCAGAAATAAATAATAAACAAGTAAATAATCAATGAAAATTAACATAAGAAATGGAATTAACTTGAGCTTCGATACAATTGTCTGGCAATGCCACCAAAAAAATAATATTGAGCACTTTGCCAATTAAAACTTGAGAATGAAGTATACAAAACTTCACAATGAAATCCTTGTGAATCACTAGAATCCAATCTCTTCAACAAAAAAGTAACAAACTAATTATAGCTAAGCTAAATGGAATAAGATTCGTAAATCAGGCCCTCATAAAATTCATTTATTACACATTATTATAGTCGAGTAATGATTGACGAGGACCTCAAGATCTTTTGTAATGGCTTACTCCTCAAATGCAACTAATCATGTCTTTGGAGCTGGACAGGTTCTTGTCAAAATATCGATTATCAATGTCAACACATCGAACTTGTTGAAGTGGTTTCTTACCAAAAAAACTTAACACAACTATAACTGATTCGCTCCTAATTTGACTCATTTACTACTTTTTTACTTTCTAATTCGTTGAATTGTCATATTTGAAATTAACCCTATATAATACAATGAGACTAGGTTGAAATTTTTTGTTGACCAAACGTAACCACATAATTTCACCAACATCAAAACTTGTTAATATAACTAAAAATACTCATAAAATTAATTAACAAAAATATAATATATCAAAAAAGAATCATGAATATTTTTTACATTAATGATAAATAGCTAAAAATAATCATTACAAAGAAATTAAAATAACAGGGGTAAACGTAATATCACAATCATATAATATGTTTCGTATTACGAGGTAAGCATATAATATCATAAATCAGAAAAAATATTAGTATTATAAAAGTCAAATTAAAATTTTTCGACATAACATTAACATTAACGTGCTTAAGACCACAAAAGCAGGAATCGTGTGTGAATAAAATAGTTGTATGCACTCGTTAGGTTTTTTATGAACATAACGTCCACTTTTTCCTTTTCTCTTTTCAATTTATTTTTTCTGTAAGCACATTGTCGCCGCCGAACCAGCCCCTGTTTACACTCCCTTCACTTCATTCACTGGTAAACTATGTATTCTCTTCATTATACCTTAAATTTTCTCTACTTTCTTGTTACGTTACCTTAGCTTTGTATGTTGAACACAAGAATGTTTTTGTTGTTTTTTTTTCTTCTTCTTGAATTTGCATTGCTTTTCATGCAAATTAAGATACTGTGTTGTTTTTACTTGAGTTGAGAAATTTTAGTTTTCCACAACTTTAAAGTTATATGGGTAACTTTGAAAAGAAAATAATTGATTATAGTTAGATGTTGTTGTTCTTTTAATTTGTGTGTTCAAGCTATACTTTGTGTAATTTACTAGATCAAGATTTGTATAATGCAGATATTTGTTGGTGTTTGATATAAGTATTAGAAATGACAGTTTTATATGTTAAGATACAGAATGTTTTGTTAATTTCCAGCTTCCCCTGATTTTTTTTCATTTTATTCATGTGACTTGAGAGAGTTTTTATGGTCTTTTTCATGCAAGATCAAAAATTGATATTTATTGGTTTATTGTTATTGGCAAGTAATAATACTTAAGAAAAATTGTGATTTTCTTTTTGCGATTATTTTGCTGGGATTGGTAAATTCGACGGTTTCTTCCCATATTTTACCTTTAAATTGATATTCAATTATGAAGGGAAATAATTTAATTGGATTTTGCTTACTTTTATCAAATGTGTTTTGGTTGGCTTTCAATTCATTTTTTTTGTGTGTGTGATGTTACAGATTTTGCGAAGATGGTTTAAAATTTTGGTTAAGACTTTCCTTTTTGATGGTGTGTGAGATGAGCTTAATTTGGTTGCATATGTGGAATGGCACCTACTCAACATACAACAGAGACAGTTTTAGAAAGGAAACCAAAATCTTCTGTTAAGATTGCTGCTACTGGTAAAACGAACACTGTACCGTCTATTTCCAAGAGGAAAGATTTCAACTGTAGAAGTAACTACAGACATAACATTGTGCAAATGGAAAATACCTTGAGTGCACGAACTACTAAAGCTTCAAACAGTTCCATGGATGTGACTGTTGATGTAACTGGGTTTGCAAGAAGCAGCGACATCAGATTAGCTACGAAGGCAGATCCCGATGAAACTGAATACTCAAGCTCATTTGTTGATTCTACATCCGAAAATGATAATGGTTCTAGTGACGCTGAAGTGGAGTCACGGTTCTATGATGATAGTGGTTTGTCATCTTCGTTTGATGGGTTTAGCAGCTTGTTTCCAATAAGGTGAGTTTTTCTTGCTTGGGGCATGTTTTATTCTTATCTTTTAGCAAGGAAGATTTTTGATTTATTTTGTTTGTTTTTAGTCTAAATTTACTGGTTCCTCCTTTGACTGACCCTGTTAACAGTCTCAGAATTCTTTTCTTAACTGATTTCCAGTGTTAAATTATTAGATGCCCATTGGAATAAGAGGTGCAAGTACTAACATGGATTGTTCTGTTTTCTGAGATATTAACCGAAGTTGTTACCTGTTACTTGCCTAATCCTTTAAAAGAACTCTAAAAATAGAATTATATACTGATAACCATGAATGTATTCTAAGTAAGAGTCTACTTTCCAAAATACCATCCAGGGTGGTAATTAAGAATGATAACCAAAGTGGTCATATCAACCATAATAGAACATTAGGTTTTAGTTGGCATGAGTTTTCCGATGCTCTGTCCAGTTCTCCTTGGTATGATATAGGTCCTGCCATTAGCCTAGAGCCCTAGTTTTTTTGGTCTTAAGTTCTATGCTTTTTTTTGCATTAGCCAAGATTGTCATTTCATGAAGATTCATCTTATGGAGTATAACATCTAATCATGAGCCGTTTACTTACCTAAAGAATAAAAAATTGAAGTGCCATTTGTCTTCTAAAATTGCTGATCTTATTAGATGAGAACACCTACATAATTTATTCCTTTTCTTTTTCTGTTTGAGTTCCCCGTGAACATTTATCAAAATGTAATGCATTCAACTAGTATTAGGAGCGTTATATCATTGTTCCTTCTTATTAGATGAGAACACCTACATAATTTATTCCTTTTCTTTTTCTGTTTGAGTTCCCCGTGAACATTTATCAAAATGTAATGCATTCAACTAGTATCAGGAGCGTTATATCATTGTTCCTTCATTTTTCTTGGAGAATCAAGATATTTTAATGGCCTTTTAGCTAGTTTAGTTATATTGAGGTTGCAATTTTACTTTTTGTTCCCAACTAGGTTTTGAGCTAATTCAGTCATTTCTCTTATTCAATAAGATATTTTGGAGGACCTACCTTGAACATGATTAGTGCATATGCACCATAAGAGGGCTTGGACGAGAGGAGACAAAGCATTTTTGGGAGGATTTGGACGAGGTTGTGAGGGGTATCCTGTGTACCAAGAAGCTTTTCATTAGAGGAGATTTCAATAGACACATCGGGACAACTTCAAGGGGCTTATTTATCCTACTTAGCCTATTTCTATTTGCCTTTGTGATGGATGTATAGACGCGACATATCTAATGAGAGATGTCATAGTATATGCTCTTTGTTGATGACATAGTATTGATCGATGAGACACGTGACAAAGTTAACTATAGGTTGGACGTTTGGAGACATACCTTAGAGTATAAAGGGTTCAAATTAAGCATGATTAAGACAAAATACTTGGAGTGCAAGTTCAGTAACATAACTCATGTGACATAGTGGAAGTAAGGATTGAAACACAATCCATACCCAAAGAAGGAAGTTTCAAGTATCTGGAATCAATAATCGAAAGAAATGGGGAGATTGATAATGATGTTAAATATCGTATTGGTGTAGGGTGGATAGAATAGAAGCTCGCATCTGGTGTCTTGTATAATAAGAATGTGCCACCAAACCTTAAAGGTAAATATATAAAATGATGGTCAAACCAGCTATCTTGTATGAGGTGGAGTGTTGGTCGGTCAAAAACTCACATGTCAAGAAGATGAGAGTAGCAGAAATGAGGATGTTGAAATGAATGTGTGGGTATACTAAGGGTGATTGGATCAGGAACAAAGCTATTTAGGACAAATAGGGGAGTGACCTCTGTGGTGGATAAGATGAGAGAGGCGATATTGAGATGGTATAGACATGTAAAGAGAAGATGCACATATATCACAATGAAAAGGAGTGAGAGATTGGCTATAGTGGGTGTAAGGAGAGGTAGAAGTATACCGAATAACTTTTGGGGGAGATGATTAGACAGAACATGGCTCACCTACAGCTTACCGAGGACATGACGCTAGATAGGTACGAATGTCGAGGATTAAGGTAGAAGTTTAGTAGGTGAGCCTTTGTCTAGTTCCATATTTTATTTTTAGTATCTTATCCTTCGATTTTAGTATTACCTGATTTCAGTTGCTTCAGCTATCATATTTTTTTGGCGTGCTAGTTCTCTTCTTTGTTTTTTTTAAACTGGTAACATGTGTGTTCTATCTACAATTACAAAAATCCAACCATGCTTAGGAGTACAGCTTCACAAGGAACCTATCATATCAACTAGTGATGCAGTCTCCTCTACATAGTTTTCTTTACACCAAAAATGAAACATAAGAATACAATTCATCTTGACTTTCTGCACAGGATTGCTTTTGTCTTAAATTTTTTTGTAGTTCCTCTCCTTCCAAATTGTCCACCATATACAAGCTGGGACAAGTTTCCACCACTTCTTTTGTCTCACTGCACCACCTTATAGTTCCAGCACTTCAATAAATCACAGCTTGTTGCTGGCATAGACCATCTTAGTCTACCAAGTTCAAAAAAAGTTGCCACAATTGTCCAGTTATAGGACAATGTAAAAACAGATGGCTATTGTTTTCTCTGGCTGCACCACACATAAAATATTTAGAGCATACATGAAATCCCCTTTTTCTTAACTTTTCTTGAGTGAGACATGCTTCTCTTGCTACAAGCCAAGAAAAACATAAGATTTTGTAAGGGGTCTTAGTCTTCCAGATGAACCTCCATGGTCACCAGTCAAATTGTGCATTTTGTCTAATATGGTAGTTGTATGCAGATACTCCATCACTTCCAGATTTCCAGCACAACGTATCCTCAGATTCTTAGAAGCCTTGGAAAGATTCCAAGGTCTTGAACAAGACCACGACTCTTTCCAATTCCCAATCATGTAATAATCTTCTAAAAGTGATATTCCACCCATGTACTCAAAAAGCCTTGGAAAGATTCATTGTTTTCAGCATGATTTCTTTGCTACTGTATTTGCTTCGCATACTTGTTTTTATATGTTTTACTTGAGCCGAGGGTCTATTGGAAACGACCTCTCTATCATAAGGTTGGGGTAAGGCTGAGTATACACCACCCTCCCTAGACCCCACTTGTGGAATTATACTGGATATGTTTTTGTTGTATAATTTTTCCTAAAACTCTTCAGTGTCCCTTCTCTAAACCTTCAGGGACAACTTTATAAAGTGGCGTTTGTATTACTTGTCTAATTTTTCTTGCAGGTCTATCTTGATCCTATGCCCCCAGGTTAAGAAATGAAGCAGGCTGTCCTCTTTTATTTCTTGGAGTTGGTTCCTGTAAACTATAGCTGGGACTTAACCTGAAGGAGTAACCTCATTTTTTCTGATTGAATTGAAGTACTGCAATGTACATCAACATTCCATAAAATAGGGAATGCTTGCATTAAATTTCTCGTGTAAATATTCTTATGATCTTTAAACCTCTTTGAACACGTCAATCACAGTGCTTTCTTAGCATTACTTGTCAAGCGCAAACACAATCAGCATTGGCATTTAGCTAACATCTGTTTCAGAGCTTGTTGTGTAGAGGCTTGTCAGGAGTCTCCTGAGATCTCAGTTTTTTTACATTTAGAGTCTTAAATTGTGTAAAAGAATTGCCTGGAGCTGTATAAGATGCAATCCATCTTGATGGGATGCAATTAGCTTTTGTTTACTGTTAAAATCCCTTTAGACACTTCTTTGTATGCATTTGAAGCTTAATTCTGATTGATTGAATTGATGGCCATACAGTAAGTAACTTCAGCAAGCCTGAGTTAAATACAGTCAAACAGTGTAAACACTGCTTACATATTTCAGGAAGAAAAAGTTGACTTCTCACTGGAGAGACTTTATACGTCCCATAATGTGGCGGTGTAAATGGGCAGAACTCAAGATGAAAGAGCTTCAGTTGCAGGAGGCAAAGTACAATAGGGAGATATCAGCACATGATAGGAAAAGACATAGGGAGTTCGATCAAGCTTCTTTGGATGAGTCAGGCTCGAAATCGTTGCCATTTATTCATCCAAGGCACAGGAAAAAGGCCATGAAGAGGAGAAAGAGGAAGAGAGTTGAGCACAGAACAGATATTGCAACACACATGTCTACTCATAACCTTTTCTCTTATTTTGGTACGACTTTTTTTCTCATTCTTTTGAACGGGCACTGCTGTTTCTGGTTACCATGATAAATTTCAGTTTGGCATGTGACATCTTGCAGAAAATAAAAGGCTAGATTTGGATGCGACACCACCTGGAGATGATATTAGTAATGCAGGTACGTGTTAATGTTCATGTTTTCCCGTCATTATTCACCACTTTTTAGTACAGCTCCTTTAAAACTATCACATTTGCACCATTTTCCCACTGGTTTCCTCTTTATAAAAGAGAGTTTGGACCACTGGGATTTCTTTTGCCTTCGGTTTGTGTTTTCACCCAACTAGGTCTCTTACCTGTCTTAAAATGTCCGCTTATCATTGAGAAAGAACCAAATAAAATCTTTTCTTTGTTTCCCCTTTTTGTTTAGTTTGTTGGACAAGGAAATAATAATTTTCTTAGGGGCACAGAAAATAAAATGCTGATACTTTTAACACTCTTTTCTCTTAAATAATGTTTCCATCCTTTTCCTGGAAAGATTATGTCTCATATTTCTCATAAGACAGCATATCTTAATCTCTTCCTACTTTATTTCTTGCAGTTCTTTTATATTCATTCATTTTGAAGCAACGTACCACACCAAATTTGCTTTATAATTTTGTCAAAACCTGTGGCATGTTCCTTAAGTCTACATGTTACTCCAAATAGAGTAACATGCTTTGGAATAAGTGTCACCAACACAAGCATTGGCCATAGGAAATTGCACAACAAATATGTGCCTATATTAATTTTTGTTGTCACTGTTACCTAGAAAAGCTTTGGACCTGCCTGTCATTACGAAACTTCAATGACTTTCTGATGTGATTGTCTGATATAATTGAAGATCACTTTTAGTCATGGAATGCATGGTGCTCACTTACAACTCTCTTGCGTTTTCATTTTCTTACCAAGTAAAATTCACCTTACCCAAGATTTTGCACAGATATAAACTGTGCCGCTTTCAAGCTTGAAGGTCATTATCTTGAGCCATCTAGTGCTTAACGGTTAACTTTTGACTAGTACTTATGGACCTTCTCACAGCCATGGTTTCTTGGCTGTGATATACCTTTCAATGCCACCTATTATGGCTTTTCCTCCTGCTCAAATTTAGTGAAATTCACACTTGAAAGCAATGACACAATATATCCAAATCAGTTCTAGGTCAGGTGTTTGGTGTGAACTTTGTTTGACAGGTTTCAGGTTCTAGAATTTTAGAAGTGCAAATAATCGGTGCACCGCTGTGTCTGTCTGCTAGAACAAGCCTGTGTTCTGTCTTCTTTATCTATCCTTTCATCACATAAGGTATTTTAGGTAGTTATGAAGTTAGAAAATGAGAGAAGTGAGGATAAAATTGTCAAGTTCACATTTGCCCAAGTTTAAATTCAAAATTTTGAATAAAGACTTGAACAACTTCAGTACAGTTAATGCTCAAAATATATCAGTCATAGTGTTGCGATTTAAGTGTCTGTCCTTGTTTTAAGCGAAAAGTTGTGCAAACTCCCAAATTTTTAATTTCTGAGTCACAGATCCTTCCAATGGGGCAGGGGGGATGCACACTTTTGCCTAGTTTTGCAGAACAAGTATAACCTTTGTCTCTAAATTAAACTTATTCTATATCCTTGTTCATTCTTTCACATTTATTCTATTCTCACACAAAGTTTGGCATGTCTACTGACGACATTGATATGTTTACAAATCGTTTATGTGATATAACTTCACTAGGTGTTTCTTATTTTGATTTTCTTTTTATGGCAAAGCATTGGCAGAACAGAAAACCAATGGTCAGGATGAATTTGGAATTGATGATGATTTGTCAATTCTCGTAAGCAGCAACGGTTATCTTGAGCAGATCCTTCGGAAAATTGAATTAGTACATAGTCGGGTTCATAAGCTGAAAGACCAGCTTGATACAGTGATGACGAAAAATGCGATAAAGTTTTCTTCCTCTGAGAATTTAATGTCATTTGATGGACAGGCTAGCTCTATTCCTAGTCCTACATTCTCAGCATGCAATGGAGACACAACATCAGCTGGAGGTTTATATGCTACATCTCAGCATGTGGTAGATTATGATCTCGGAGATTTCATCATGCCTGACAGTGCAATGTCAAGCTATGGAGAGGCTATGTGTATTCCTGACATAATAGAAAGTACAGTAGGACTTTTGTCCTCTGTGGATGTCACACAGCAGCAGGCGCAAGTTGGAGATTCAAGCGAAAGAGTAAGATCTTGTCCTTTCCCAGTGGAAAAAAGAGAATAATTATGGTTGTTATCTAACTAAGCTAGCTTACTGAATCTACCCACTCTGATGAGGGCCCTATGGCACTTAATCCTAGTACTAAAAAATGGGACTAGCTTTTGTATTTCATACTTGGTGCTTGGGATTTGTTCAATAGTATGATTACAAGAGATGTTGTATTTTTGCATTCACATTTGGGATTGACTTAGTAGATGTGATTAGATGTTCTTAAAAAGTAGTATGTGGCCCTTATTTGTCAAGTATTTTCAAATTTGCTGTTAACAACTGTATATTTTGCTTATAGATGAATTAGGGGAACAGGAAGTGGTAAAACCAAGAAAATAAAATTAAGCTAAAATAAGGCTGCAATCGAGTGAGGGAGGGAGGTGGTTAGGGGATGGAAGATGTGGGAGGCCCTTAAATAAAAAACCAAAATGAGATCAATTCTCTTATCCCCATCTATGAACCAAAGGACAATAGTTTTCTCAAATAAGCTAGTTGTCCCATCCATGTCCTCAGGTCTCTCCAATCATTTAAAGTCGTTTCAAGGCTGGTTGTTTTCAACTGCATTGACTGTTTTTATGTATTGTTAATTGCAGATTGTTGATAACATTCTCATACATAATGAAGTATCTGAAGTAGGACACATTTTGGCGATTAATCATGATATATCCTTTGACAAGCATCAAGATGTGGGAAATAACGTGGAAGAAGAAAGCTTTAATCCAGCTCCCCCTGCATCAGAAGCTAATGCAGCAGGTAAAGCATCCACATCTCAGGATCAATCAACATTGAAATCGTGCTTAGCCTCGGAGATCCATTTTCCCAAAAACAAAAGAAAGAGAGGAGAGCGTAAAGCCAGTTCGGGTGGTTGGAATCGTAAGATGCCAGGTGAACCTGATAGCCAGTGACTATTATTTAAAGTAGATGTTTTGACTTGATCAAACATTTTCAAGATATGCAACCTCATGATAAATGACCAGGACACGCTTGCCATGCAGCTGAACTGCTCAAAGTAGGCTGCTCATTTGAGATCTTCTCGAGTTCTTATTGCTTTTAATATGAGGATGCCATAGTCAGTTAGAGCTGAAAATATCACCATTGGTAGTGTAACCTTGTAGCTGGATAGTGCATCTTTTATCCTTGGTATTGCTTATGTACTGAGTAGCTGTTTTAGGCCTTGTGAAATTGAATGCCCTTTTCAATTCAATTATGCAAGTTAAAATTAGACAGCAATTTTGTTCCTATTAGTGTTTTTCAGAGACAGGCTTCATATCCTTTCAGAAATTATGTAGAATATTAGTGTTTCTTTTAATGTGGTAGCTAAATCCACTCTTTCAGATTTTCTTGGTTGTATCAGCATATTTGATTTTCACAAAATGCTTGTTGATGGAGAAATCATACCTGCTTGTTGAATAACAAATATAGGGTGTGTTTGGTATGAAGGAAAACATTTTCCGGAAAATGTTTTTCAATGTTCTCATGTTTTGTTGGGTTAATTGTTTTGGAAAGTGTTTTTCAAATCAATTCATTTTCCTCAAATTTAAGGAAAATGACTTCCATTCAAAACTTAAGGAAAACATTTTCCAAATCTCTCTTCCAACTTCAAATTACAATTTTTTTTTTGTTGAAAAAATTAATTTATTTTGTTCCTACCCTCAAACCACCCCCCAAAAAAAAAATTAAAAGTTTGTTTATTAAAAATGTTTTTAACTTAAATTTTTTTACCCCAGTCCCCTACCACCCCCAAAAAAAATAATATTAAAAGTTGTTTTTAAGGATATTTCTAATTTCAATTTTTTATTTTTTTACCCGCCACCCCCACCCTCACCCCCCATTAGCCCCACTACTAGTCCCCACACCCCCTTCAAAAAAAAAAATTAAGCTTGTTTTTAAAAAATATTTTCTACTTCAATTTTTATTTTTGTCACCTCTACCGTCGACCCCCATCCAGACCCCCCCCTACCCCCACCCCCAAAAAATTTAAATTTATTTTTAAAAAATATTTTCAACTTCAAAATTTTATTTTTTCACCCCAATCCTCGACCCCCCCACCCCCCAAAAAGAATTTTAAGTTTATTTTTAAAAAATATTTTCAACTTCAAAATTTCATTTTTTCACCCCTATCCTCGATCCCGCCCCCAACCCACCCACCCTCCCCCATCCAGACCCCCCTACCCCCACCCCCCAAAAAAAATTAAATTTATTTTTAAAAAATATTATCAACTTCAAAATTTTATTTTTTCACCCCAATCCTCAACCCCCCCCCCCCCCCCCCAAAAAAAAAGAATTTTAAGTTTGTTTTTAAAAAATATTTTCAACTTCAAAATTTCATTTTTTCACCCGTATCCTCAACCCCGCCCCCCATCCCACCCACCCCCTACCAGCCCTCCACCCTCCAAAAAAGATTTTAAGTTTGTTTTTGAAAAATATTTTCAACTTCAAATTTTTATTTTTTCACCCCTACCCTCGATCCCCCCGCCAGCTCCCCCCCTCCACCCCCCACCCAACCCCAAAAAAATAATTTAAGTTTGTTTTTTTTAAAAAAAAAAATCAATTTCAAAAATTATTTTCTACTCTAGTAAAAATAAAAGATATTTCTCAAAAAACATTTTTCATTTATAAATCAAACAGTTTTTTCGAAAAATATTTTCTACTCACCAACCAAACATGAGAAAATAAGTCAAAAATCTATTTGTTTTCCATGAAAACATTTTCCTTCATACCAAACACACCCATAGTATTCAAGACAATGTGAAAAAAAATGAAATAAAAGAAGATTATTTGTACTACCATATCTATAATATTCCTCGATTTCTTTCCAACAAGAACATAACCTATTTTGAGCTTGAACTTGATTTACTTCAAAGAATTGAATAGTTTGATTTTGAATCTTTGTCTTGAACTCAATTTGAATTATTCGCCATGAATACTTGAATGACTGCCACAAATAATAACTTTCGATTCAAGCTACAAACAAATAATCTTCCTCTTGAACACCGTTAAATCTTAATTTTTTTTGTTATTGGGCTTGATCTTGGGTATTTGAGTGCTTGTAGAGAAACTAGACACATAGGCATGTACTAGCATATGCCCAATATATGTTATTCTGTAATGACCTTGAAGGTCAATTTTGGAAATTTTTAGAAAATTTCCGTTTTACCTCTCTCGATAGTTGTCCTGAGTCATGTTTGATTAGTTTACAAAGTTGGTTTTGAAATTTGATTGAAAAGTTGGGATTTTTGGAAGTTCTAGAGTTTTAGAGGCCTAAAGTTGTGAAAAGTGGTTTTTGGTAACAACTGGAGCTACGAGACTCGAAATGAATTCCATCAGTTCCAGAATGTTGAATTGGTCTATGAGGGTTGTCGTTTTCTGTTTCGGAGTTGGTAGTTTGGGTGTATTTAGGCCAAGAGTTAGCTTTGGTCAACATTTGGAGTTCTAACGCTTGGATCGGATTTCCGATGGTTCCATTAGATCTTGAGGCTGATTTTAGGCCTAAGTGAGGTCTTGGTTGAATTTTCAAAGGTCTCAAAGGTAGTTTGGTATTTTTTAGTGTAAAGTTAGTTTATTGACATTTTAACGGGTTTCAGAACAAGGAAACCTTGAATCCGTGTTTCGATGATTCTATTGAGTTTGGAACGTTGAGTTTAATTGGGTAGCATATCTAGTTTGTGTACTTGGGATTCAAAACTAATCCAAAGGGTCCATTCGGTGTTTTTGTTAAGTCTTGTTAATTGCTGAAGTTGGTGACTGGTACATGTGAATTTGTTCATCGCGATCGTAGGGCCAACCCTCGCGATCGTGAAGACATTTGTTTATTGTGCATCGCGATCACATAGGGTGTGTTGCAATTGCGTATGTGAACTTCCATATACTTTGCAATCGCGTGACTCTTGGTCGTGATCACGTAACAATAGTACCCTGATCATCACGGTTGTATGGCCTCGTGTCGCGATCGCGATGGTCAATTAAATGAGTTGATCGCATTACTCATCACGATTATGTGGCCTTGAGGTCGCGATCATGATGAACTTTTTTGACCTCGGAAGAATCTTTTCAAAAAGTCGGAATTTCAACCTCATTTCACCATTTTTGAACTTTTAGAGCTCAATAGAGGCGATTTTAATGGGATTTTTTTTTAGATTCTTCGATATTGCATGATTTTGCTAGTTAATCATTGTTTTTGAACTCAAACTTTAGGATTTTCACAAGAACTTGGCGTTTTAAGAAAGATGACGATGGAAGGTTGATTTCAAGACGGGTTTCGATGTGGTTTTTGCTATTGAGTTTCAAAATCTTAAAGTAACGTGATTTAATTCAAAATTCCAGATTTAATCCTAGTTGGAATCGATTTTCAAAACCATCGATATAAATGTTGTTAGTCATGAATTCTTATTGTGATTTTATATTTGTTTAGATTGGGTTGATCTGGAAACTCATCGGAGAGGGAAGGCTCCAGTGACGGGTTAATTGTTTGCTTTCTTGAGGCAAGTGGACCTCTTGACCCTTTGTTAAGTGTATAAAATCTTGTATGCCTTATTGCGTGTGTTGGGGAGTAATGGGAATTGGTGAAGGGTTAAATGTGTGATCATTTGCTTATGTTGGATGATTTCTAATGATGATAAAAGGGAAATAAAAAGGAAAGTTGTTGGTATATTGATGTGTGATGTATTGTGGATAATTCGAATGGTTATATTAATTCACTATTGATATGATGTATCATGATAATGTTGACATAGATTTTGTATTGATATGCAAATTATTATTGTCTCATTATTTGTATAAGCATGCTTACTTGCATTGGTCCTGAAACACTATGATGAGATATATTTTGATGATTGTGTCGAAGGAAAATGGTTCCGGCAATGACAAAGGGACATAGTTCCGGCAATTGATGATTGTGCCGAAGGAAAATGGTTCTGGCGATTGATGAATATGCCGAAGGGAAATGGTTGATGAATATGTAGAAGGGAAATGGTTGATGAATATGCTGAAGGGAAATGGTTGCGGTGGATACATGGACCTTGTGAGTTCCCCATGGGTCCCGGCCTGAGTCTCAGCGTCTAATCCTGAAATACCCCCTAAACGTGACTAGCACCCACCAACACCACTTGTCAGACATACCAAAAATCTATACAATTACATAAATTATTTAAGCACTAAGATAGAACATGCGTGAATCAAAAACTCATTAAAATAAAATAATTAAAATCTTATATCGATTAATGAAAAGAAAGCATCAATTAACTAATATATCTCTAGCCCAAATCCCACAATAAGACCATAGAGCATCTATTAGAGCTATTCTCATCTTCTTGACATGTGAGTTTTTGACCGACCAACACTCCACTTCATACAAGATAGCTGATTTGACCATCATTTTATTTATTTACCTTTAAGGTTTGGTGGCACATTCTTATTATACAAGACACCATATGTGAGCTTCTATTCTATCCACCCTACACCAATACGATATTTAACATCATTATCAATCTCCCCATTTCTTTCGATTATTGATTCCAGATACTTGAAACTTCCTTCTTTGGGTATGGATTGTGTTTCAATCCTTACCTCCACTATGTCACATGAGTTATGTTACTGAACTTGCACTCCAAATATTTTGTCTTAATCATGCTTAATTTGAACCCTTTATACTCCAAGATATGTCTCCAAACGTCCAACCTATAGTTAACTTTGTCACGTGTCTCATCGATCAATACTATGTCATCTACAAAGAGCATATACCATGACATCTCTCATTAGATATGTCGCATCTATACATCCATCACAAAGGCAAATAGAAATAGGCTAAGTAGGATAAATAAACCCCTTGAAGTTGTCCCGATGTGTCTATTGAAATCTCCTCTAATGAAAAGCTTCTCGGTACACGGGATACCCCTCACAACCTCGTCCAAATCCTCCCAAAAATGCTTTGTCTCCTCTCGTCCAAGCCCTCTTATGGTGCATATGCACTAATCATGTTCAAGGTAAGTCCTCCAAAATATCTTATTGAATAATACAAATGATTGAATTAGCTCAAAACCTAGTTGGGACAAAAAGTAAAATTTGCAACCTCAATATAACTAAACTAGCAAAAAGGCCATTAAAATATCTTGATTCTCCAAGAAAAATGAAAGAACAATGATATAATGCTCCTGATTCTAGTTGAATGCATTACATTTTGATAAATGTTCACGAGGAACTCAACCAAAAAAAGAAAAGAGCCATCAGGAATAAATTGTTCTCATCTAATAAGATCAGCAATTTTAGAAGACAAATGGCACTTCAATTTTTTATTCTTTAGGTAATTAAATGACTCATGATTAGATGTTATACTCCATAAGAAAGTGAATCTTCATGAAATGACAATCTTGGCTACTGCAAAAAAAACATATTACTTAAGACCAAAAAAACTAGGGCTCTAGGCTAATGGCAGGACCTATATCATACCAAGGAGAACTGGACAGAGCATCGAAAAACTCGTGCCAACTAAAACCTAATGTTGTATTATGGTTGATATGACCACTTCAGTTATCATTCTTAATCACCACCCTGGATGGTATTTTGGAAAGTAGGCTCTCACTTAGAATACATTTCATGGTTATCAATATATAATTCTATTTTTAGAGTTCTTTTAAGGGATTAGGCAAGTAACAGGTAAAAAGTTCGGTTAATATCTCAGAAAACAGAATAATCCATGTTAGTACTTGCTCCTCTTATTCCAATGGGCATCTAATAATTTAACAGTGGAAATCAGTTAAGAAAAGAATACTGAGACTGTTAATAGGGTCAGTCAAATGAGGAACCAATAAATTTAGACTAAAAACAAACAAAATAAATCAAAAATCTTCCTTGCTAAAAGATAAGAATAAAACATGCCCCAAGCAAGAAAAACTCACTTTATTGGAAACAAGCTGTTAAACCCATCTATGAGAATTGTCGTTTTCTATTTTGAGTTGGAAGTTTGGGTGTATTTAGGCCAAGAGTTGGCTTTGGTCAACATTTGGAGTTCTAACGCTCGGATCAGATTTCCGATGATTCCATTGGATCTGGAGGCTGATGTTATCCCTAGGTGAGGTCTTGGTTGAATTTTCAAAGGTCACAAGGGTAGTTTGGTATGTTTGAGTGCAAAGTTAGTTTATTGACATTTTAACGGGTTTCAGATCAATGAAACCTCGAATCCTTGTTTCGATGATTTTATTGAGCCTAGTTTAGTTGGGTAGCATATCTGGTTTGTGTACTCGGGATTCTAAACTAATCCAGAGGGTCAATTTGGTTTTTTGTTAAGTCTTGTTCATTGCTGAAGTAAGTATCTGGTGCATGAGAATTCGTTCATTGCGATGCGGGGCCAATCCTCGCTATCGTGAGACATTTGTTTGGTGTGCGTCGCGATCGCATGGGGTGTGTCGTGATTGCGTAGGTGAACTTCCATATACTTTGCAATCGCATGACTCTTGGTTGTGATCACGTAACAATAGTACTCTGATCATCGCGGTTGTTTGTCCTTGACTCACGGTCGCAATGGTCAATTAAATGATTGATCACATTACTCATTCCGATCGCGTGGCCTTGGGGAGCCGATCATGATGAACATTTTTTACCTGGGAAGAATCTTTTCAAAAAGTAGGGGTTTCATCCTTATTTCACTATTTTTGAAATTTTGAAATTCAATAAAGACGATTTTAAATGGTTTTTTTTTCTTCGATATTGCATGATTTTGCTAGTTAATCATTGTTTTTGAACTCAGACTTTAGGATTTTCACAAGAACTTGGTGTTTTAAGAAAGATGGCGATTGAAGGTTGATTTCAAGTCGGGTTTCGATGTGGTTTTTGCTATTGAGTTTCAAATCTTAAAGTAACGTGATTTCATACAAAATTCCAGATTTAATCCTAGTTTTTGAAAATAGATTTTTGGGTCAATTTGGACTCAATTTTCAAAACCATCGATACAAAAGTTGTTAGTCATGAATTCTTATTGTGATTTCATATTTGTTTAGATTGTGTTGATCTGGAGACTCATCGGAGAGGAAAGGATCCAGTGACGGGTCAATTGTTTGCTTTCTTGAGGCAAGTGGGCCTCTTGACCCTTTGTTAAGCGTATAAAATCTTGTATGCCTTATTGCTTGTGTTGGGGGAGTAATGAGGATTAGTGAAGGGTTAAAATGTGTTATCATTTGTTTATGTTGGATGATTTCTAATGAGGATAAAGGGAAATAAAAAGGGAAATTGTTGGTATATTGGTGTGCGATGATTGTTGATGATCCGAACGGCTATATTAATTCACTATTGATATGATATATCATGATAATGCTGACATGGATTGTGTATTGATATGTAAATTATAATTGTCTCATTATTTGTATAAGCATGTTTACTTACATTGTGTCACGCCTCGAGCTACCCCCAAGACGCGGACACGGGACCTAGGACCACAAGTGATCCCAAGCTAACCCTGCTGGCATGATCATGAGCATACTAAAGATAATAAACTGATGCGGAAGCTAAATCATAAATAAATCTGAAGAGATGGGGAATACCCATATATTGTAACTGAGATATATGAAAACTGATGAGTTTAATACAAAAGAAATATCAAACTTAAAACACCAAGCTGAATCTAACTATGTCTGAAATAAGCCTCTAAACTGATTAGAAATGTTGGGACATGCCCCAACTAGATCTAGCAAAACTGAAACTAAAGACTAAAAATACTGAAAAGAAACTCATGACTATTGTCCTCGGAGAATGAGGACTCACCACTCAAAGATCTTCTTGATCTCATCCGAGAAATTCTGGGGATCTTCACCAGTCTGCGATCCTAAGAACTCTGGAGGATTCATCCTAACAAAGTCACGGACCCTTGCTGCTGCTGATCCACCATTTGCATTCACAGGAGCTTGAACCCGCTGATTGTTCTGGTTAGCGACACTCTGAGCCAACATCTGAAAGGCATTCCTGAATTCAGCATTCGACACTTCTTGATCTGGAACTGGAGGAGCTGCGTTTGCGTTCTTGGCATTCGCATTCCTGACATAAGCTCTACGATGAGGCACGATCACTGAAACGTAGAACGTCTAGTTAGAATGGAATTAGATCATACCTTATGCACGATAAGAGTAACAAGAAAATGAAGATTTTTCCTAAAGACACTTTGTAGCCTCCCTCTCATTAGATGTGGTGCGCACTACACACCCATGAAAAGGACTCTACCTAGTGCGGCTTTTCAGACATCCTAGGACACTTAAACCTAATGCTCTGATACCAAGTTTGTCACGCCCCGAGCTACCCCCAAGACGCGGACACGGGACCTAGGACCACAAGTGATCCCAAGCTAACCCTGCTGGCATGATCATGAGCATACTAAAGATAATAAACTGATGCGGAAGCTAAATCATAAATAAATCTGAAGAGATGGGGAATACCCATATACTGTAACTGAGATATATGAAAACTGATGAGTTTAATATAAAAGAAATATCAAACTCAAAACACTAAGCTGAATCTAACTATGTCTGAAATAAGCCTCTAAACTGATTAGAAATGTTGGGACATGCCCCAACTAGATCTAGCAAAACTGAAACTAAAGACTAAAAATACTGAAAAGAAACTCATGACTATTGTCCTCGGAGAATGAGGACTCACCACTGAATCTGCTGAACTGGAGATCGGGAACCGATCTAAGCATGATCGGGATGCTGAGAACCTGAACCTACATAACGAGAAGATGTAGCGCACGTATACGTCAGTACTTGAAAGGTACTTGGCATGCATGATGGAGTAAAGCTGAAATAACATATAACTGAACAAAGCATACTGAGCAATGATATAATCTGAACATGATATAGATACTGAAATACTGAATACTGAGCTAACTGAATGCAATGACCAATTTATAACATGTTGACTGAATACTGAATGAACTGTAAATGTGGTCAATGCAATAGAGTCTGACTGAACTCTGGGAGCTACTAATAACTGACATAAAACCACATGAGCTAAATGTGGAGTCCGATGTATACGCCCCATCGAGAGGACCCAATATACCTTGCCAGAGGTATAGAGGCATGCTGGCGTGATCACTAAACTGATGTTGCCCACAGAGGGGACTTACACCTACGTGGCTCGTAGTTCTAGGACTATATGGGTACGCTGAAACCCTAGTCCAACTCGGTATTATGCTACTCCCAATGAATTAAGTGGTTAACTAGTTATGACTGAATTTCTGTAAATACTGGATAGCTCGAAACTGAACATGCAAACTGAGAATGCAATAATTAATCTGATAATGATGCATTCATAAACTGAGGCATGTAAAACTGAATACTAAAATATCTGACCTAGCATGTGTAATTCAAGAACTAAAGAAATACATAGCTAGGGTTCTGAAATTCATGTGATAAACTGAGCAATAACATGATAATCTGATTTGGAACATTTAAATAACTAATTCATGATGATCTGTTGAAATTCTAGAAACCCTAGGTCTGTTCATAATCATGGAATCAAGAATCTGACTGAATTCTAGGGACCTAATGGGCGAAAGGAACCCACTAGTGAAATCCCACATACCTGGTGACGAATTCCACAGAGAAATCTTTCGATTTCGGGGCTGGAACTGAAGGAAACTTGCTGCGTTCTTGAACTAGGGTTCTTGACTTCTTTTCTCCTTTTAGCGTTCTAATTCTTCTAAGTTTGATTAATGATTTGACTTAGGTAAGTTCTAGTTATGTTTCTAGGCTTAAACTGATTAAAACCTCATGATTTAGGGTCTAAACAGCGTATCTTAGGGGTTAAACGAAATAGGAAAAGACCAAAGGACCCTTGAATTATCTGTTGTCGGAGTGACCTACGGAGTGGACCTACGGGCCGTAGGTCAATCTACGGTCCGTAGATTGCGTCCGTAAGTCAAGCTTGCTCGACAGGCCTTCACTAAAACGAGCATAACGTTTTACTCGGAAGTCGGAATTTAGCAAACTCAGTGGCGTTGGAAAGATAATTCAATTATCTATCTAACCATAGGTGATGGGACACATAATTCATTTTGTGTTAAAAGTTATGACCATCTGAAGTTGACCCATCAAAATTTTCAGCTAACTGGCTGCTAACCTTCGATCTACGGTCAAACCTACGGACCGTAGATCGAACGACGGTCCGTGCTGGTCAACCGTAGTTCGTGTCAGAGGCTAGGTAAAGGAGGTCTTGATCCACGGACACAGACCACGGACCGTGGTCTGATCTACGGACCGTGGGTCTGTCCGTGGGTCGAGACTTAGCCAATTTTCTAAACTGGCTGGGGAGGGGTTGCAGTGGTGAACCACGGTCCACCAGCACGAGCCGTGGTCTGACCTACGGTCCGTGGATGGCGACCGTAAGTTGCACCTGCAGCTTCTCAAAATCTGCATTTTTGTCTATTTTGAATACGGGGTATTACATTATCTCCCCCGTGGGACCATTCGTCCTCGAATGAAGACTAAACTAGCTGAAATAGAGGGAGAGGGCTGCAATCCCTACCACTAAACACTGAGAACTGAATTTCTGACTGAACTGAGTTCCAAGAACATGCAAATACGCTGAAAATGCAAGTACAAACTGAAGGAACATGATTCTAAGACTGAATTTTCGCATGAATGACTGAAAAGCTGATGAGGAACTATTACCTCAAGCTGGAATGGAATCAGAAGGAAAGAGGTGAGGATACTTGGACTTCATGGCTGCTTCTGCTTCCCAAGTAGCTCCCTCTACTGACTGACTCCTTCACAAAACCTTGACTGAAGCGACTTCTTTATTTCTCAACCTTCTAACCTGACGATCGAGAATCTCAACTGGTACATCCTTATAAGAAAGGCTATCATTCACGGCCACACTCTCTAATGGCACCATGGATGCTGGATCACCCACACACTTCTTCAAAAGAGAAATGTGAAAGACTGGATGCACTGCTGCTAAGTCTGCTGGCAACTCTAACTCATAAGCCACTTTACCAATCCTTTTCAAGATCCGGTAAGGGCCTACATATCTGGGACTGAGCTTCCCTTTCTTGCCAAATCTCATCACCCATTTCATAGGTGACACTTTCAAGAAAACCCAATCATCAACTTGGAACTCTAGTTCCCTTCTTCTCACATCTGCATAAGACTTCTGGCGACTCTGTGCAGTCTTAAGTCTATCTCTAATGAGTTGCACTTTCTCCATAGCATCAAGGACCGAATCTGGTCCTATTAAGGCTGCTTCACCTACTTCAAACCAACCAACTGGAGATCTACATCTACGCCCATACAATGCCTCATAAGGGGCCATCTGAATGCTGGAATGGTAGCTATTGTTGTAGGCGAACTCTATTAGAGGAAGGTGATCATCCCAACTATCCTTGAAGTCGATCACACAAGCTCTCAACATGTCCTCTAAGGTCTGAATGGTACGCTCTGCCTGACCATCCGTCTGCGGATGAAATGCTGTGCTAAGATTAACATGAGTACCAAGACCTTTCTGAAATGACTTCCAGAAATGAGATGTAAACTGAGGACCTCTATCTGAGATGATAGACAAAGGAACTCTATGCAACCTCACAATCTCATTAATGTAAAGCTTGGCATAATCCTCCGCCGAATCTGTAGTCTTGATCGCCAAAAAGCGAGAAGACTTAGTAACCCTATCAACAATCACCCAAATGGAGTCATATTGTCTGCGAGTACGAGGTAAACCTGTGATGAAGTCCATGTTGATCACTTCCCACTTCCAAGTAGGAATGTCAATCTCTTGAGTCATACCTCCTGGTTTCTGATGTTCTACCTTAACTTGCTGGCAATTGGGGCACTTAGCCACAAAATCTGCTATATCTCTTTTCATACCATTCCACCAATAGACTTCCCGCAGATCACGGTACATCTTAGTGGCGCCTAGATGAATAGAATATCTGGATTTATGGGCTTCTGCGAGAATATGTTGTCTCAATTGACCCACATCAGGAACACACAATCTACCTTGATAGCGACTACACCATCTCCCCCTTGGGAGAAAACCTCCACTCTCTGATTGTGGACTGCACCTTAAGCTCAAGCAAGATTGGATCACTATCTTGCATTTCCTTAACCTCTACTACCAAAGAAGATTCTGCCCCATTCTGAACCGTTACACCACCATCTGATATGCTCATAAGACGAACTCCTAGGCGAGCAAGTCTGTGAACATCCTTTGCTAGCTCTTTTCTTTCTTCCTCAACATGTGCTACACTACCCATAAATAGTCTGCTAAGGGCATCTGCTACTACATTTGCCTTACCGGGATGGTAATGCACACTCATATCATAATCTTTGAGGAACTCAAGCCACCTTCTCTGGCGAAGATTCAACTCTTTCTGGGTCAACACATACTGAAGGCTCTTATGGTCTGTGAAAACATCTACGTGAAGAGCATACAAGTAATGTCTCCAAATCTTAAGTGCAAACACCACTGCTGCTAGCTCGAGGTCATGAGTTGGATAATTCTTCTCATGTACCTTTACCTCGTTGCATCAACACACAACATAGGCCGACTCTGGATGCATCACAATAGATCACATAACCATCTGAACCCTCTGGTAGAGTCAAGACAGGAGCTGTAGTCAACCTAGTTTTCAGTTCTGCAAAGCTTTTCTCACAATTATCTGACCATTGGAACTTAACCTTTTTCTGAGTTAACTTAGTCAATGGAGAGGCTATGGATGAAAATCCTTCCACAAACCTTCTGTAATAACCTGCTAGACCCAAGAAACTTCTGACATCTGTAGCAGAGGTAGGTCTGGGCCATTGTTTCACTGCTTCTATCTTCTGGGAATCTACTCGAATTCCCTCACTAGACACAATATGCCCAAGGAAGGCAACTGATTGTAACCAAAACTCACACTTACTAAATTTTGCATATAACTGGCGATCTTTGAGAGTTTGTAGAACAACTCTCAAATGACTCGCATGTTCTTCCTCATTCCTAGAATAAATGAGGATATCATCAATAAAGATGATAACGAACAAGTCCAAGTACTGCTTGAACACTCTGTTCATCAAATCCATGAAAGCTGCAGGAGCATTGGTTAGTCCAAATGACATAACTATAAATTCGTAATGACCATACCGAGTTCTGAAGGCTGTCTTCTGAATGTCACTATCTCTGACTCTAAGCTGATGATAACCTGATCTGAGGTCTATCTTTGAGAAATGACTAGCACCCTGAAGTTGGTCAAACAAGTCATCAATCCTGGGGATATAATACTTATTCTTGATTGTGACTTTGTTCAACTGCCTATAGTCAATACACATTCTGATAGAACTATCTTTCTTCTTCACGAACAACACTGGTGCACCCCATGGCGAAATACTGGGTCTGATGAAGCCCTTATCTAGAAGGTCTTTCAACTGCTCTTTCAATTTCTTAAGCTCAGCTGGAGCCATTCTGTAAGGAGGGATAGAGATAGGCTGGGTATCTGGAAGGAGATCAATTCCAAAATCTATTTCCCTTTCGGGAGGAACTCCAGGAAGATCTTCTGGGAACACTTCTGGAAACTCACCGACTACAGGAACTGACTCAAGAGTTGGGGATTCGGAACTAGAATCCTTAACCCGAACTAGATGATAGAGATAACCCTTAGAGATCATCTTTCTAGCCTTAAGGTAAGAAATGAATCGACCCATAGGCGCTAAGCTACTACCCTTCCATTCTAGAATTGGTTCGTCTGGAAACTGAAAACGAACAATCCTAGTTCTACAATCAACTGAGGCATAACATGA
The DNA here is from genome assembly GCF_900185275.1 of Solanum verrucosum. Taxonomy (NCBI): domain Eukaryota; kingdom Viridiplantae; phylum Streptophyta; class Magnoliopsida; order Solanales; family Solanaceae; genus Solanum; species Solanum verrucosum. The sequence goes on along the minus strand of NW_026020202.1, from coordinate 1,993,218 downwards.
ATGTAACCAATCCATGCCTAGAATGACATCGAAGTCTACCATTTCTAACTCTACAAGATCTGCTGAGGTGACTTTCTGAGAGACTGTGACAGGGCAATTTCTGTATACCCATCTTGTTATAACTGGGTCACTGACTGGAGTAGAGACTGAGAAAGGTTCTGAAAGGGTTTCTGGGCTAGCACTGAATTGGACTGCTATATAAGGAGTTACAAAAGACAAAGTAGCCCCTGGATCTAACAATGCATAAACATCAAGATCAAAGACTCGTAACGTACCAGTGACTACATCAAGAGAATCTTCTTGATCTTGACGAGCCTGAAGAGCATAAAGCCTATTTTGGCGCTGTCCGCCACCAGTACCAGAAGAGTTACCCTGCTGAGTCGGGCGACCTGCTGGTGCTGCTGAAGTTGTAGACTGAGCTCTACCATTATTTCCTCCTTGACCTTGTCTTGAAGGACAATCCTTCAATCTATGACCAGATTGGCCACACCCAAAGCATCCTTCCTTACCTGCAAGGCACTCGCCCGGATGGTTCCTACTACATTTCGAGCAAGTTGGGTAGGTTTTGGTGCCTGAAACACTACCTTGAGACTTAGAGCCTAACGCCCTACCTTTCTGATCATTACGGAATCTTGGGGATGGAACACTAGCTGATGAAGGGGCTAGAGTCGAAGACTTCTGCTGAAAATGCGAGCGGTTTCCACCACCCGATTTCTGGTGAGAATACTTGTAGTTACCTGTTCTTGCTTTCTTAGTCTCCTTAGCCTGTTCCCTAAGCTTATCACCCTCAACCTGCTGAGCATGAGTCATGAGCCTAGAGATGTTCATGTCTCCCAACAACATAGCATTCCTGCACTCTGTTTTCACTAAGTCTGACACTCCATAGAGAAACTTATTCATCTGATCCCTGGAATCTGCAACCATGTGAGGAGCATACCTGGAGAGTTGGTTAAACTTGAGCCCATACTCTTGGACAGTCATGTTACCCTGCCTTAAGTTCATAAATTCCTAGGCCCTTGCTTCTCTCAACTCTATGGGGAAAAACCTGTCTAGAAAGGTTTCGCTGAAACATTCCCAAGTAATAGGAGCGGCATCTGTACCCCTGTTCTCCTTCCACTGAGTATACCAGATATGAGCTACATCCTTAAGTTGGTAAGATGCTAACTCAACCCGATCATTCCCAGTGACTTGCATCACCTCAAAGATCTTCTTGATCTCATCCAAGAAATTCTGGGGATCTTCACCAGTCTGCGATCCTAAGAACTCTGGAGGATTCATCCTAACAAAGTCACGGACCCTTGCTGCTGCTGATCCACCATTTGCATTCACAGGAGCTTGAACCCGCTCGACACTCTGAGCCAACATCTGAAAGGCATTCCTGAATTCACCATTCGACACTTCTTGATCTGGAACTGGAGGAGCTGCGTTTGCGTTCTTGGCATTCGCATTCCTGACATAAGCTCTACGAGGAGGCACGATCACTGAAATGTAGAACGTCTAGTTAGAATGGAATTAGATCATACCTTATGCACGATAAGAGTAACAAGAAAATGAAGATTTTTCCTAAAGACACTTTGTAGCCTCCCTCTCATTAGATGTGGTGCGCACTACACACCCATGAAAAGGACTCTACCTAGTGCGGCTTTTCAGACATCCTAGGACACTTAAACCTAATGCTCTGATACCAAGTTTGTCACGCCCCGAGCTACCCCCAAGACGCGGACACGAGACCTAGGACCACAAGTGATCCTAAGCTAACCCTGCTGGCATGATCATGAGCATACTAAAGATAATAAACTGATGCGGAAGCTAAATCATAAATAAATCTGAAGAGATGGGGAATACCCATATACTGTAACTGAGATATATGAAAACTGATGAGTTTAATATAAAAGAAATATCAAACTCAAAACACTAAGCTGAATCTAACTATGTCTGAAATAAGCCTCTAAACTGATTAGAAATGTTGGGACATGCCCCAACTAGATCTAGCAAAACTGAAACTAAAGACTAAAAATACTGAAAAGAAACTCATGACTATTGTCCTCGGAGAATGAGGACTCACCACTGAATCTGCTGAACTGGAGATCGGGAACCGATCTAAGCATGATCGGGATGCTGAGAACCTGAACCTACATAACGAGAAGATGTAGCGCACGTATACGTCAGTACTTGAAAGGTACTTGGCATGCATGATGGAGTAAAGCTGAAATAACATATAACTGAACAAAGCATACTGAGCAATGATATAATCTGAACATGATATAGATACTGAAATACTGAATACTGAGCTAACTGAATGCAATGACCAATTTATAACATGTTGACTGAATACTGAATGAACTGTAAATGTGGTCAATGCAATAGAGTCTGACTGAACTCTGGGAGCTACTAATAACTGACATAAAACCACATGAGCTAAATGTGGAGTCCGATGTATACGCCCCATCGAGAGGACCCAATATACCTTGCCAGAGGTATAGAGGCATGCTGGCGTGATCACTAAACTGATGTTGCCCACAGAGGGGACTTACACCTACGTGGCTCGTAGTTCTAGGACTATATGGGTACGCTGAAACCCTAGTCCAACTCGGTATTATGCTACTCCCAATGAATTAAGTGGTTAACTAGTTATGACTGAATTTCTGTAAATACTGGATAGCTCGAAACTGAACATGCAAACTGAGAATGCAACAATTAATCTGATAATGATGCATTCATAAACTGAGGCATGTAAAACTGAATACTGAAATATCTGACCTAGCATGTGTAATTCAAGAACTAAAGAAATACATAGCTAGGGTTCTGAAATTCATGCGATAAACTGAGCAATAATATGATAATCTGATTTGGAATATTTAAATAACTAATTCATGATGATCTGTTGAAATTCTAGAAACCCTAGGTCTGTTCATAATCATGGAATCAAGAATCTGACTGAATTCTAGGGACCTAATGGGAGAAAGGAACCCACTAGTGAAATCCCACATACCTGGTGACGAATTCCACAGAGAAATCTTTCGATTTCGGGGCTGAAACTGAAGGAAACTTGTTGCGTTCTTGAACTAGGGTTCTTGACTTCTTTTCTCCTTTTAGCGTTCTAATTCTTCTAAGTTTGATTAATGATTTGACTTAGGTAAGTTCTAGTTATGTTTCTAGGCTTAAACTGATTAAAACCTCATGATTTAGGGTCTAAACGGCGTATCTTAGGGGTTAAACGAAATAGGAAAAGACCAAAGGACCCCTGAATTATTTGCTGTCGGAGTGACCTACGGAGTGGACCTACGGGCCGTAGGTCAATCTACGGTCCCTAGATTGCGTCCGTAAGTCAAGCCTGCTCGACAGGCCTTCACTAAAACGAGCATAACTGTTTACTCAGAAGTCGGAATTTAGCAAACTCGGTGGCGTTGGAAAGATAATTCAATTATCTATCTAACCATAGGTGATGGGACACATAATTCATTTTGTGCTAAAATTTATGACCATCTGAAGTTGACCCATCAGAATTTTCAGCTAACTGGCAGCTAACCTTCGATCTACGGTCAGACCTACGGACCGTGGATCGAACGACGGTCTGTGCTGGTCAACCGTAGTTCGTGTCAGAGGCTAGGTAAAGGAGGTCTTGATCCACGGACACAGACCACGGACCGTGGTCTGATCTACAGACCGTGGGTCTGTCCGTGGGTCGAGACTTAGCCAATTTTTCTGAGCTGGCTGGGGAGGGGTTGCAGTGGTGAACCACGGTCCACCAGCACGGGCCGTGGTCTGACCTACGGTCCGTGGATGGCGACCGTAAGTTGCACCTGCAACTTCTCAAAATCTGCATTTTTGTCTATTTTGAATACGAGGTGTTACACATTGGTTCTAAAACACTATGATGAGATATGTTTTGATGATTATATCGAAGGAAAATGGCTCTGGCAATGCCAAAGTGAAATAGTTCCGATGATTGATGATTGTGCCGAAGGAAAATTGTCTCAACTATGTATGCCCCTAGTAGCTCTAACACGATAACAAAAGAAGTATCCAATATCACACCACATATAACTTATAAAAGAATATTCACTGTTCTTCACAAAATAACATATATACGGCTAATCAAAGACTCCGGATTCTCCCAAGCATACGCTCGTCCCAACACATGGACCAAGTAGAGGAAAAATACAATTTTCAAAACAAGTTTGAAAAGCAAGAACTAAAGCTTAAAGTCTCACTTACCTCGCTAATGACAAGTTCCACAACCTTGCACGTGTATAACACCAACCAAAATAGCCTTTGAATTCCTCAATCTATGAAAAATATTAATTAACCATATCAATTGTACTAGTTAGGATCAAGTCTCAATTTCCTACCTTTTAAGATTAGAGTTAAACCTTAATATCTCATACCTCAAACCATGAATTAAAGATGAAAAAAATAAGTAATAGATATCTTAAGTAGAATCTTCATATATTTTCCAAAAATTTCTAAGATTTGCACTTATAGTATGCTGGTCTACATCCTAATGAACCACTGAAGTTGATATATAGTCATTAATACTATACCATGTTTCCCTCTTATCATTTACCAATCATTGGTTCCATTTAAGGCAAAAAATTCATTAAGAAGATAAATAAACAGAAATGCTGAAAACTAGTTGCATCACTAAGGAACAGGAGTAATGATTTCTACTAGCCTTGAAAAATCAATATCTTATAGATAACTCCACTATCCACAAAATTATTGCCCAATCATTGTAAATGTATAGATAAGAAGATCACTTTCTGCACCTCCTATGAAATACATACATATATATATCACTAAAATAGAAGTGATGCAATTACCTGATGCTTATACCCTCTAACAATGGCCCAAGGAATTCTTTGTTATCGTCTATGAAATCTCTAAAACTTCCTCTCGTGGTTTTCTTTCTTTCTTCTAGAATAAAGAGTAATTGCCCTAAATTTTCTACTACTTCAAAAACTAGGGCATAACTAACATCAGATAGAAGATGGGCTTGGCCCACTCTTTCAAATTCTCTTAATAAAACCTATTATTGATGAATTTATCGACTAACCCTTCATTAAAAAAAGTAATTACATTCTCCCCTACTTAAAATAGCTTTCATCCTCGAACGAGTCTAGAACCATACCTGAAGTGTCAAATAGGTAAGGATACTTATTGTAATGTCTCGAGGCTATCCCCTTGACGTAACACAGGACCTAGGATCACGAGTGACCCCAAGCTAATCTTGCACTGGCATATCATAAGCATACTTAAATATTTTACTAAAAATAGAAAAACTGAGCGGAAGCTTAAACATGATATAAAATGAAATGATAGGGAATACCCATTCTAAGTCTGAATATATAAATGATTGAGAGTTCAATAACAACTAAAAGATCAAACTGTAACTAAAATTGAATCAAACTATTATGAATAAAAGCCTCTAACAGACTAGAGATGTTGGACATGTCCCCAACTAACTCTAGCTAAACTGAAACGAAAAAGACTAAAAATGAAAGATAACATGTCCATCGTCCTTAAAAATGAGGACTCACCACTGATACTACTAAGATAGAGAGAAGGAACCGATCTATGCATGATCTGAATGCTGAGGGCATGAACCTACATCATGAGAAGATGTAGCGCAAAGTATTGAGATAACATGCTGAAACTGAATATTGAGATATAACTGGTAACTTGGTCAATGCACTAGAATCTGACTATGGGAGCTACTAATAACTAACATAAAACCACGTGAGCTAAAAGTGGAGTCTAATGTATCGCCCCATCGAAAGGACCCAATATACCTTGCCATGGGTATATAGGCATGAATGGCGTGATCATTAAATATGTTGCCCACATAGGGGACTTAACCTACAAGGGTACGTAGTTCTAGGACTATGAGGGTGACTGACCCTAGTCCACTCGGTATTAAGCCTACTCCCAACTAGAATGTATAAAATACAACATAATTGCAATAAACTGGATAGTTCGAAATTCTGATATCCTAACTGAAAAATGCAACATTAAGTACTAATAATGAAACATTTGTAAACTGATGCATGTATATCGGTATAAACTGGCCTACCAAGTGTAATTCATGAACTAAACGAATCTACACAACCAGGCTTCAGAATTTCATGCAAGAATTAAGCAACATAGTTACGAAAATGTAATATTATAATTTGGATTAGTCTAACATCTAAATCATAATAAGAATGTAAAGTTTTATAAGTCTAAACATAATTAAGGGAATCAAGAATCTGACTCAATTCTAGGGACCCAATGGGTGAAAGGAACCCACTAGTGAAATCCCACATACCTGGTGGTGAATTTTACGAAGAAATCTTTCTATTTCGGGGCTGGAACCGGAGGAAACCGTATTGCATTCTTGGAGAGGGTTGGTCAACTTTTTCTCCCTTTTTTGTTCAACTTGGATGAATTGTGGAGAATGGGTTGACCTGGGTAAAGTCTAATTAAGTTACTAGACTACAACTGACCAAAACAACGTAGTTTAGGGGTTAAACGACGTAGTTTAGGGGTTAAACGATGTAGTTTAGGTGTCCAACACATAGGGAAAAGACCAAAACGACCCTGACTTAAAATCTGACGAGGCCACCGACGGCTCATGATCGATGGACTGTGGATTGACCGATGGTCCATCCTGGTCAAACGTCGTTCGATTTCAAAGGAGGGATGCTGAGGGTCTCAATCCATGGACCAGGACCATGGCCTATGGTCCGGTCGTGGGTCGACCCTTAGCTGAATTTTCTGGAGTTTCTGGGGAGGGGTTGCAGGTGGCCAACCACGGACCCTACCTATGGTCTGTGGGTCACCCTACGGTCCTTAGGTGTCCCCGCTGGTGGCACCTGCAACTTCTGGAATTTCTGTATTTTTTCTAGAATACGTGGTGTTACATTATATCCTCCTTGGGAACATTCGTCCTTAAATGAAAACTAAACTAGCTGAATATGGAGGGAAGAAGATGCAAACCCTACCACTAAGTATTGGAAACTGAAATCTGACTAAACTAAGTTCTAAGAACATGCAAATACGATGAAAATGCAAGTAAAACTGAAGGAACATGACAATAAGACTGAGTCTACGCATAAGTAACTGAAAGGCTGGAGACGAACTATTTACCTCAAGCTGGAATGGAATCGGAAGGAAAGAGACGAGGATACTTGGCCTTCATGGCTGTTTCTGCTTCCTAAGTAGCTCTTTCTACATACTGACTCCTCCACAAAACCTTCACTGAAGCGACTTCTTTGTTTCTCAACCTTCGAACCTGATGATCAAGAATCTCAACTGGTACATCCTCATAAGTTAGACTATCCTTCACAACCACACTTTCCAATGGTACTATATATGTTGGATCACCCACACACTTCTTCAGCAACGAAATGTAAAATATCGGATATACCGCTACTAGTTCTGTTGGCAACTCTAACTCATAAGCCACTTTACCAACTCTTTTCAAGATCTTGTAAGGGCCTACATATCTAGGACTGAGCTTTCCTTTCTTACCAAATCTCATCACCCCTTCATAGGTGACACTTTCGGATAAACTCAATCATCAATTTGGAACTCCAAGTCCATTCTACTTACATCTGCACAGGACTTCTGGCGACTCTGGGCTGTCTTAAGTCTATATCTAATGATTTGAAATTTTTCCATAGCATCATGAACCGAATCTGGCCCTAGCTGCTTCACCTACTTCAAACCAACCAAACGGAGATCTACATCTACGCCTATACAATGCCTCATAAGGGGCCATCTGAATAGTGGAATAGTAGTTATTATTGTAGGCAGACTCTATAAGAGGAAGGTGATCATCCCAACTACCCTTGAAGTCGATCACACAAGCTCTTAACATGTCCTCTAATGTCTAAATGGTATGCTCTGCCTGACCATCCGTCTGTGGATGAAATGTTATGCTGAGATTAACCTGAGTACCAAGACTTTTCTAAAATGACTTCCAGAAATGAGAGGTAAACTGAGGACCTCTATCTGAGATGATAGACAAAGGAACCCCATGCAACCAGACTATCTCATTAATGTAAGGCTTAGCGTAGTCCTCCCCCGAATCTGTAGTCTTGACAGCCAAGAAATGAGCGGACTTAGTAACTCTAACTACTATCACCCAAATGGAGTCATAATGTCTTCGAGTATGAGGTAAACCCGTAATGAAGTCCACGTTTATCACTTCCCACTTTCACGTAGGAATGTTAATCTCTTGAGTCATACCTCTTGGTTTCTGATGTTCTACCTTCACCTGCTGACAATTAGGGCACTTAGCCACAAAATTTGCTATATCCCTTTTCATGCCATTCCACCAAAAGACTTCTCGAAGATCACGGTACATCATAGTGACGCCTGGATGAATAAAATACCTGGAGTTATGGGCTTCTGTAAAGATTTGTTGTCTCAACTCACTCACCTTAGGAACATATAAACGACCTTGATAGCGAAACACACCATCTCCCCCGAGAGAAAACCTCAACTTTCTACTGATGAACTGCACCCTTCAGTTGAAAAAATATAGGATCACTGTCTTGTTTTTCTTGACCTCCGCTACCAATGAAAAACCTGATCCTATCTGGACTGTCACACTACCATCTGATATGCCTATAAGGCAAACTCCCAAGCGAGCAAGCCGGTGAACATCTTTTGCTAGTTCCTTTCTTACTTCTTCAACATACGCTACACTACCCATAGATTGTCTGCTAAGACCATCAACTACTACATTGGCCTTACCAGGATGGTAAAGCACATTCGTATTATAATCCATGAGTAATTCAAGCCATTTCCTTTGGTGAAGATTCAACTCTTTCTGGGTGAACACATACTAAAGGCTCTTATGGTTTGTGAACACCATACAAGTAATGTCTCCAAATCATAAGGGCAAATACTACGACTACAAGCTCGAGGTCATGAGTCAGATAGTTCTTCTCATGCACCTTAAGCTGTCTAGAAGCATAAGCTATAACATTACCTCGTTGCATCAACACATAACCTAGGCCGACTCTGGACGCATCGTAATAGATTACATAACCGTCTAAACCCTCTGGTAGAGTCAAAATAGGAGTTGTAGTCAACCTAGTTTTCAGTTCTGAGAAGCTCTTCTCACACTCGTCTGACCACCAAAACTTAACCTTTTTCTGAGTCAACTTAGTCAATGGAGAAGCTATGGATGAAAATCCTTCCACGAACCTTTTGTAATAATCCGTTAAACCCAAGAAACTTCTGATATCTGTGGGAAAGGTAAGTCTGGGCCATTGTTTCACCACCTCTATTTTCTGATAATCCACTCTGATCCCTTCACTAGACACTATATGCCCAAGAAAAGCAACAAATTGCAACCAAAGCTCACACTTGCTAAACTTAGCGAATAACTGACGATCTTTGAGAGTTTGCAGGACAACACTTAATGAGTTGTATGCTCTTCCTCAACCCTAGAGTAAACGAGGATATCATCAATAAAGACGATAATGAACAAGTCCAAATATTGCTTGAACATCGTGTTCATCAAATCCATGAAAGCTACATGAGCAATGGTTAGTTAAATGACATAACTATAAATTCATAATGAGCATACAGAGTTCTGAAGGTTATTACTATCTCTGACTCTGAGCTGATGATAACCGAATCTGAGGTCTATCTTTGAAAAATGACTGGCACCCTGAAGTTTGTCGAACAAGTCATCAATCCTGGGATAGGGTACTTATTATTGATTGTTACTTTGTTCAACTGCCTATAATCAATGCACATCCTGAGAGAACCATCTTTCTTTTTCACGAACAACACCGGTGCACCCCATGGGAAAATACTAGGTTTGATGAAGCCCTTATCTAGAAGGTCTTTCAACTGCCTTTCAATTCCTTAAGATCATCTGGAGCCATTCTGTAAGGAGGAATAGAAATAGGTTGGGTATCTGGAAGGAGATCAATTCCAGAGTTAATTTTCCTTTCGGGAGGAACTCCGGGAAGATCTTTTGGAAACACTTCTGGGAACTCATTTACTACTAGAACTGACTCAAGAGTTGGGGTTTCAGAGCTTAAATCCTTAACCCGAACTAGATGATAGAGATACCCCTTAGAGATTATCTTTCTGGCCTTAAGGTAAGAGATAAATTGACCCATATGCACTGAGCTACTACCATTCCATTCTAAGACTGGTTCACTTGGAAACTGAAAATGAAAAATCCTAGTTTTACAATCGACTAAGGCATAACAGGAATGTAACCAATCCATGCCTAGAATGATCTAGAAGTCTATCATTTCTAACTCTAAGAGATATGCTGAGGTAACTTTCTGAGAGACTGTGACAGGGCAATTTATGTATACCAGTCTAGCTATAACTGGGTCACCGACTGGAGTAGAGACTGAGAAGGGTTCTGAGAGGGTTTCTGGACTGGCATCAAAGTTCATTGCTATATATGGAGTTACAAAGGAAAGAGCAGTCCCTCGATCTAACAAAGCATAAAAATCTAAATGAAAGACTTGCAACATACCAGTAGCCACCTAAGGAGAATCTTCCTGATCCTGGCGAGCCTGGAGAGCATACAACCTGTTCTGGTGCTGACCGCCACTTATACCAGATGAAGTACCCTACTGAGTTGGCTTACCTGTTGGTGCTGCTGAAGAAGTAGACTGAGCCCTACTAATGTTACCTCATTGACCTTGTTTATAAGAAGGGAAACCTCTCAACATGTGACCAGTCTGACCACACCCAAAACATCCATCCTTTCCTGCATGACACTCGCCCGGATAGTTCCTACCACACTTTGGACAAGTTGGGTAGGTCCTAGTACCTGAAACACTTCCCTGAGACTAGAGCATGATGCCCCACCTTTTTTATTCTGTCGAAACCTTGGGGATGGAGCACTAGCTAATAAAGGTGCTGGGGTTGAAGATTTCTGCTAAACTGTGAGCACTTTCCACCACCCGATTTCTGCTAAGAGTACTCATAGTTTCTTGTCCTAGCCTTCTTGTTGTCATTATCCTATTCTCTAAGCTTATCTCCCTCAACCTACTGAGAATGAGTCATGAGCCTAGAGATAGTCATATCATCTAACAACATCGCATTTCTACACTCTGTCTTCACCGGGTCAGATACCCAAAAGGGAACTTACTAATCTGCGCCCTGGGATTGGCAACCATATGTGGAGCATACCTGGAGAACTTGGTGAACTTAAGTCCATACTCTTGGACTAACATAGAGCATTGCCTCAAATTCATGAATTCCTGATCTTTAGCCTCTCTCAACTCCCTTGAAAAGAACCTATCCAGAAAAGCTCTGGTAAAACACTCCCAAGTCACATGAGCTGCATTCTCACCCTTGTTTTCCTTCCATTGCGTGAACCATATGTGAGCTAAATCCTTGAGCTGGTAGGACGCCAACTCTACTCTATCATTTCCAGTGACCTCATCAATAAAGTTCTACGGATCATCACCAACTTGCGACCCTAGAAACTCAGGTGAATTCATCCTAACAAAATCTCAGTCCCTAGCTTTCACTGGTCCACCATTTCCATTAGTAGGAACTGGCTGATTGTTCTGGTTGGCTACACTCCAGGCCAAAAGTTGAATGACATTCCAAAATTCAGCATTTGAAACCTCATGACTTGGGACTGGAGGAGTTGCATTAGCGTTGCGGGCATTAGCATTCCTTGGGTAAGCTCTACAAGGAGAAATGATATAAAAAAGCATAACGTCGAGTCATAAAAATAAGATCATACCATGCACGATAAAAATAACAAGAAAGTGAAGTTTTTCCTAAAACACTTTGTAGCCTCCCCCTAATAGGTGTTGTGTGCTTCACACTCATGAAAGAGACTCTACTTAGTCTGACTTTTCAGATATCCTAGGACTCCTAAACCTAGTGCTCTGATACCAAGTTTGTCACGCCCCAAGGCTACCCTTTTGATGTAACACGGGACCTAGGATCCGAGTGACCCTAAGCTAACCCTGATCTGGCATATCACAAGCATACTTAAATATTTTACTGAAAATAGAAATACTGAGTGGAAGCATAAACATGATATAAAATGAAATGATGGAGAATACCCATTCTAAGTTTGAATATATAAGCGACTTAGAGTTCAATAACAACTGAAAGATCAAACTCTAACCAAAACTGAATCTAACTATGTCTGAATAAAAGCCTCTAACTGACCAGAGATACTGAGACATGTCCCCAGCTAACTCTAGCAAAACTGAAACTAAAAAGACTGAAAATGAAAGAAAATATGTCCATCGTCCTCGAATAATGAGGACTCACCACTGATACTGTTGAATTGGAGATCGGGAACTGATCTATGCGTGATCTGAATGTTGAGGACCTGAACCTACATCACGAGAAGATGTAGCACAGAGTATACGTCAGTACTTGAAAGGTACTGAGCATGCATGATAGGATAAAGCTGAACAACAATACATAAGTGAAATAACTGAGCAATGATATGAGAATAACATGATGAATATATTGAGCATACTAAACATGAACTAAACTGAATGCAATGACCAAGTACATAACATGCTAAAACTGAATACTCAAATATAACTGGTAACCTGGTCAATACACTAGAATTTGACTGTGGGAGCTACTAATAAATAACATAAAACCACGTGAGCTAAACATGGAGTCTGATGTATCGCCCCATCGAGAGGACCCAATATACCTTGACAGGGGTATAAAAGCATGACTGGCGTGATCACTAAATATGTTGCCCACAGAGGGGACTTAACCTACGGGGGCACGTAGCTTTGGGACTATGAGGGTGAATGTCCCTAGTCCACTCAGTATTAACCCTACTCCCAACAATAATGTATAAAATACAACATAACTGCAATAAACTGGATAACTCAAAATTCTGACATGCTAACTGAAAATGCAACATTAAGTATTGATAATGAAACATTTGTAAAATGATGCATGTATATCTGTATAAACTGACCTAGCAAGTGTAATTCATGAACTAAACGAATCTACACAACTAGGGTGATGAATTTCATGCAAGAATTAAGCAACATAGTTATGAAAACGTAATATTCTAATTTGGATTTGTCTAACATCTAAATCACAAAAAGAATTTGAAGTTCTAGAAACCCTAAGTCTATACATAAGGAAGGGAATCAAGAATCATGCTGAATTAAAGGGACCCAATAGGTGAAAGGAACCCCTTAGTGAAATCCCATATACCTGGTGACGAATTTCATGGAGAAATCTTTCAATTTTGGGGTTGGAACCGGAGGAAACCTTGTTTCATTCTTGGAGAGGGTTGGTAGACTTTTTCTCCCCTTTTTGGTTCAACTTGGATGATTTTTGGAGAATGGGTTGACTTGGGTAAAGTCTAATTAATTTACTAGGCTAAAACTGACCAAAACGACGTATTTTAAAGGTTAAACGACATAGTTTAGGTGTCCAACGCATAGGGAAAAGACCCAAATGACCCATTCTTAAAATCTGACGAGGCCACCGACGGTCCGTCCTAGTCAACCGTCGTTTGGATTCATAGGAGGGGCGTTGATTGCCTCGATCCATAGACCAGGACCACGACCCGTGGTCTGACCTACGATCCGACCATGGGTCGACCCTTAGCTGATTTTTCTAGAATTTCTGGGGAGGGGCTGCAAGTGGCCAACCACGGATCCCACCTACGGTCCATAAATGGTCCCGTTGGTGGCACCGGCAACTTCAAGAATTTTTGCATTTTTTGTTTTCTAGAATACGGGGTGTTACACTTATCTCAGATGTCTGCCTCAGACTCCCAAGTAGCATTCCCAATTGGATGATTGTGTCATAACACTTTGACTGAAGTTGCCTTCTTCAATCTCAACTGATGCAATTGCCTATCAAGAATAGATATTAGAACTTTCTCATATGCTAAAGTCTCATCAAGCTCCACCTCTTATAGTTGAATCTTATGGCCAACGTCATGAACATATTGTCTAAGCATGGACACATGAAATACCAGATGTATAATAACCAATCCAGGAGGTAAAGCAAGTCGATATTGTAATGACCTGGTCGGTCATTTATTGTTTTTTTATGGAAATTACTATTTTTTTCCTCCCGATATTGACCCCGAGTCATTTTTGATTGATTTTGAAAAGTTGGTTTTTAACTTTGAGTTAAAAGTTGAGAATTTGGTAAATTTTGAGTTTGAAAGGCTAAGTCGATAAGAAAGTAGTTTTTGGTGTCTTTTGGAGTTTTGAGTGTCAGAATGGGATTCTATCGGTTCCATCAGTCGCAAAATGTGAAATCTGATATGTGAGAGTCATCGGTTTAGTTTCCAAGTCTTTTTGAAGATTTGAGGTCCTAAGTTGTGAAATTGTGGAATTTTAGTCTTTCGATTGACTTTGGTCAATTCAAGGTTTAGATGCTCGGATCGAGATTTCGAGAGTTCTATTAAATTTGGGGTATGATTTTAGGCCTAGGTGAGGTCTTGGTTGATTTTTTAGATGTCCGAAGTTTGTTTTAGCCTTTTCAGGCATTGAGTTAATTTTTTGTGGTTTTCACGGATGTTTGGTCAAGGGCACCTCAGATTCATATTTTGACGGTTCCATTGAGTTTGGAGCATCGAGAATAATTATTTTCATATGTGGTTTGTGTTTATAGGGTTTCGAATGAATCCTAAGGGTCCTTTTGGTATTTTTGAGTTGGCAGATTTTTCTATGTTGTAGTGCAACCCTCCGCGTTCGCAGAGCTTGTGGCATATTTGCGGTGAAGAGGGGGTGAAAACCCCGCATCAGGGTTCTCGACCGCGTTCATGGGAGGTCAAAGTGTTGACCTCTGCATTCATAGGAGACCTGTCGCATTTGCGGAGGTCCAGTCATTTAAAATCCACGTTTGCGGGTAGGGGGTTCGTATTCCTGGAGGACCCGTGGCAGTGTTAAGCCCAAATTTCGGGGTTTCTTCCCCATTTTTATTTTTTGAATCTTTGAAAACTCGGTAGAGGCAATTACAAGTGGGTTTTTCAAAATAAAATTATTGAGTAACATTTATTAACTCTAAATCTTCGATTACCCATTATTATTATTATTGAATTAATGAGTTACGTCAAGATTTTGGGTTGACAAATTGGGAGTTCTTCATGAACTTGAATTATTAAGTAAAAGAGAGTTATGAAATGACTTTCAAGTCCATTTTTGAAATGATTTTCCCTAATGAGTTCCTAAAGTCTTGAGTAATATTTTCAAGTATTGTTTTTCCAAATTTAAACCTTAATTTTTGAAAATGGGTATTCTATTGAATGACTGAAATTTCAAGGGAATTGTTGTAGGTGTTGTCTTTTCCGAAATGTGTTTGTGAATACTTTCTTATTAATAGATTGTGTCGCTCCGAAAGTGATTCAGAAGGGGAAGATTCAACTTTTAGGGTGATTGTTTATTGATTTAAGGCAAGTAGCTTCCTAAACCTTGTATTCTAGTTTGAATTCATATGCTTCCTTTGTTGATTGTGTGTTAAAAGTAATGGGAATTAGGTGAAGGGTTTAAATTGTCCACTAGCTATATCTAAATGAATAAAAAGAGGTTGAAATGAAAAAAGCTATGTGTGATGATGTGAATTTCCTTGATGTAAGGATTGATTAATGAAATGCTCATAAATGTGGACTTGAATTATGCAAATTGTTGTCTCTTCTATGTGGTGTGATATTGCTTGTGTGCTTTGATAATTGAACATCGTGATGAGACATGTGATGAATTATTATGTCGAGGTCTTTACCGGCGAGTATTATTAGGCCGAGGTCTTTGCCGGTGAGTGTTATGATGTCGAGGTCTTTGCCGGCTAGTTTTGTTCGGTCGAAGTCTTTGCCGGCGAGTGTTATAAGCTAATGGGAAATGGTTCTCTCTAGTGATGATCATTTTTACTTGATACACTTGATGTTTATGAGTGACTTACTTGTGAATTGTAATTGATGTTCTTGTTATGTGCGACTGAACTACTTGTCATTGAGATTGACTTATTTGATTTGTTAGATTGTTGATTTGTGAAGGTTGAAATGTGAATATTGGGTCTGTGAGCCATGTATTTTAAAATTGCTAGGTTGGGCTGATTTCTGTGCAGGTTGTAGTTTGAGGAGGTTCTGTTGGAGTGTAAGGGGTATTTAATTTCTAGCTAGTTGTTTTATTTAGTAGGTTGTTGATTTGAACCGTAAAGCTACCTGAATCTTTCAGTTTGGTGGGCAACTTATTTGGGATTTGGGAGTTGCACTCTTCAGTAAGTGCTACAGTTTCATATTCAGTCAGCCTCGTCTTGTTTGCCACGATCTCATTCACATACTTCGCATTCCTGGGTATACCCTGCAAAATATCTACCAATGGCAAATTAGTATGAACTTGCTTTAAAAGAGAAAGAAACTTACTGAAACATTTGTCCTCTTTCTGTTTTTTAAACTTTTGAGGAAATGGTGGAGATGGTTTCACTATTGGTTGCACCCTTTCTTCTTGTGCAACAGTCTCACTCTCTTTGGGTTCACTCTCTTTGCTAGCATTTTCCACATTTCGTTTCTTTGGAGCCAACTCCTCCAACTACAACCCGTTGCATGTACCTACCACATTCACTTGCTTGGGATTAGGATCAGTGTTTCATGGCAAACCTCCTTGAGGTCGTGAGTTCTGGGCACTAGCAAACTTCCCAAATTGTTTCTCCAAGTTCTGGTTAGGTAACTGATTATGTCTAACGTCAGCAGCTACATGAGCTTGATCAGCCATGATCTTCTTCAGCATCTCCTCCATGCTCATGTTACTTTGCTGATTGTTGGGCTGCTCCTGTTGAGCCTGTTGTTGGTACCCATGTGAATCCCCCTGGGGTCTATATTGATTCTGGCCAAGGGCCTGAGTTCTGCTTTCCTCCCCAGAAAAAATTCGGATGATTCCGCCAACTAGGATTATAGGAGTTCCAATAGTTCTGATGACCTTCTCCACATTGTGCATTTCCTACAAAATTTAAAGAATCCGGGTTTGCACCATATACCTCTGCATTGTGATCTTCTCCTCCGCAAATTTCACACCATATGGGTGGCTGTTGGACTGCATTCACCTGAGTTGGTTGTTGTCCCAGCGATAGGTTGTTGAAGTGAGTGTTCATCATGTTCTGCATTGCAACAATTTGTGCAGTTAATGCAGTCACTGCATCTACCTCCACCATTCCAACAGTTTTCTGTATCACGGGTTTAGCTCCTCCTCCATTCCACTTGGGGTTCCCTTGTGAAATCTTGTTCAACAGGGTGAACAACTCAGCATAAGTACTCTCCAAAGCTTGTCCACCTGCAGCTGAATCAAGTAAAATCTTGGTGTTAGGCTCCAATCCTTCAATGAAGGTATGGACCAACACCTTGTTAGCCTGATGATCATGCAGAGAGCTCAACAACATCGATTTGAACCTGTCCCAAGCACGGTACAAGTTCTCTCCTCCTTTCTGTAGAAAGCTCAGTATGTCACTCATTCGCTTAGCTGTTTTCCCAGATGGGAAAAACCTAATAAGGAACTTCTGTGCAAGATCTAGCGGGCTCAAAATTCAACCATCTTTTTGCTTCCCCAAGCAGAGAAAAGGGAAATAGCATGAGCCTCACATAATTTACGTCCATTCCAGCTGGAGTGTAAGTGTCACTAATCTCGAGGAAATTTTGGATATGAACTTGTTGATCCTCGTGCGATAAACCAGTGAACTGTCCATTTGTGTGCAATAGTTGCACCATACTCTGCTTCAGTTCAAATCTTTTACCAGCTTGAGGTTTCTGAATGCATAAAGTTACACTGGTGGTAAGTGGGATTGTCGTGTCTCTCACTTTCATCTCAGCCATCAGTATAGGTTCTTCTCGCTTAGTTCTTGCTACAGGAGTTCTGGATTCACTAGCAGCAAGAGTGATTGGGTAAGTGCGTCGTATTTACCTTCTCCGGTAATGAATGAATCTTTCTGGATAAGCTAGAGGCTCTACCAAGTCCTGATCATCTTCCAGTTTGAGAATTCAACACAACCTGCGAAATGAATAGCTAAGATCAAGTTGTCAACACTTGCTTTTTAACTTCAGAAATTAGACTAATCAAATGCTTCCTAATTCTAAAGTCCCTGACAGCGGCGCCAAAAACTTGTTGCGCCTAGTCGCGCACGCAAGTGTACGTGGTCGTTCAAGTATTAAAGTAGCTCTTATTAAGAGCGAGTATCGTACCCACAGAGAATCACGATTAATATAATTTGATTTTTCCAATACTTTCAATTAAATACAAGTGTTATCAAGGTTAAAAGAGTGATTGATTTAGTAATCTAAAATTTAATGAAAAGCTAAACAAAAGCGATTCAATTTTTAAAGGGTTTGAACAATGATTGGGTAAAGTCCAGGGATATAGCTCACATGATAGCTCAATAGTGATCAAGCATGAAATATGAAAAACATGAACATAAGAGAGACTCATATGATAGTTAATGTCAATCAATAAAACTTCAATAATTTACAATCATCTTGTAGCCGCAGCCCTAGAACTACTTATAATAGGAATTTCGAAAGTAGAAGAGTTTAGGAATGAACCCTAAAAACAGATGAAATAAATCTCCAAATCGTGGTTCTTCAAAACCCAGAAAAAGAATAATTAATAAATAAAATATTAGTCTATTTATAGTTAAGTCGAATTGGCCAAATCTGACATTTTGGGGTGCGACACGGAGGAATTGTTAAACTCAAGTTTGAGGACTTCTTCTCTTCTCCGCAACGCGGGGGTGTCACGGACCATTCTGTCCCAAATTGTTAATTCATGCAAATTTAGCATTCAGGACACAGACCACTATGTTTCACTTTCCTTTCTTGAACCAATGATAAAATCCCTCTCCGGATCCTTCTGGATATTCATTTCTTCATTCTTCATTCTTCTTTCTTTCTTCTTTTCAACTTGGATCCTTTCGTGTTTCCCAATGCCCATTTCAATGGTCGTTCTTCATTTAAGCTCACCTACACAACTAATCATGTTGGTTAGTATATATGTAATCAAAAGACTCAACACGACTATAAATTAACATAAAATGATTCCAAACTTAGCCACAATGAGGGTGTTATTTGGTTCATAGGCATAGAAATCCACCTAAGATCAGTTGCTTGTTGGGTATTGTGTTGTTGGTACTCACCCTTGCTCTACACTTGTGTAGCATTTGATCCCGGATACGTGTGATGTTTTTTCCTTCTATTGATCTCGACGCTCGTCAAGGACTTGAAGAGGTAGTTGTTTGTCATTCAGCGGGCCCATTTTTCATTTTCTTACACTTTGTTCTATTTGAGAAACAAAGATTGAGATGTGTATTTATTTCTTAATTTCGCACTTATGTATTTAGTGGCTTGTACACGTGTCAACCCAATTTTCGAGGTTTTAGTAAAAGAACAAGTTTTTCGCTTTATCTTGCTCTTGTTTTTACTATTTTCTTTTTTTCTTTCATGTTCGTTGGGTTGAGGCTGACTTGTCTTTGTGGAAAAGTCAGGTGCCATCACGTCTATTTTTGGGTCATGAAAAAATGGTATCAGAACCCCAGTTTCATAGGTCTCATGTGTGTACAAGTCTAGTATAAGTAAAGTTTTGAGGATCGGTACAGAGATGTCTGTACTTATCTTCAGGAGGCAACAAAGATTGATAGAAAACTTCTTTTAATTCATCATTTCTAATCGTGTGTGGTTACCTTCACTAGTGTTGAGTTGTCACGTCTTGTTTTGGCAATGTCGAGGACCCGAGCTTCTATTTCTGGAGGCAATCCCCGAGGTTGTTGTGCAGGCCCCAGCTAGAGGTAAAGGTAGGGCCCGAGATAGAGGTCATTTTCATAGATTAGAACCGGTTAGAGGTCGTTCTCGCGGGGTGGCACCAGCCAGACGTAGAGCTAGAGAGGTTTCTCTTAAGCCACATGTTGAGATTAATAAGGATCAGGTTCCTTTCGAGTTTGGAGCTCCGTTATTTTAGGAGACTTTGTTAAGGATTTTTGGTGTGGTAGGGAACCTTTCTCTCGAAGCGCAGACCCCAGGTCGACAACAAACTCTAGGGGTTCATATTTAGGTAGGCCAGCCACTCGTGGTTCCTACACTGGATGTGGGCGTAAAGTTTGCTCTTTAGGTTATCCTGACAGTGGTTGATCAACAGTGTTATGAGAGGTTAGAAGATAAAACCACCCAAGTTTCAGGGTGGTAAGAGCGAGGATGCTCATGAGTTCTTGGCTTTGTGCCATAAGATGCTTGAGGATGTAGGTATGGTGGATGCTCGTGGTGTTCGATTTGTCGCCCTTCAGCTTCGTGGTCACGCCAAAGAGTGGTGAAGGACTTTTGTGAGGTCTAGACTAGTTGGATCTCCTCCGACAGAGTAGGATGTGTTTTCTAGTGCTTTCCAGGACCACTTCATTCTGTGGAGCGTGAGAGAGGAGAATCGTCTAAGATTTGAGAACTTGGTTCAAGGAAGTTTGTCTGCGACCGAGTATGATGCCCAATTTTTGAGCTTTCTAGGCCTTCTACGACTATTGTGTCGGATGAGGCTGATAGAGTTCATAGATTTGTGAAAGGGTTGATTTTTTCTATCAAATATTATATGTTTAGGGAAGCTAGAGAGAGGGCTTCCTTTGAGTCCATTGTGAGCACCACCAAGGAGGCGGAGTTGATGTTTTTATAGAAGTTTAGGCAGCCCAAGAGGGCATGTTCTTCTAGGGCCTCATCTGGAAGTAAACGTCCACATAGAGGTAGTGGTTCCTTCCAGTGTCGTGGGTCGATTAATACTTTTATGCCAGCATCTAAGAGTGGACAATCAGCCCGAGGATCCTCTAGTTCTGGCCGAGGTGGCCATGCTAATTCGTATGGTTCACAATAACAGTTATATGTGTTGAGATCTTGTGTCAATTGTAGGGATCTAAGTCATATTATGTAACAGTGTCCTCTACAGACTCATTTAGTACCTCTAAGTTCTTATTCAACTGCTCCAGCTAGGGATTCAGCACCTCTGAGTAAAGGTCGAGGCAGATCTCAGTCTGGTAGAGATGGCAGGACTACTGTAGGGGTACTCTATCTCCACAAGGTGAAGGTAGAGGTTCTACTCAGACTATAGGCGGCCGAGATGGCCAGTGTTATGATTTTCCAAGAAGGCCTGAGGTTGAGACTTCTAATATTGTGATCACAAATATCGTCTCAGTTTTCCATCGACTTGCGTCTATATTGTTTTATCGAGGATCTACTTTCTCATTTATGTCTACCTATTTTGTTGTTGGGTTTGATATGTTTTTTGATTGCATGCATGTGCCTATTCATGTTTCTACACCAGTGGGTGAATCCTTAGTGGTGGATCTAGTATATCGATCATGTCTTGTTTCTTTGGTCGGGTATGATACTTGGGTATACCTATTCATTTGGGGAATGGTAGACTTTTATATTAACTTAGGTATAGATTGGCTTTCTCCGCATCATGATATTCTTGATTATTATGCTAATATTATGACCTTAGCAATGTCGGGTGTCCCGAAAGTTGAGTGGACGGGTGCTAGTGGTTCTTACCCTAGCAAGGTTATCTCTTTTATTAGAGCTTAGAGATTGGTTGATAGAGGGTGTTTTCCCTACTTAGCTTTCATTCAAGATACTAGTGTTGAGCTACCTCCTATGGATTATGTTTCCCTGGTTCGAGAGTTTGTAGATGTCTTACCTACTAATCTTCTAGGTGCTCCTCCAAATAGGGATATTGACCTGAAGCAGGGCACCAAGTCCATTTCTATTCATCCTTATCATATGACTCCAGCTGAGTCGAAGGAATTAAGTGATCAATTGTAAGATTTGTTGAGTAAGGGGTTCATTCGCCCTAGTGTCTCTCCATGGGGTGCTCCTATGTTCTTTGTGAAGAAGAAAAATGGATCCATGAAGATGTTTATTGATTATCTACAATTGAACAAAGTGAAAGTGAAGAACAAGTGTCATTTTCCTCGTATTGATAGTGTGTTTAATCAGCTTCAGGGTGCATCTCTGTTTTCTAAGTTTGATTTGAGATTTAGTTATCATCAGCTAAAGATTTGAGCATCGGATATCCCTAAGACAACTATCATGACTCGTTATAGTCATTATGAGTTTCTTGTGACGTCGTTAGGTTTGACTAATGCCCCCGCAGCGTTCATAGAGTTGATGAACGGGGTGTTTTAGATTTATTTGGATTCCTTTGTGATAGTGTTCATTGATGACATCTTGGTGTACTCCAAGATTGAGGAGGATCACGATCAACATTTGATGATTGTACCCCAGAGATGAGGGTAGATAAACTTTATGCCAAGTTCTTGAAGTATGAGTTTTGGCTTGAATACGTGGAATTTTTGGGACACGTGGTGTCCAATGAGGGTATTTGGGTTGATCCAACCAAGATTGAGGCAGTGATGGGTTGGACCAGACCTCTATCGATTACTGAGATTTGGAGTATTGTGGGACTTGCGGGCTATTACCGACAATTTGTGCAGAGCTTCTCAATTATTGCATCTCACTTGACTAGATTGACTCATCATAGTGTGAGTTTTTAGTGTTCTGACGAGTGTGAGGAGAGCTTTATGAAGCTCAAGACCTCATTGACATCGACTCTTTTTTAGACTTTACCTGAGGAGGGTGTGGATTTCACCGTTTATTGTGATGCTTGTGGAGTCAGGTTAGGCGTTGTTCTATGCAGAAGGATAAGGTGATTTCCTATACTTCTAGCAGTTGAAGGCCCATGAGAGAAACTATTGTACCCATGATTTAGAGTTGGTAGTCGTAGTGTTTGTGCTTTAGCTATGGTGAGAATATTTGTACAGGGTTTAGTTTGAGGTCTTCAAGGACCATAGGAGTCTTCAGTACATTTCCACTCAGAGAGATCTGAACTTGAGGTAAAGCAGATGGCTTAAGCTATTGAAATAATATGACATCACCATCGTGTATCATTTAGGGAAGGAAAATGTGGTGGTCGATGCTTTGAATAGGATGACTTCTAGCATGGGGAGTTTTGCCCCTATAAGTGTGAAGGAGAGACCATTGGCTATATATGTTGAGAGGTTAGCCACCAGTCTCATTCGATTATATTTTTTTAGGATACAAGTGGTTTGATTGCTTTTATTGAGGTTTCTTATTCCTTAGTTGAGCAGATTCGTGAGCGACAATTTGATGACGAGAAACTATGTCTCACTTGAGACAAGGTAATGAGAGGGGAATCCAAAGAGGTTGTCCTTGATTCTTAAGGTGTCTTACAGGTTGGAGGTAGGATTTATGTGCCTAAGGTGGGGGAGTTGATTAGACTGATTCTTGAAGAGGCCCATTGTTCCCGATATTCTATTCATTTGGGTGCGGGGAAGATGTATCATGACCTGAGCCAACATTATTGGTGGTGTGGTAAGAAGAGGCATATTGCAGATTTTTTTTGAGGTGTTCAACTTGTGAACAGGTCAAGTGTGAGCACTAGCGACCTAGAAGTATATCTGAGAGGATGCATATTCCTACTTTAAAGTGGGAGTGGATCACTATGGACTTTGTTGTGGTACTACATACCACCGCGGGTGTTTATGACTTCATTTAGGTGGTTGTTGATAGGTTGACCAAGTCCGCCCATTTCATCCCAATTCGAATGGTATACATCGGAAAAGTTAGCCGAGCTTTATATCAGTCAGATTGTGTGATTGTGTGGAGTCTCGGTTTCTATTGTCTCTGATCGAGGTTCATTATTCACTTCCCATTTATGGAAGGCTTTGCAACATAGTTTGGGTACTCAGTTAGATATGATTACAACCTTCCACCCTCAGACAGATGTTCAGTCCGAGCGGATGATTCAAGTGTTGGAGGACATGCTTCAAGTTTGTGTGATTGTTTTTGGTGCTAGATGAGATCAATATTTTCCCTTAGCAGAGTTCGCTTACAACAATAGTTGTAATTCCAACATTCAGATGGCCCCTTTTGAGGCGTTCTATGGAAGACGGTATAGATCTCTGATCGGATGGTTTAATTTAGATGATATGGATTCATTAGATACAGACTTGCTTAGAGATGTTATAGAATAGTTTCATATTATCTAGGGTAGACTGTTGACAGCTTAGAGTCCACAAAAGAGTTATGCGGATCAGAGAGTTTGAACCCTAGTATTCATGGAGGGTGATCGTGTTTGGCGCTGAGTGTCACCCATGAATGGTGTGATGAGGTTTGAAAAGAAGAGCAAGCTTAGCCCTAGATCCATTAGACCCTTTGAGATTTTGAGTCGTGCGGAAGAGGTGGCATATAAGTTGGCTTTGCCACCTAGCTTATCAGTTGTACATCCTGTGTTTCATATTTCCATGCTTCGGAAGTACGTGTCGAATGAGTCCCAAGTACTTTCTCTTGATTTAGTTGAGTTGGGTACAAACTTATCTATTGAGGATGAGCCTAGAACCATTTTTAGATATGCATGTCCAAAAGCTTAAGACCAAAGAGATTGCTTCAGTGAAGGTGAAGTGGAAGCGTTGTTCAATTGGTGAGGCGAGACAAAGTCTGATATGCGTGCCAAATAGCCTCATCTTTTCGAAGCTCCGGGTACTTTCTTTTGCCTTATGTTCGAGTACGAACATGGTTATTATTTGTTACGGCCCCTAAAACTAGAAGCCTAAGCTAGAGCCTAATGTGTAAACTAGTAGCCTAATTTGGGGTTAACACAAAGGTTAGAGTCGTAAAATAACCTCTGGTAGTCAATATAAGTATTTTTGGGTGTAGACGTCAAGGTATGACCCCCAAGGACCAACCAAGGGTCCTTGAGGAGGACCTTGAGACAACCCAAAAAGTTGTCAAAAGACAACCTACCCACGAAGGGCATCCACGATCGGTGGATGGAACCATGCCCCGTAGTTGGGGGTCGTGGGTCAAGGCTGGACCTCCCCTATTTTTCTAAGCTTCTAACTAGCACCCACATTTGACCAGTACGGTCTGTGGACCCACCCATGGTCCGTAGCTGGGGGCAGTTTTTGGTCATCAGTTATTTAGTTGGGGGGTTAAGAGAGGGGCATAGGATTAATTAATTAATTAAGTAGGGTCGTTTAATACTAGTTAGACTACCTATATAAACCTAATTTACCTCTAAACTAAGGCAATTAATTCATTCTTTTCAAGACCTCAAAACAAACTCATTCCCTCCCAAATATTTCTCTAACTAAAACCTCCATTGGAGAAGAAGAAGAAGTTGAAGTCTAAGGTTCAAGAACCCACCTTTTCTACCCAAATTCATGGGGAATCTTCATCTAAGGTATGGTAGTCTTTGATTCATGGAATGTTTTCTTCCACGGAGTCCTCAAACTTCCAATTTCAAAGTAGAAAATTCACCAAAACATAGGGTTTTCACTCCAAGTCATGGATTCTTTCTCAAAACATTTTCAATGATTTAATTGTTTTATATTATGGTTTAATTACTGTTTAATGGTGTTTTTATGATAAATTATCTCATGAATTCATGAAATCCCCATAACCCTAATTTATGACTTTTGATATGGGTGAATTGTAGTAAGGTCAATTGTGTGGAATTGTATTGTAATTTAGTTCTTTGATCATATTATTATCCATGTTGAATGTAGTAACCCTAGGTTAGTTGGGAGAATGTGATCCTTGATCTAAGAAGGGTAAAACATGATAATTATGCCAAAATTTGGGCTTCATGCATATACACTTTATGAATATGATTATAATCTAATTATTGTGTTAATTGAAAGTTCATTCTCATAAACACATAATGATCATGATGTGAAAGTTCTTCTCACTATACGATGGTTCTAAGGTTGAAATTCCATTCTTACCTATTGAACCTATGAGCTATTATTATGAATTGTGTTGGGTAGAAGGTAAGACACTCCTTCATGCACGTAAATTCAATTTAAGACTAAATATGAAATTGTAGGAAGTAATGCTTAGCACCAAGTGGATATTGATTATGAGATAGAGGCTCCTTCGTTAAGAAAGGTCGGGTTTCTAAGGTAAATCTCATGAGATGGAAGTCCCCCGTTAAGTAAGGTTGGGTTTCTAGTAACAATCTTCGTATCCCATAACTATGTTCCCTCATAGTTCTTTAGCTAGTAGATCCACCTAAAAGCTAATGCATTTAGTTCTACCTTAGGAAAGTAGGACACCTCTTTTCAGTGTGGGGCATGACACCGGATTCCATGTTAAGCTCACATGGTCTATGTCGGTTAAGGATTATTCCCAATGTAATTAAAGATGAATTATTAACTATGGTTGCTCAAGGAGTTCTACTTAGCATGGGTAGGATTATGGGATCTTACTTATGCATGGCACAAGTAGACTTTGAGGGTATTCATAGTAGGCTTCTATTATGATGTGATGACTTATATATTGAATATGCTCACAAATTATGCTTTCACTCTACTTTTCATGATGATTTTCAAACTTGACAAAGTGCATACTCTTCAACTAAATTGTCCCTTTTTAGCATATTTTCGTGGTTTTGTGCATGACTATCATACTTGGTGCATTTTTATACTAACCCATATTTCTTCTACATTTTTCCACAAAGTGTAGGTTCCGGCGTTTGAGGTGATTTTCCTTCTTGTTCAAGCTTGGATTGACTATTATCCAAAGCTTGTGGTGAGTCCTCATGGATTCGAGAACGAGTGATGTTTAGTTGTTCCTGCATAAAGGGAAGATCGCTCGGGGTGAATAGAAATGCATTGTTTTCCATATCCAAAAATAATAAGATTATTTTTTCTTTTTTCATTTAATTGTACTCCATATCGGATGTCTATTGTTAGGGCTGTGACCCTATTTTGAGACTTCGATTGTAATAGATGGCTAAATGAGATAATGTCTAGACTTCCGCTTTGCTTTTATGAAAACTTCCTTAGACTTGAAAAATGTCTTTTTACTTTTTATTGTTCTTTACTTATGTGATGATGATGCTAAGTGGCTTACATGGTGCCTTTAGGGGCATTGTGTGCCTTGTTACGTCTAGGGGGTACCCTTGGGTCGTAACATTATTGGTGGATAATGTAATGACCAGTCAGTCATTTCTCATTTTTTGTGGAAATTACCATTTTTTCCCTCTCAATATTGACCCTGAGTCGTTTTTGATTGAATATTAAAAGTTGGTTTTAAACTTTGAGTTAAAAGTTGAGAATTTTGTAAGTTTGGAGTTTGAAAGGTTAAGTTGTTAAGAAAGTGGTTTTTGGTGTCTTATGAAGTTTCGAGTGTCAGAATAGGATTCCATCTATTTCATCAGTCCCAAAATGTGAAATCTGGTCCGTGAGAGTCTTTGGTTTCAGTTTCCGAGTCTTTTTAAGGATTTGAGGTCCTAAGTTGTGAAATTGTAGAATTTTAACCTTTGGATAGACTTTGGTCAATATTTTGGGTTCAGATGCTCGGATCGGGATTTCGAGGGTTCTGTTGGATTCAGGGGATAATTTTAGGCCTAAGTGAGGCCTTGCTTGATTTTTGAGAGGTTCCGAGTTTGTTTTAACCTTTTTCGACGTTGAATTAGTTTCTTGTAGTTTTCACAGATGTTAGGTGAAGAAGACATTTGATTCATGTTTTGACGGTTCCATTGGGTCTAAAGCATCAAGTATAATCGATTTGCATATGTGGTTTGTATTTACGGGATTCTGAAATCCTAAGGATCTTTTTGATGATTTTTAAATGGCTGATTTTTCTGTGTTCTGGTGCAATCTTCCACCTTCACGGAGCTTGTGGCGCGTTCGTGGAGGGGAGAGGGTGAGAACCCCATGTTCACAGAGTCTCGACCACGTATACGGGAGACCTATTGCGTTCGCGGAGGTCCAACCTAGGTCTTTACCGACAAGTTTTATACTCCGATGTAAAATGGTTCTGACTAGTGATGATCATTGTGACTTAATGATTATGTGTGACTTACTTGTGAATTGTAATTGATATGCTTATTATGTGTGACTGAACTACTTGTCATTGAAATTGGCTTATTTGATTAGTTTGATTGTTGATTTGTGAAGGTTGAACTGTGAATATTAGGCCCGTGAGTTGTGTATTTTAGAATTACTAGAGGTTGGGCTGATTTCTGTGCAGGTTGTAGTTTGAGGAGGTCTAGTTGGAGTGTAAGGGGTATTCGATTTCTAGCTAGTTGTTTTGTTTAGTAGGTTGCTTGTTGGGTACCTTGTTGTTGGTACTCACCCCTGCTTCTAAACTTGTTTAGGTTTCGAGCTTGGACTCATGTGATCTCTTTCTCTTTTATTGATCTTGAGGCTCGTCAAGGACTTGAAAAAGTAGTTGCTTGTCATTCGGCGGACCCTCTTTTTCCTTTTATTACACTCTCTTGTATTTGAGAAATAAAGATTGAGACTTATATTTATTTCTTAATTCCGCACTTATGTATTTATTGGCTTGTACACGTGACAACCAGATTTCGGGGGTTTTAGTAGAAGAATAAGTTTTCCACGTTATCTTATTCTTATTTTACTGTTTTCCATTTTTATTTCATGTTCGTTGGGTTTAGAGTGACTTGTCTTGGTGGGAAAACACAAGTGTCATCACATCCTTTTTGGGTCGTGACAGATGCGCCAACAATCCAATCTGATCTAAAATCTCATAAGGCCCAATGTATCTAGGACTTAGCTTCCCTTTCCACCTGAATCTCATAACTCCTTTCATATGGGAAACTTTCAGAAAAACCTTTTCGCCCTTCATGAACTCTAAATTATAAACTTTCTTATCTCTATAGGACTTTTGTCTACTTTTTGTTGTCCGTGGTAGTTCTCATATCAATGCAACTTTCTCTTAAGCTTTCTCAACCAAATCTGTACGTAACAATTGTGCTTCGCCAGGTTCAAACCATCCAACATGTGATCAACACTTGCGACTATATAAAGCCTTATATGTTGCCATATGTAACTTGATTTAATCAAATTCTGTCAAAGGTAACTGATCATCCCAATGACCACCAAAATCAGTTGTACAAGCTCTAAGCATGTCCTCTAAGATCTGAATAACTCGTTCAGACTATCCGCTAGTTTGGGGATGAAAGGTTGTACTCAACTCAACCTCTGAATCCAACGACTTCTGAAAAGACATCCAAAACTCAACAATGAATTGTGCACCTTGATATGATATTGTTGAAATAGGCACCCATGAAACCGAACCATCTTTCGAAAGTAAACATTGCTAACTGCTTCGCGGTATAAGAAACTGAACTTGTATAAAATGAGTAGATTTTGTGAGTCTGTCCACAATCACCCAAACTAAGACTTGTTTCTTGAAAGTATTTGGCAACCCAACAACAAAGCCCATAGTAATCATTTCCCACTTCCACTATGGGATAATCAAGTTTTGCATTACTCCACCTGGTTTCGATGTTCATATTTGACCCCTTGACAGTTTAAGCAACTAGTTACATGTTTCAAAATATCATAATTTGTACCTTTCCACCAGTATAATCCACATAAGTATTGATGCATCTTCATAGCACCTGGGTGGATGAAGTATTGTGAACTATGAGCTTCTTCAAGTATTAGTTGCTTCACATTACCCACCATGGGAATACATAATCTATCATTTCGATGTCGAACACCCTCACCATCAATAGAGAATGACTTTACACCCCTATTCTATACTCGATCTCGTAGCCTAGCAAATTGGGATCGTCATATTGGCAAGTCTTGACTTCTCCAATCAAGGATGATTGCACCACCATACTTGCAAGAAACCTTATAGGAAATGTATGATCAATTCAAACTCCATGATTGGTTAAAATCTAAATATACATAGCCACAAGTCACCATTCCGCAACAATCCATGCCAAGCTAGCCATAGCTTTCCTATTCAAGGCATCTATCACCACATTTGGCTTTCATGGATGATACAAAATAGTCAGATCATAATTTTTAAGTAGCTCAAACAACCGTCATTGCCTCAAATTTAGATCTCTTTTCTTGAATATGTATTGCAAACTCTTGTGATCAATATAGATTTCACACGGCTCACCATAAAGATAGTGATGCCAAATCTTGAGTGCAAATATGATTGCAGCCACTTATAAGTTATGTGTTAGATAATTCTTCTCATGAATATTTAGATGTCGAGAAACATATGCTACCACTTTACCATTTTGCATTAAGACACAACCCAAACTGATTCTAGATGCATCGCAATAAATGTTGAAACCACCCTCCATGGTAGGTAAGGTCAAAACCAAAGTTGTAGTCAATGCAATCTTTCATTTCTGAAAACCTTCTTCACATCCATATGACCATTCAAACACCACACCTTTTTGAGTTAAACATGTCAATACCAAAGGTTTGCTTAAGATCATTTATGATCCTAAACATCGATCACAACTAGGATGCAGACTCAAATCGTGACATCGATCATGTTTTGATAAGTGAATACCTATAGCGACTTAATAAGACCATTATAGACAACTTGCTTTATTGTGATTAGACTTAGCTATAGTAAAGTCTTTTATGTTACTTGCTTGGGCACAATCAAATGTTTTAAGTTGGGGGTGTTGATGTGCCTTAAAATTAGAGCACATATGATGTCTTTTACTTAAGTTATTTATGTCATTTTGCATGTTTCATGTGTTTTTAATGTTAGATTGTTGTTTTATAGGTATTCAGAGTCAAAATGGACAAAATAAGGACAAATTGAGATTCTTTTTTTCTAGGAAGTGTCTCAACTTTTCCTTGTTTTGGTTATTTTGATTCTGAATACCTTCAAAACAATATGCTAACACAAAAAACATACCAAAAAAATGCAGAAAGGATAAAGAAAACTCAAGTAAAAGACATATTATGTGCACTCATTTCAAAACATATCACCTAAACTGACCCCGACCCATCCCCTTTCGTACATTGACATGTTAAAACTAGTAGCTCAACTTTTTAGCACTTCAACACACGATACAACACATGGATCATATGTCAAGCATATGGTTCATATGTTGTTTTGTATATGGATACTTGTAGCCTCATGTTATAAAAGAAGAGGCGGCAATAGGTCATACATATTATATATGAAATGATTTTTGGAAAACCACTTAGATTGCTGAGAAGATATTGTGATAATTGCCCAAAATCATATATACTGATGTATGTTAAGCTGACTTGGGTTGAAGTCCCATCACACCATGTGAAACTGACTTGGTTAAAGTCCCGTCGCACCGGATTAATCAAACTTGGGTTAAAATCCCTTCGCATTCAGATAAGTTGTTAGATTGAAGTCTTGTCGGTCTCTAATCAAATACCACCTATTACAAGTGCTATCGCTATCGGCTCATGATACGAGTTATGATATGTACTCACACACGACATTATGGTAAGACTACCTATTTCGATGGGTGAAAGATTGGACACCATGTTGTATACATATAGTAATGTTATTGTCGCCATTTAGGTGATTCCCACATAAAAAGCTTATGCTTATGATTTTTTATTTCTATTTATAAATGCCCTATTCTTAATTAGATGAACTTATATTTATTGAAAGGTTTTCTACACTACTATGATACTTGATTTTATGAGGTAAAAAGTATATTTATTTTCAAGTTTTGAGGTTTATTTGAAGTAATGACTTAGAAGAGTATTGGTTCCACTCTATACCTTATTCCTCAAGTTTCATTATAATTATGTAGCATGTTCTCTTTATATGATATCATATTCCCTTATTGAGTTGATTATATCTTATCATACAATTATCATTTTACGGTACTTACATTTTTTGTGTCGGGGGTGCTGCACTCAGAATGCTAATTTTGGTATTTAAGACAACACATTTCCTCGATTGGCATTCCTCTCTTAAAGCAGCTCCTATTGGTGAGCCTCACTTACTATATGAGGACAATTCATGCCACTTAGTGTAATTAGGTCCTTTGGGTACGTTGAGACCTGTTCTGATATTTCTATTTTGAAACATGTCTTAGAGTCATCATAGTCAATTGTACTCATATTATGCACATGCTTTGGAAACCATCCCACATGGTCTTTATCCAGAATTTTAGTTATGTATATGTTGAAAAGTTCTTTATGCTATTTTATGAAAAAGTAGGCTCAAAGTATGCTTGTCATAGTGTTTTAAATTTATAAAAGAGGTATCTTATGAGACTCAAGTCTACCCGTCTGCTTAAAAGTATATTTTCTTAAAAAATACTATACCATTGTATGCATGTAGAAAGGTTCACTCGATCATGTCAAGACGTCGGTTACCTTTTCGTCCCACCAAGGTTCAAGACATGATATTTCTTACATTATATTTATATTAGACAGTTATAAATATACCAAAAAACATAAACATATACTTGATTTATACATTAAACTATACCATCTAATGTCCCATGAAATATACGTAACAAGGGTTGGGAAAAGGAGATTTTAAGTGTTATTTTCTTATACAAGGTAAGGTGGTATAGGAAGGCGTAGAAAGGAATTGAGTGTTCATATAAAAAAGGGTTGAATAACTATGTGAATGATCTAACTTGTTCTTAGGTATTGTCGTTTGCCTATAAAGGCTATATCGAGCTACTTTAATAATCATGGGGTTAGGAATTATATACTTTTTTAACGGAAGTGAAAATGATTTTTTCTTCTTTTTTCATATAGTTGGGGGGGGGGTATTCTTGAATTTGTAACCTACTAAGTATCACACAAGTAGCTACATGTAATTTTGAGAGAAGCACAATAGGCTAGTCAGGACCGTCTCAACAGGTTTGGGGGTCTAAAGCCAAACTTTATAGAGATACCTTATTTTTTGTAGTTGTTTTATATAAATTCAACAATTATAATATACTCATTATAATTCTACAAGCGAAGTTTTGAGAAAGTAGAATGAACACATACTTTACGAAGTAAACATGTAAATAATGAAAACTTTTAATGACAAAATATAATATATGTTAGAATAATAAATCCTGACTCAAAAATTTAAAAAGTTTATATAATGATATTGAAATAGTTGCGTTGAATTTGATAAGTTGATATAATGATATTAAAATAATATTGATTTGTTGCAGTGCTTGAAATTTAAAGAATACACCAAAAATTCAATTTATTTATTTTTATAAACACACAACAATAGATTTTACATAATGCAAAAGATTTGACCGTTTGATATACTTTAGAATACTCAATAAAAAGAGAATAAAAATAGAAAGGGTGATAAAAAAGATAAAATGCATAAATAGTAATGTTGGTTCATGATAATTGCCAAGATATGAATAAGTCAACAAATAAGGTAACCACATAAGAAATGATACGACAATTAACTACACACTATTCCATTTCTCAATTATTACAATGACCTCCACATTAAATAAAATAAACATTTACTATTATATTTTTTACCCAATTTTTTCTTTTAAATCTATCAATATATAACACTATCCCATTTCTCAATTATTATAAGGATTTCTATATTTAATAAAGTAAACATTTACTATTATATTTTCTATCCAAAAAATTCTTTTCAAATTTATCAACATTTATATATAAAAAAAATTGGGGGCGCCAAATGATTGCTTTAATGCCTAGATAACATGAGGCTAGTTAGCATATTGCTAAAAGCAAGAGTTTAGGGTATAAATTGCCAAAACTTATACAGGTTTTGGGTGCGAACTACATTCTATCCAAAAGTTTTCTGCAAATCCAAATTTCGGCGCTTGTAAATTCTATGTGGTAGTATTGTTTCTTCCGAAAATTCATATTTGAATGATCAAAGGATTTCTTCAGAACTTGTAATTTCACAGTGTTGTTGTTGTTGTTGTTATTCATATATCTGGAATTACATGGCATGTCATCAACTGTTACATTGTCAAATTCAATCTCTGTGGAGGACTGTATTTCACTTAGGGAGTAAGCTACGTAGTTCCCATTTCCGAAGGTTGCATCCCATTTATCCTCTATCAACATCTCTTGATAAGGTAAATTGAAAAACTTCATCTTCATTTAACAAACCCCTTTTACTTCTCAGTCTAATGCTTTATTTTGTGATATGTGTTAGGGTTACTGCAGGGTTTCACAACCCATTTATGCAAAAAATATTGATACAGACCAAGTGTTACGCAGAGATGGGCTTTTTGATTCTCCTCATACTGAAATTAGGTCAACCAATATTGATCCTTCCAATGGCAAACTCATGCTCATCGACGGAACCTCAATAATATACCGAGCTTATTACAGATTACTTGGTATGTTTTTTTTTTTTCTTGTCTATTTTTAGCTTTATAGGTTATGTTTACTTCAAGTTCTGACTTTTTGTACTCTTAACACTTTATGTACTATATCATCCTTTGTTGGATATTCTTGTAGATGTTTGTGGTGTATTCGATCTACTAAGCATCAATAACTTCTGCTTTAGTTATGTATTCCTTATCTTGATGACCTTAATTTTCCAACAGTGAAGAAATTGTTATACCATCTGAATAGTTTTGGAAGTTGGTGTTAGGTCTCATAGAAGCCACCCCAAAAGGCATTTTGTGATGCTTAAATGGTATTTAGGTTAATGATACATTTGGTTTGATTACTTCTGCAATATGAAAATATAGAAAACTAAGGGAGGGGAAGGGGTGGACTAAAGTAAAGAACAAAACCGATAGAAGTTAATGGACAAATCAATATATTGAAAGAGAAGAAGATTCTGGAAGAAAGGATTACTGAAGTTGCTTAATGAGTTTTATGGTCTCTTGGAGAGTCACATTTTTATGCAGGCCTTGTACGTGGGAAATTTCGCCATTATGTTGATAACCATGTGTAAAAGGAAAAGGTCTTTGGTTGGAAACATCAAGTATCAGTAAGTTTCTTTAGGAGTGAATAATGCATTGATCATTCAGTTAATGATGATGACAGATGTTTGAACTCATCACTGAACACAACTACTACGAAATCAAGTGATTGTTGAAGAAAATCCTGTAATATATTCTAAAACATAAGAAACAAGACATCCTGAAAGTGCTGAGTCCTCAATTAATGGGTTTTCCAGGCTAGAACCATACGCTCTGAAGTTCCACCGATAATGAGAAGTAGCAGAAATCTATATTCAGCTAACAACTACACATTTGAAAGCTGCTTAATCAATAGTAGATCATATTTACCTCCTTGAGCTCCCAATAATTTTGTGGTGCCAAATACTCTCTATAGGAGCCTCTAGGACCTTCACATTAGTTATTATTTTGTGAAAAGAAGTATTTGTTATGTTTGTTGCTGTAACTTCTTTTCTTCCTGCTGCAACTTGCACAAAAGTTCTTTTTCTTTTTTTGTTAGCTGCATATTTGGAGAGGACTAGGAGGGAAACGAAGAGAGATGAAGGAACAAGAGGTAGAAGAAAACATGAAGAAAGAAGTGAATGGACATTTTCTTTCCTATCTTTGCTTTAAGAGGATATGAAGATATAAATAGAAAGGATATTAAGCAGCAGGGATAGTTACCAATATATATCATTCGGCCATCTAGTTTACCGAACATGACCAAAATGTATACACTACATATATTCTCGGTTGTATATGTTGTGTATATGTATGTATATTATATATATATAGGTATGTATATTATTTGTATAAGTATGTATAGATATGTATAATATATGTATAGGTATGTATAGTATATGTATATGTATGTATATTATATGCATACTAGTATAGAATATATACTACCATTGTGTATATATTTTGTAAACTAGATGACCCAAAGGTATTTGACTGTAATTTTTTCAGAGCATTGACTTATTTCCTTTAGTCACTAAGTAGGTGGGTCAATCAAAAAGGAATATGACACTTTTTGTGTCACGGTGAAAAAGGAAAAGAATTTTGTTGATATAAAAACTTCTCTTTCCCTTGTTTTCTATTTGCTTGCCTCATGACTAGGTAGGATGCGTTGAATAAAGGAACGATAAAAACTTTTAGTTATATATGGAGCATTGTATGGGATCAAAGGCCCAAACCAAGAAAAGCAAAAGGTTTAGCAAGAGGCCTCTTTCCTTTTTTTGGGTGGATAAGCAAAACACGATTTCTTAATATGGTACTGTCATTTTGAGTAATCAACTTTAGTTTTATGTGCCTGCATACAAAATTTGTGAAGAAATTTGCTTTTCTTGCTTATACATTAGTATTAAATCTTGTGGTGTGGTGTATTGCTTAAAGCTAAGTATTTGATATTAAAAGTGGTACTACACATTGAAATCCAACATTTGTAGAAACCAATGCTCTAAGGCCAGGGTCTCTAAAAATAGGGTGACAAAAAGTTATATTCTCAAATACAAGTTGCTATCGTGAAGTATGTTATCATCGTTAATAGACCTATGAAGTGACTTCAATAATGTGATCAAAATTCTATTAGTTGATGAAGCTTTCTGCGAAAAGGCTTAAAATGATTGCCTGCATAATTTTCAAAAGATGAGGTGTTAGTATTTTTTTAATTTTTTTTTACTATCTTGTAGAATCTACTTATAGTCACCCTTCAGGGTGGCCCAGTGGTTTGGGCTTGGGACTTCCATGTTGGAGGTCTCAAGTTCGAAACCCCTTGCCAGCGAAAGCAAGGGGTTTGCCTTCTGGGTCGAGCTCATCGCACTGGGCATGCCTAGTGCAGGTTACCTCTCCTATGTGGTTTGCGAGCTATTGCATAGGAGCGGGGGTTTTACCTTGTGCGCATCCAAAGGGTAGCGGCTGCGGGTTTCCCTTATCATAAAAAAAAAAGAATATACTTATAGTCCAACTCTATCTAATATGTTAATTTTCATTTTAAGCCATGTCTGATTTGCTAGATGGCATAAGTCAAAGGTTCTTTTTTGTGCTTAACGGCCAGACTAACTTTGAACGATGGATACTTTCTTCTACTTGGCTTATGTTAATAGTTTTTTTTCACAATTATTTACCCTTTGCTAAGACATCAATGAGATGCATATTTTGCTTCTGAAACATAGTTAAATTTCTTGGATTGGAAAACTGAAAAAAGAAATTAGAGAACACTCGAGTCAAGTTAGTGCATGTCAGTCCCTTCAAGGACATCCGATAAAATTGAAATGATACAAAGAAGATCAGCATGGCCCTTGCGCGACAAGCACATATCAAGAAATGGTCCGAATTTCTAAAGAAAAAAAAGTTAGTGTGTGTTAGGGTTTTGTGTTATTTGACTTGGTAACTTGAGAGTCAAGCTGGTCCTTTTATCATGAGCCTATTTGGATATGGACATGTATTCTTCCTCTTCAAGTCTGGTGAAATCTACATTTACTGATAACTATTTATATATGTTTGGACAGCTAAATTGCACCACGGTCATCTTTCACACGCTGATGGCAATGGAGATTGGGTACTAACAATATTTACAGCATTGTCACTTGTAAGTCTTTACTTCTTTAGCTCCCTGATGTTCCCTGTGATTTTTTAACATGGGAAAAGTTAGGCAGTTTCATATCTACATTGTGGGACTACCCTGTCTACCCTAAATGAAGAGCTTTTCTGTCTTAAGGAACTCCTCCATACTTGTTTAATACCAATGTGAAGAATGTGAACTTCCAAAAAACAATTTAATATATCCAGAATCAAGAATTCCAAGATTTCTTTAAATTGCTCATTTTAGCTTAAGCTACTTGCTAATGTTAGCTCTTCCCTAGTTGCTTGAACTTGTTTAGATCTACTATATGGATCTATGTTTGTTGCCTTCTTTTGCTTATGATTCGTATATTGATCTAACCATATGCTTTTCTTGCAGATTATTGACGTTCTGGAATTTCTTCCTTCACATATAGCGGTATACCTTTTTTTCTCTTTGATTTCAAAATTACTCTTCAGTATTAGCCAATTGGTTTACTTCTTTAATCTTAAATCTGTGACAAATTGCCTTCAAATCTGCAAACAAACACTCAAAAAAAATTGGGTCATTTAATTACTGTAAGAAGGGCAAAGTTGTGAGGGTATTCAGCAAAACGCCTCAAGGCTTACGTGTGAAGCTTATGCCCTAAGCACCCGATTGTACGCCCTAAACACGCCTAACACCTTATGCCTAATGCCCAAAGCTTTGGGCTTGCCTAAATGAATGATGCTTAATACCTTTTTTTTCATCTATGGAAATAAGAAGATTGAGAGTAACAATAACAAGTCGTAATGTTGGATTTTTACTATATATTTAAGAACACCATGAGGATTAATATCACTTATATTTCTTTTAAAAATACATAGATGAATTTACAACTTCACGTGTCATTAGTCTTCATGTTTTATCCTATGTTTCAAAATGATCTTATTTCATTACAATAACATACCCATTGAAATCCCTCACAAGTTGGGTCTCAGGAGGGTAGAGTGTACCCAATCCTTACCACTACCTCTTTGAGGTAAACAAACTGTTTCCGAAAGACCCTTGGCTCAAGCAAATCACAACAGTAATAAAATTAAAAAGGATAGTGGGGAGAAACATGACAACTAATAGCAAAAGTATTGCGGTGCATATATACAAGGTACCATAGCAACAACAAAGTGCGATCACCTAAACACAGTGGACCACATATGATATCAAATACCAAAAGCCAAAGACTACATAAATACTACAACCCACATGGCCACATGTGCTCTATACTACCACTGCACCAAATACATGAATAAGCTAGTAATAGGACAACTCTTAACTATCTACTAACCTTCTATCGTTATCCGCGACCCCCAAACCCCCTATCGAAGGTCATGTCTTCGGTAAGTTGAAGATGTGCCATATCGTGACTAATCACCTCCCCCAATACTTTTTCGGCCTACCTCTTGCCTTTCCTCGATCCCACTATATCCAATCTTCCACACCTACTCATCGGGGCATCTGGACATCTCTTTTTTCACATGTCCAAACCATCCAAGTCTTAGCGACTAACTTAATTGCCATTATCCTAGTCTCCAAAGAATAAAACAAATGAATTTCAAATATTGGCATCGTTGTAGAACCCAAAATATAAATGGATGGAATGCCCATTTTATCCTAGTCTCCTCATAGAATATCTACTTGAAGTTGAACTTATTCTAGCTTATGGATGATTAATAGTTTTTGTCATCGAATGGGAGTCTCTGCATAATATCTTCTTCATTTGACTTCTTTTGTACAATTTCTTTGATCAGTTTCTTTTCTTTTTTGCATTTGCTGTGATAAATACTGTCTCATGTTCTGACTTTAGTTGTATTCTTTGTAGGTTGTTTTTGATCATGACGGTAAGAGTTGTTATTGTTCCATTTCTTTCTCTTTGACCACTCTCAGTATGTTGTCATTATGTGTTTAGCTTTTGTGTCCACGCTCTTTGTTTTTCGTACAAATGTCCAACACTTGCAACCTTTTGATAAAGTTTCTTTTATTGCATTGCCATCGTTCTATGCATGTGACTCTTTGATTAGACGGGGCATATGTAATTTTGATATGTGTTTCCTTGCTTTATCTCATTTTTATTATGACGCAATTCCTTCTTGTTACTTCACTTGTTAAATCATTTGGTAGATTTAGAATCATAGTAATTTTTATTTATCAAAAGTAGTATGTTATTCAGAATGTGCAAATGATAGAAACTGAGGTTTTATACAGGATAAAAGCAATAGAAAATACAAAGAGAGACGCAAGTATCTCATATCTCTTGAAACAATAAAAAACACAAAGAGAGACAAGTATCTCGTATCTCTTAGAACAAGAATCTTTTTGCATTTAAAAGATATATTGTATCCTGCCTACACATTACTAGATCTACTATTATATAATAGATAACTAGAACTACTTCATAACTATTTAGGATAAAGACATATAACTTCTAGTAAGCATAAGGTATTGCCAAATAACTCCTAATAACGGTAAGAAACTGCTCAATCCTCAATCCCCAATGTGTGAAACCTCCAGGAATTTGAGAAGAAATAAATGAATCAGCTAGTCAAGTGTCACGACTCGATTCCTCGAGCCGTGATGGCACCTACTATATCCCACCAGTAGGTAAGCCAACCTGAAACCTAGAACAACTAGTAGTGGGTAAAAGGGCAGAAACTAAACAAGAGTAGGCAAAATTTAAGATAACAATATAAACAGGCGGAAGCAAACCAAAACATATATATACAAATAAAGATCCCTCCCAGAACCTGGAAGTCACTAGTACAGAGCTACTAACAAAATGAGTACAAGTCCCAAAAGTGGACCACATAAACTGGACTGTCTCGAAAGGCAAAAGACAAGTCTATATATACAAATGGAGACTGAAATAGTACAAACGCTGTGTGCTCACCCCCGTCTCTGGATCAGACTACTCCAAGCTCGATATCAACGCTGACCACTGATGCTCGGGCCTGCATCACGAAAACAGATGCAAAGCGTAGCATGAGTACCAAAACAAAAGGTACCCAGCAGGCATCATAGGCCGACTGCGCTTGAAAAGTAAAGGCAATATGACAAGAAGGAATAGCACAAATAGGGGCCAAGAACGGAAGTCTAAGTAAATAATGGAATGCACACGAGTGTAGAAAGAACTAACTAAAGTAATATATAAGCTAACTATACCTAACTGGACCCCTATAAGCCTAAAAGGTACACTTGTGCACAAGTTTAAATAAAAACCCGAACGGACCCCCATAAGCTCGACGAGTACACAAAATAACTATAACTAAAGAGAATTGTATCAGAGAACTCAAGATTGGAGAACATCGAACCAGACTCTCATCCCCAATTAGTAGAATTTGACAGTACCGAGGCCGGACCTCGAACCGGATGCTCACTAGAAGTACCCAAGTAACCAATCACAAGTATCAAGTAACTGAGGCCGGACCTCTAACCGGATGCTTTCCAGAAGTACCCAAGTAACCAATCACAAGTATCAAGTAACTGAGGCCGGACCTCTAACCGGATACTCTCCAGAAGTACCCAAGTAACCAATCACAAGTATCAAATAACTGAGGCAGGACCTCTAACTGGATGCTCTATATAAGTATCCGTGTGATCGAGGCCGAACCTTGAATCGGATGCTCTTCGAAAATATCAATGAGGTCGAGGCCAGAGCTTGGATTCAGATGCCCAACAAAGGTGCCAATATAGTTGCTGAAAGAGTCCCAATCGATCCATAATCATAAATGTCTGTGGAACGCCATCCACACTTAGCCAATCAAAGTAAGTCCTTGGAACCGAATCGAAAACCAACTTCAAATCGCAGAGCAAAACTCAGTGTCGCTGACGTAACTCGTGAAGCCGTAGTATCGGAAAATAAGTATAACTATCGTTGGAGCAAGCGTATCACCTAGCTAAGGCCCAAACTATCAGACTCAAGTCTGCTACACCAGTCTACAGGGATCTAAGCCGATCGAGCGACGTCAGGGCAAAACAAAGGCCTATCGGTTCCGAATCATGCATTTCTAAGGCAAGCCATAGTCAAACCTAAACTAAGGCCCAACATGCTTCAAATAAACAGTAATCAAGCATACAAGTACTCCACATAGAAAAGAGGGTCAATTAATAACACATAGCATGCTCACAGTTACCCGATAATTCCCGAAATAGGCCAAAAACATGATTTCTAAACACCTATGCATGATTCAATAACTACCCAACCCAAATCCCAACTAATCAACATGCATTCAGATTCTCGAGCTCAATCTAAGAGAGGGAAGCCGTAGCCTACTCATAGGCCGATCACGCGCGCTCCAAACTACTCCGCCGGAGCTTTTCCCTCCCAAACGGCCTCGGATTGCTGCCACGCTGTCAAAAACAGAATCACAATGTCGTTACGGTCGTTTAGACACTAAATTCGTAAGAAATGGAGGCCGACCAATTTCGAAGTGGGGCCTGCGCCGGAAATTTCGGAATTAACCCCAAAAATAGGTTCTAAACAGCTCCCCGAACTTGTGTTCCATATTGGAACACAATTCGGGGATCGAAACAGTCCCAACATGAACATGCAACGAAAAACCCAAAATTACACTAACAAAAAGAACAACAATGGCAGCTGCTATTTACAAGAAATTACCAGAAACGAGGGCCCAATTGCTGAAACCAACCACACCACGATGATCCTCACGAAAAACCCCACAATCTAGGCTCTTGAATCACCAAATTTGGACCTAAAATAATCAAGAAATCATCTTCCAAAATTTCCCAAAAATTGAGCTTGAAAATGAGCTATGGCAGCATCTAAAACATAATTCTTACCTCCAACAAAGCTTCAAATACGAATTCCAACCACGCCAACGCGTTCTCCTCGGAAAACCACTCAAGATAGCTCCAAGAATCACTGAAATCGGACCTAAAATGGCTGAGATATCAAGTCTCAAAAATTCCCAAACTCAAGCTCACAAAAAGGGCAGTGGCAGCAGGTATTTCACGAAATTTACCTCAAACGGAGACCCCAAATCAGTTTCCGAGCTCATCAACGCGTTCCTTGCGAAAAAACCCACAAGATAGACCTTCGAATCAGTGAAATCGGACTTGAAATGAGAGAGTTAAGACCTTTTAAAGTTTTAGAATAAGTGCTGATTTTTCTGCATAAATACACCAGATTTTCAGCATTTTTCGGAAACTAAAAAAAAACTCCGACGGGGTGCTCCGAACTCGTTCGGAACCCCGTGCACACAAACGAGATATGCAGCCATACCAAAATTGATATTACGGACTCTATGGCGCAGTCGAAATTTTCATACGAGGTCATCTTGACAAAAAGTGGGTCCCACACCCAAAGGCCATTCTAACCAAAATCCACCTAGGGGCTCAGAATGAGTCCGGAGGCCTCGGGAGTCAAACAAAAGGTCGTTCTAGACCAAACTCGAAATTTCGAAACTAATTGCGCCGACGGAATTTTCATCCGGTACATTTTCCAAGAATGTTGACCAAAGTCAACATTAGGCCAAATTTCGAAGGCTAAAACGCCTAATGGTCCAAACTCGCACCGAAGGCCTCGATACTCATGTCAACCATGCTACTAGCCTAATTTGGCCATTTCGAAGCTTCATTCTAAGGTCGTTAACCTGATATTTTGACTAAAGTCAACTTTTTAAGGTTCAGAAGCAACAAAGCAGGGAAACGGGCCTGAAACCCAAACGAACGACTAGGTGACCGAACAGTCAGTGCCAGCAAGTCATAAATAACTTGGGGTCGCTATAGGAACGCTCTAAATGCCGAAATGAATGCATCAACTCAAAAATGACCTGGAGGGTCATTACAACATCCACTACTAAAAGAACTTTCTTGTCCCGGTTCATGCCACAGAGCGTCAGGGATAGGCTTTGCAATCAGTTCTCCAGGTTGGAGCAGGGCCCTATGACCGTCTCAGAGTATGAGGCGAGGTTCCATGAGTTGTCTCGCCATGCTACCATGATCCTGCCCACATAGTAGGAGAGAGTTCGTTGTTTTGTACGTGGGTTGCGGTACCGTCTAAGGGTCGACACAGAGCATGGTTTCAGCCAGCCGTTCAATTCTTGATGTGGTTGATCATGCTCGATCCATGGAGCATATTCATCGCGAGGCCCAAGGGGCATCGATAAGAGGGCACGCTACTAGGGCAACTACAACGGGTCCCAGACTAGAGAGAGGGACTCCTATGATAGGCCCCGCCAAAGGTTCCAGCAGGGTCAGTCTAGCCGGCCTGTAAAGGCGGCATTACCTGCTTCTGAGAGAAGCTAGCATCAGCAGGGTGGTCCTAGTACGAGCCAGGGTTCGAGGGGATCAGATTCCCTCCCTTCCTACCGCGGTCGGGTTACTAGAAGGTGTTCAGCTCCGAAATGACCAAATTACGCTAGAAGGTTGACTGTAGTCCTGAGGTTTTCGGTGCGAGTTTAAACCATTTTTAGCGTTTTAGCCTTGAAAATTGGCCAGCGGTTGACTTTGGTCAACATTCTTGGAAAATGTGTCCGAATGAAAATTCTAACAGCGCAGTTAGCCCTGGAATGTCGAGTTTGGTCTAGAACTACCTTTCGTTCGACTCCCGAGGCCTCCGAACTCATTTTGAGCCCCTCGGTGGATTTTGGTTAAAAATGACCTTTGGGTGTGGGACCCACTTTTTGTCAAGATGACCTCATATGGAAATTTCGATTGCGCCATCGAGTCCAGAATATCAATTTTGGTATGGTTGCATATCTCGTTTGAGTGCACGGGGTTCTGAAGGAGTTCGGAGCGCCCTGTCGATGTTTTTAAGTTTCCGAAAAATGCTGAAAATCTGGTGTATTTATGCAGAAAAATCAGCACTTGTTCTAAAACTTTAAAAGGTCATAACTCTCTCATTTCAAGTCCGATTTAAGTGATTCGAAGGTCCATCGTGTGGGGTTTTTCGCAAGGAACGCGTTGGTGAGCTCGGAAACTGATTTGGGGTCTCCGTTTGAGGTAAATTTCGTGAAATACCTGCTGCCACACCCCTTTTTGTGAGCTTGATTTTGGGAATTTTTGAGATTTGATATCTCAGCCATTTTAGGTCCGATTTCGGTGATTCTTAGGGCTATCTTGAGTGGTTTTTCAAGTCAACTTTTCACGGTTCAGAAGCTCCAAAATAGGGAAACGGGCCTAAAACCCAAACGAATGACCAGGCAACCGAACAACAGTGCCAACAAGTCATAAATGACTTGGGGTCGCTATAGGAACGCTCTAAATGCCGAAATGAATGCGTTAACTCAAAAATGACCTGGAGGGTCATTACATCAAGTTAGTTAGCTTTGCCTTATCAGTAAGTTATGTTGTTGGATTAGTTAGAAGCAGTTAGCAAGATAAGATTCTTTCTCATTTCTATAAAAGACATTGTATCATTACAGATTGAATCATCAATTGAATTTACAAGTACACTTTCCTATTGAATTTTATTCTTCATCTTCTATCTTCTCATCCACCATAGCTGAATAACTCGAGCTTCTCCATTAAGCTC
Source organism: Solanum verrucosum (assembly GCF_900185275.1). Classification (NCBI taxonomy): domain Eukaryota; kingdom Viridiplantae; phylum Streptophyta; class Magnoliopsida; order Solanales; family Solanaceae; genus Solanum; species Solanum verrucosum. Next base: position 1,948,472 of record NW_026020202.1, on the reverse strand, counting down.
CTGTCCAACTCCTAGAAACTCCGGTTCTATCTTGAATCACTGCCTTTTAGGTAACAATTTCTTTATAGTAACATCGGAATTTCTATTTTGTACAGTTAATCTTTTATTGGTATGCATTTGATGAAATTCAGGTTGATTCTTTTTTTTTTTTTTTGATAGTCCTTGGGCACATCGATTTCTTGATACAATTTTTCTAGCAATACCATTGATCTACACAAACATTGATAATTGATTAAAGTTTTTAAGAAATAACTGGGAGTAAGCGAGTTTCTCTTAATAATGCTTGTCAAACCAAATCCTTACAGGATTTTCACTTGGCCATACGTCTCTTTCAACCAAACAAAATTTTGTTGCAAAAGGTATGTTTCATTATTTTTCTTCTTTTGTCCTTTTTCATAAGTGAACTACACTGAGAGCCAAGTTGGAACATTTCTTTGGTACTGATGCAGCTAGAGATTTTAGAGAATTGAACAATATCTTATGTATGAGATAACACTTCTTTTATTGAAAATATTAACACTTACTACAAGCCTATTCCAGTGCGACACTGTCCCTAACATAAACTGCAATGGATTTCACTATCCTATCAAAAATACAAACAAACATGTACTGCAATGAAGTATATCAGTTTCTTATGGTATCTTCTTGATGATTACTTCATGCCATTTTAGTATGCTACACCATTATGTCAATTTTTCTTTCTCTTAGATTTGATACCAGCAAATTTGTTTGTTTCACTTTATTTTGTTTTGAACGGAGAGGGAGGATGTAAATCTAATTTGGAAGTGTCTTGGTTGAGCACTAACCTTTAACAGTGAGCGTTTGATGTTAGTATATAACTTAAAGTCGTCAAGTTGGTAAAAGTTCTTTCTGGAAACAATAGGATAATCAAGTTTATTTTAGTTCTGAAAATGAAGTTCTACTGAAGATATTCGTTCTCTAGCAGGTTTCTCTTCCGGTTTTGCTAGTTGATGTGATTTTATGTATATGAATTTCTTTCTTGCAATATAATAGATAGTGCATGGCTTGTACAGAGAAGAAGATTACATGTGCATTGGCAGTATTATTTGTAATTTTTCTGAAGAAAATGAAAGTAGTAACTGTTGAATAATACATATAGGAGATATTACTTCCAATTCTGCAAATGTGCCTTTAATAAATTAGTGTGTTTTTTTTCGGGATAAAGCCATTAACAAATGACTAACATTGCAGACCACATTGATAATTTAGGTCTTGCGTTTAAGCCAAAATCATTTGAAGTATTATTCTCTTGTCAATAGTTCCATTCGTAATATTCTAAATTAACTTTCATAGGCCTGAATTTTCGTCACAATATGTATCCCTCTTACAAGAGCAATCGTTCTCCAACACCTGATACAATTGTTCAAGGACTTCAATTTTTGAAAGCTTCTCTCAAGGCCATGTCTATCAAGGTGATTGAGGTGAGGTTTGTCGAGCACTGGGTCAAAGATCAATCCTCTAAGCTTGCGAGATGCTAGGTTCATTAGTTTCTTCAGCAGGTGCCAGGTGTTGAAGCAGATGATGTAATTGGAACCTTGGCTGTTAGAAGTGTTGATGCTGGATTCAAGGTAAATGAAGAATCTTTATAAATTGCTAAGCAGGAACAAAATTACCTGACATTAAGAATTTCATACACATTTCTACATTTTCATCTTATGTCAACCCTAACTGTTAGAATCCAAGTTGTTACTTTAACAACAATAAAGAAATAAAAAAACTGCTTAGGCGTAAGAAAAGAATTTTGAACCTTCTTAGAATTTCTCTGACTAATTTGCTGAATTAATACTTGGCCTCATCTTACAGTATTTGCATTTTCCTTCAACAAGCTTGTCTTGTCCTTGAAATGTTAGAAAGCAAAAAATTATTTTTTACGAGAAAACTGATGAAATCTGGTGGAAAAGTGAATGGGGATATGGCAGTTGTCTGGGAGTGGAGCAGATGTGGCAACATCACCATTGAAACCCTTCACTTGTAACCCCATCTCCACCATGATGGCTCAGTCTCTCTGTGCACTCGCCCATCCATAGGCATGTATCGCCAACATAGCATACAAGTACAACAAATTTTACTCTTTCAGGTTATTAGGTTAATCCTAACTAATCTTATTATAGAGAAGAAATGTACTTAGTTCTTTGAGATAGAAGTAAAAAATTGTAATGGTGATCAGTGGAGCTCAAAGAAATGTACTTAGTTCTTTGAGATAGAAGTAAAAAATTGTAGTGGTGATCACTGGAGCTCTATTGATGGCCAAAAACAAATTTGGAATATACTGAAGAGATGGAGGATTGTCCCAACTTGCGTTTGGTGGACAATTTAATTTGGAAGGAAAAGAATCAAAGATGTTTTGAAGGAAAACGGAACAATATTCAGAAGATAAAGACAAACTTCCTAGGGCTTTACTATTGTTGGTGTAAGCAAGTAGTGATAGGAGATACTGAAGATGTGTTTAATGTTATTGACTGGCTGTAACAAGATCTTAGGAATGATGTAAGTAAAACTTTTTGGAGGGGGACTACACTTTGATGTAATATACCTATGGATATATAGAAGTAAATGTTACCTTTCTAAAAAAAATAATATATGTAGGGGTAGCAAAATCAAGCCCAACCCGCCCAACCCATTTAAGTTTGGGTAGGTTATTGACCCACCCATTCATTACCTCAACCCATGAAAAATTGGGTTGAAAATGTAACCCTAATTGGCTCATGAGGAATCTTGTCAAAATATTTTTAAAAACTTTTTTCAATTTGATATGTTATATATTGCCATAATAAAGGAAAAAATAATTTTATTAGGTACTAAAATAGTTTAGAAGAACAAATAAAACAATTAAGCTTCGTAAAAAATGGGTTGGGTTGGGTCTTGACCCGATTGTTGTCTTAACCCATTATGACCCGCCCAAATTTAACGAACCTGCCCAATTGCCATCCCTAAATATATGGGTGTGTTTGGTTTCCTATGTATGGTTGGTCAAAATGTTTGGAAAATATTTTCTCTAGGAAAACAAGTTTCTTCAAAAATGAGGAAAATGACCTCACTAACGGAAGTAAGGAAAACAAGTTGCATAAGTGGCATTCCAAGTTTATTGTCTCCTCCCCACCCACCTAATTCCCCAACCCTCACCCCTTGACAATCCCACCCCCGCCACCCTCGAACCCTCACTCCCCATCCCATCCCACCTCCGTAGTGATTTGTTAGATAACATATAAATACTCTAGGGATAAGATTTTCTTGTTTACTTACCAAACACTAGAAAATAAGTAAGAAACCCACTTATTTTCCAAAAAAACTTTTTCTAGGAAATCATTTTCCGTAGAAAACATTTTCCTTCATACCAATCACACATATAATTGTAGCATGAAAAAGGTATGTTAGGTGGCCACTTGGACAGTAGTGACCTTTTGTATCTCTGCTGCATAGCTGGAGAAGAGAGCTGATAGTGCCAGTAAAAAGTTATTTCGTATTCAAAGTATTTGTGGGCTAAGAGATCCTTTCAATAAGTGAATCTGAAAAGCATTCCCCTGTGAATTGATCTTCTTAAAAGCTTTTCGTTTTCCAACATCACTTTGTCTTTAATAATGAAAATTACTGTCATCTGGACATAAATATTGAATTGTAATATGAGTATCCTGTATTTTGTCGTGTCTTCATTTTGAGATCTCAGCGTTGGCATGTCTTCTTTGTTTTCATAATCTCTGCATTGATTTTTTCATTTGTTTATATACCCAAAATTTGGGCTGCAGAATTTCATCAGCTTACGTATAGTCCGTTTCTTATATTTTAGGGATCGATGTGGTCAGTTTTTCTTGCAAACAAGTTGTATCTTAAGAACCCTGATTTATTATCTAGCTGATATATTTGTTGCTTGCTCTATTATTTATACAGGTACGAGTTGTTTCCCCGGATAAAGATTTTTTCCAGATTCTATCTCCATCATTACGCCTTCTACGAATAGCTCCTCGTGGATTTGAGTTAGTTCACTTCCCTTCAGCATGTTGATTAATTTGTGCTGGTTGAGCCTTGAATCAGCTCATATTACTTTGCTTCTTGATGAATATCTTAGCACTACATCCTTTTCTTTTACCTTTGGGATTGTATAGGATCAAACTGGTGTAGATGCTGTAGTTAATTACAACTGCTGGAGCTATTATGCTAAATTTGGAGTGTCATGAGATGTATCACGCCATGAACCTTGGGCTGGGTGGACAGACCTGCAATTCCTTCAACTTGCCTGAGTGAACTAGCTCTACATAACATAGGACTTGAAACGTACATAAAGTAGATGAAATAGATTCATAAGATAAAGTCATTAAAAGAATTCCATTCATAAATACTTGCTTTAAATTCAAAACTTGTCATAAAAATCAAAAACTGATAAAGTATGTATAACCGAGCACCTAGGCTCGTCTATATATGAATCCTCTAAGCATAATGTGAATAACAACATTTATCAAGACAAGACTCTGACATACCCTCAAGCTATCGAAGCTAAATAAATAAAGACTACACCCCAAGATCAAGTGGGGTTCACTAATAGCTGAGTGTGCAGAAACCTAGTGAGTAGCCTTGTCGTCCTGGGTGTTTGAACCTCCATTGTGAAATGCAGTGCTCCCAAGAAAATGGGTGTAAGTACATGTGGAATAGTACTCGTATGTAAAATATATTGAAGAAACGTAAGAGCTGCATGAAGGGAAAAAGGACAACCCAAAGCATAGTGAAAAAAATGTGAGGAGAATCAAGGAATACATACATTAGAATAAAATTAACATTGTCATCATTTACATAAAGTATCCCTTTTATAGGAGTTTCTTAAATAACCGACATATCCACCATGTGAGCACATGGAGTCCGATCTCTGCTCGATTGGCTAAGCCATCCCATTACCTTGTTAGGGTAATGAAACATAGATATCATAAGTTAGCATTTAAAATACTCATATTGAGGGTGACGTAGAGGAAAATTAACAGTACCACCCTTATCGTACATTGGCATATAGTTTCAAGCAGATGTGTATCCAGGATTTCAAGAAGATGGGTGCACAATCACCTTTAAGATAGATGTTCGGTTTAATTATATAAATTTTTATGATGAGAAAACCTTGATGAACAAACTGTAATTAATACTATTATTATAAGTTTGATTATATAAATTTGTACATTGACAAAAAGCTGATGAGCAAACTATAATTAATACTATTATTACAAAAACCTATCATTCATTTTACAATTTCCCTCAATGAGTTTTCATACTTTGAAAACTATCAGTAAGAGCATTAGTGCTTAGAGTTTTGAATACCTTACATTCTATATACCAAACTAAGAAACCATAAAACAATTCTTCAACAAACACCTAATTCGTTATGAGTAATGATCTTCAAGAGAGTGTTTGAGGAGAATGGTCATGGTTATTAAAATTATTTGGTCCAAAATACTTTATCATTTAGAAAGATAAGATAGAATTCATTAATTTTTTCTCATTTTGTCATTAATATTATTTTTTCTTGAGTGTAAACAATATTGATTAGATATAAAACACATAAATTGAGTACACATCTATTATAAAAATAAAGACAAATTAGTCAACATTATTTCTTATTTATAACATTTTAAGATATGTCCAAAACAAAAATGTGGGAAGTAAAAGATCAGCAAAAGTATAATGTTATATTAGGAGATTTAAGAACCCAAGTCAGAATACAAAGAAAGAAAGGGGAAAATGTATAGAAAGCGGGAGTAACCGAGTGGAAAAAATTTATGTCCCTAGCGATTATGGAATTAAAAATTCAAAAGACTTACCATCACACAGTAACCAAGGTACAAAAGAAAACAATAAAAAGACGGAAGAATGTTATTGTAAAAGTTACACATGGGGAATCAATCTCTTGACTTTCAGGTTGAAGGTGCACTCAGCAACAGCCGAAAGAGGTCACATGAGCCTGGGTTCACATGCCCTTATTTAAGTTTTTAACTCAAAACAATACTATTGTTATACCTAGTCTAAGGAAGGGAGCATGGGTTCACATGAACCCACTTCCTCCACGTAAATCCTTCCCTGGTTTCGGCCGCTTGTTGAAGAACTCATGCCTTCTCGGTTAACAATAATCCTCCGAAACTGTTTATGTGATAAAATTTAGCCATAATCATAATGTATATTCATCGTCATGTGTATCATAACATAAAATCATCAAGTTCATACTTTTTGAAGAAAATCATATGATCATTGTTTTATCATTATCATAGTGAAATCAATAACATTCATGGGACATGAATATTGTTAGAATCTAGGGATATCATAAGGAGTTCATGATGTTCATAATGAAATACATGAACTATACATAATATTTCAAAATTCAAACCCTAACTCGTCTCATAGTGGAGAAATTCACGTGATATGAAGAACGCGATGTAGGGAAAACAATAACACTTCCGCATGAAGAGAGTTAGCCTTACATACCTTAATCGCTCCAAATTACTTGAAGAAAAATCTGAACTTTGACGAAGAACATCAAAAACTCTATGTTTAATCCTTTGAGAGGGGTTTTCTTGAAACCCTATGATTTGAGAGATGATTCTTGTTAACAATCCATATATTAACGATAGAATAGCTTAGAAACACTTAGAATAGACTTAACTTGATGTGGGAGGATAAGGAGAGGAGAGAAATATTGTCCTAGGGTCCAGAGAAACGAAGTAAAATTTCGAAAAAAACTCGCATAGGGTCATAGTTATAAGTTGATGACTGGGCCTGGGTTTCGATATGTTGCTTTCTCCACTGGCGATGGGTGTTGCATTGCATCATGCATCACATCGAAATGAGCCATGACATCCACTACATCCAACTTGGACATGATGGGCGATGTGCTGCATGTCCCATCGCATTGAATACTTTCCGTAACGAGCTCGGATTGACGAATGGTTTGAAGCATTGAAAACTAGACACAAGCATGGCATCTATTATAAGTTTATAAGCATACATCCTTATCAACGCCTCATAACCCATCCAAATTGAACTTTAACTCTCGAGCGCAACCATAATCTCCGTGTTCGGATCAAATTACTCATTTCGAATGGGTCAACCGTTAGGTCGGAAGTACGAGGTGTTACAAGATGCACTTAGAATAGGGTAGGAGATACAACTTTTGCTGAAGTGATTGAGAGCTAATTTACTGCTATACCCAAAATCAACTGTCTATGTACTTCAGAATTTGTTTATGAACAAGTGTCATTCTGACTCTGATCAGTAAAAGGGGCGACATTCCAGTTATTGGATGGACTAAGGATTTGTGGAAGTGGTGAATTTGATTCATGTGTATAAGAAAATTTAATAATGTGCCCATATTTTGATGTTTCTCGCACTATAACTGTCGAGGGAACTTTTCATGAAATCAGTGTTCTGAAGTTGATAGGATGGATTCTGAATCCCCAGATTTCCTTAAAAAGGGGATCGGGAAATTAATGAACCAATATATCATATCATGGAAGTACACCATGAATTTTGATGATTGATTGAGATAGGTGAATCCTGGACTAGCTTTGCGTATTATAAAGTTGAGGCAGCACTATGTAGGGATAACCACAATGTTTAGTTCCGTTATCTTCAAGGAAAAGGTATAGTTATTGCTACAGATAATCTTTTCCTCTCTGCCATAAGTTTTTCTATGATTTTGATGTTGTTTGCTGTTTCATTATGGATAATTCTGAGTCCCATCTCCTTCACTTAGAAGATACATGGTAATGGGGGTATCACGAAATTGTTTATTTTTCAGTCTTCTGACATGTGTCTGAAATATTTACCAAGTCCCTTCTTGCTTCTGGCCTTTTGGCAGGATGGTCTCATTTGGAATGGAGGAGTTTGCTGGAAAATATGGAGGACTGAAACCTTCTCAGTTTGTTGATTTGACCTCACTTATGGGTGATAAATCTGATAACATACCAGGTTCATTTGTGCTTCCTTATGTAATCTTTTCATTAGATTGAAAGGTAGTCAGAAGATGCACTATATCTGGAGATGCATTGCTATCTTTTATTAAGTTACCAGTAAAGTCAAGCTCACAGATCACCAAGTATATACAAGATGGATAGACATATAACACACTATGTAAATCATAGTTTAGCATTAGCTTTTCTAATTTTAGCCAACTCCAATTTTGAACACTATGTAATTAGATTTATTTTCCTGTCTGATTAAATCAGTAAAATAAGTCATTAGGCTCTGCCTATCGAATATTATTTTTTTTAAAATAAAGGTAGATTGCCGGACTTCTCTTTGTTTTCAATTAAACTCACTCAGTCCCTCCAACTTCTGAACGGCATTACCCAGAAGTATTCTGTCAAGTGCTGTCAAGAAAGTATAACATTGCGCCAGAAGCCTTTATGCCTAGAGCAAAAGAAAAGCATTAGCAAAATATGTTAGCACCCTTTTAGTCTACCAATAGTTTACACGGGGAAAATTCAATCAGAAAGTAGATTACTTTAGCAGCTATTCATTATGTTTTCCTGTTTTCTCTGTTGCAGTTATAAGCAGTAAGGACAATTTATCTATTATTTGTGTTTTCCTATTTCTTTGTAGCAGTAAGGAGGTTTTTCCTCCACTTTCTCATTTCAGTGGCAGTAGGAAGTTATTTCCTAGTTATTAGGTGGGTGGTTAAACCACCAATGTTGTATTTAGAGTTGTTGTAACTCAATGGAAAGATAAGCAGAAAATATTCCAGTTTTTGAGCACTTCAACTCGAGATTGCAGGTTCTCTTTTAACGAACCAGCACCATAAGTCATAGAAAGAAAACATCAGATTTCATCTTACAACGTCCCATAGTCCATAACAGGGGACCGCGACAAAATACTTAGGTCCTTCTTTATTGGAGGTCTGAGTGACTGACTTAAAATCATTGCTGGCCTATTTAAGCATTCTGAAGGTTAAAGTTCAATAACGACTGATGCAATGACGAGACACAGAAAAGCTGTGAGTTCTAAAAAATGGAAATGGCTTGAGAAATTTTACCTATTTTACTCGGACTCTTCAAAAGTGTCAATGGGTGCATGCCGTATTCTCCAAAAGTAGTGTATTTTTGGAGAATCCGACACGAGTGCGGCATCGAAAGTGAAGAGTCCACCCAACTTAGAATTTTACTGGGAAGTTCATGGCACCTCCATTCTCATCGTAAAAGTCCAAATGAAGAGGAGAAAAGGATGTCATATCCATATCTCATTACTTCAGAATGGTGTTGTATAGATCACTTATAAAAAATGGTGCTGCTAGTTACATGTGCGCTGCCTACAGACAGATTCTGGTATTTTTCCAATATATCAAGTCACAGTAGATAAGTCTGTCTCACTGGACTTATAGGAAGTAGTTTATTAGTAGATACAAATCAGCTTCAGCTTAATGGTAGACTCCATTGGAATCTTTCATTTTATAAAACTCAATTTTCAAAAGATCTGGCACTATATTCCTTCTTCTTTTTTTTCATTTCTTTTGCAGGAGTTCACGGGATTGGAGATGTACATGCAATTCAACTTATTGCAAAATTTGGTATGTTAATTGTTGTTAGTAATATACTCTGGGGAACCTTAATTTTGACGGGCTGTTACAAGTTAGAACTGCTTCCCCTGCTTTAGAAGGATAAATCCTTTCCATAATCCTCCTTTCCTGCATGTTACTGCTGCACTTATAATTGTTCGCAAATGTAGTGAACGTGAAAATGCTTATAATCCGGAGTATGCCTACTTCTAATTCTGATTCTCAGTGCCTATAGGTTGCTTGGTTTCTAGACAAATTATTAGTGTGATGCAACAGACTGGCATGCAAAATATTCCCACTGACTAAAAAAATAATATCTTATTCTCCATTTCTGTTAGCTCTGTTTACTTCCCTTAAAGGAAAAGTTCAAATCCATTTTATATAACAAGAAATGTGAGCTACAATTACATTTCTTGCTCCCATTTCTTCCTGTATTCTTTTCTTCAGAAACATGGAAGGTAATACAAGGCCTTCTGCGTTCCTACAATGAGTGGAAGCACAGAAAAATATTATTAAGATGTGTATCTTCTTTATTCTGCTGAGCCCTATTCATAGTTATATACTACACAATACATAATAATTTTTTTTCATATGGGATGCTATAATAATCCTTTTCCTTATGGGACACTATATATTTATATTCTAGCACTTCCCCTCAAGCTGGTAATAATTATACAAAAAATGTTACCTTCTCAAAAAAAAAAATGTAACTTATTCGAGGACCAGTGAAAGACTTGGTGAAAGTGAAGATTTCAAGAAGAAGAAAAAACTTCTTTGTTTATTGATAAATTTACTTCCCATGAGAATGGGTACTTGTACAAGGAATCCTAAGACTAAATAAGGGAAGACAATATTACTCAATCAATTACATCTAATTACAATATAAATTTAATCCTATATATTATAATTTAGCTAGGATATCAATCAATCAACACACCCCCTCAAATTGAAACAAAGACTTCACACATGCCCAACTTGCAAACAAGTGTATGGAAAGTCCGTTTGTTGAGGCCTTTGGTAAACACATTAACTAGCTGCTTTTCTGATGATACATGGAACAAACTCAACACACCACTCGTAACTTTTCTTTGAAGACATATCAATCAATTTCAACGTGTTTTCTTTGGTCATGTTGGACTTGATTATGAGCTTACACTGATTGGGGCCTTGTTGTCACAATACAAGAAAAGTTTTACTTTTTCAGACAATCTCAATTGCTCTAGTAGCTTTTGTAACCACAAAAGTTCCCAAACACCCTAGGCCATAGCTCTATATTCTTCCTCCGCACTTGATTACACTTCGCTTCTGGCTTCTCCAAGTGACCAAGTTTCCTCATACAAGTGTAGAGTAATCATATGTAGATCTTTTGTCATCTAGAGATTATACCCAATCCGCATCCATAAAGGCTTTTATTTGAAGGTGACCGTGTCTGAAAAAAGGTAGACCTTTCCGTGGAGCACACTTCAAATACTGCAAATGTGAATGACAACTTTGCATATCAGGATCTCGGGGATGATGCATGAACTGACTATGTTTGGTCTAGTGTGAGAGAGATTAATGAGTCTTCCAACCCTCCTTTGATATCTCTCCTTGAAAACTTAACTCTCCAATTTTGTTCGTAATTTATGATTGCTTTCAGTGGTGATTTTGCGGGTTTGCAACCCGTGATACCTTTTTCTTTTAAGATGATTCTCAAAGTCACAATGGAAATTATATGATTGATCCTTGTACTCTGAATCCCTGGCCATTCTCTATGGGACAGAGGGATGATTTGCCTTTTCCTACAAAGAAAGCGGCTAATTACCTGCAAATTATGACCTGGAGCCTTCTCGTACACAACTAGTATAATCCAAAATCACCATTACTCGGACATCTTTCCCCTTGGCCAAAATATGTTATTATCATGTCATAAATGTGGTACCATGGTTCTTACAGTCATCAGAATATTTTTGCAGTGTGTTTAAGTGTTACAATATTCTTCATTAAAAAATGAATTGTTTGTACCCTTCAGGGTGGCCCAGTGGTTTGTGCTTGGGACTTCCATGTTGGAGGTCTCAAGTTCGAAACCCCTTGCCAGCGAAAGCAAGGGGTTTGCCTTCTGGGTTGAGCTCGTCGCATCGGGCTTGCCTAGTGCGGGTTACCTCTCCTATGTGGTATGCAAGCTATTGTATAGGAGCGGGGGCTTTACCCTGTGCGCACCCAAAGGGTAGCGGCTGCGGGTTTCCCTTGTCATCAAAAAAAAAATGAACTGTTTGTTAATAAAAATAAGACGTTCATTTATCTCCTTGAATGGTATTGGGTTTTTTATCTACTCTTCTGTGTTTGCTTTTCTATCTTCCTTCATTTATTTAGTAGTTTTTGTTTCCTTCAATTCCGTCTTAATTTAGGTTGCTTTTAACTTGTTTCTATTTTGGTTTTATTTAATAGGTACACTAGAAAACTTGTTAGAATGTATTGAACAAGTTGAGGAGGAGCGAATTAGGAAGGTAATTCCTGCTAATTTATGATTGTGGTCTATTTAGCTTTTCTTGGTAGTGACTTGTCACATGAGATTCACCATTTCCAATTATTCTTTCTTTAATTTGTCCATTCAAGTTGCCTCCTCCAGAGGAAGCCTGTGTAAATTTGTCATCTCAGGGTATCATTTTGAAACAGTAGCTGAGCTTAGATTTAATAGTACTCTATTAACAAAGTAGTATATCACAGTCTTGAATCCACATCTGCTGATCCAGTATTACTGGTGACGTGAACAGGATCCAAATTACTCTGGCTGTGAATTATTTACACTTTAACTGTTTTGTCCATTTTATTCCCTTAGCTTAAATTATGATACGATTTCCCAATTGTTTTAGACCATGTCTGTTCAATGGACTACCATTGGAATTCACTCTGCTAAAAAAAGAGAATATGTACAGAAGAGAAGAAGAAAACTAGTTTATCACTTGTGATTTCTGACAATTAAGATATGTTATCTGCTAAATACCATCTTTTAGAAATTGGAGTCACCTTGCTTTTTACATGGATCACAGCATGTGTGTGTCTGTGTTGGTTTTGTATTTTGCAAGGAGCTGGATCTTGGGCGTAACTCAACCCCAAAAATTAGCTCAAGAGGGGAAGATTGCCCAAATCATTTAAAGAGACCACCAATCCTGTAAATCCTTGATGTGGGAACTCTTCGATCCCCCCCTCCCCTTCCAGGGTTGGACATTTGAAGCATCGACAATTTTTTTAATATGGTGGCCCAACATTGGGTAATAAGATTTGGGAGGAGTTCTGCTTTGATATGTAAAGAAATGGATTTTATGGATCAAAATTTGAAGTAGGCCATAGCGAGTATCAATCTTATGGATGAAAGCTATATTTGAAAATGGTAAGAATATGGTAGCTACATGTTTGTCTGTCTTCCCCTTCTAAAACAATTCTATTGTTCTCTCTTTCTGTCTCATCACTTATGCCAGCTTGCCAACCTGTTTTCCATTTTTTCCACAATTCCTTGCCATACTCCCTGTGACCTATGTTTGTCACCTAGAGAGGCCCAACTTCAAGTATGTAGTTGGAAAACCAGCAGTTCTGCATCCAAGGATCTCAGCCAGTTCCAAAATATTGGCAACATTATTAACTGTTGCATCTCTATCTGCCAAATGCCATCTTTTTGGAATTTGAGTCACTTCCCTTTGTATATGGAATCACAGCATGTGCATGTCAGGGTTGGCTTTGTATTTCACAGTTCACCAAATTATAGGATGTGCATAACCTGAAGCGGGCTATAGCGAGTAGACACAGTCAATCTTTTGGATTAGACCCATCTTTGAAAGTGGTAATAACGTGGTATTCATAGGTTTGTCTCTCTTCCCCCTCCAAAACAATTCTACTGTTGCATCTCTATTGCAGCAATTTTCAATTGATCTTTGAATGGAGCAACTGAAGTATGCAACTGTCTTACATCTAAACTCTTTTGGTTGAGTCTTAGAAAGGGTTTGGCATTTCCTTTTGTAGGACCTGACAGATTAAAATATAAACCTAATTAAAATGAGACTCTATTCTTTTTAGTTAATCTAATACTTGTATTTTCCTTCTTAGTTTTGTTAGAGACTTGTATGTAAACCAAGTCTTAAGAGAACTCCTAAATTGCCTTACAACAACACACCCAGTGAAATCCCACTAAGTGGGGTCTGAGGAGGGTTAGAGTATATGCAGACTTTTCCACTACCTCGTGGAGGTAGAGAGATTGTTTCCGAAAGACCCTAGCCTCAAGTGCATCAAACTCAAGTAAAAGAAGAAGAAAACAATGAAGAAATCATAGAATTTAATAAGAAAACAGTGTAAAGTCTACAAGAAAGAACAATAACAACTACAAAATAGTGTGGTAATCAAACCACAATAAACAACATATGACCAGAACTACAAGGGTACGACTAGTACTATTAAAGGAACTAACAAGCCTAAACATTCGCAAGGCAATACAACTACTCCTAAATTGCCTAAGTGTCCAATTATTCAATATTGGAATAAAATAAGCCTGAATAGAACTGATTGCTTGCTTGAAGTTTGTTTGAGAACGGAAGATGCTAGGATATCACCAAATCAGTAGATATTGACTTGCTGGTTTCAGAGACGTGCTGATTTTATTTTCCATACCATTTATTCAAATCTAGAAACTTAGGAAAGTTAATTGTAAGGTTATCTGTGATTCTGTAGCAGTTTTCGCTGCTAGTATTTTGATCTTGATCTTCATTCTTTTATTATAAGAAAATGTGTACAACATTCTTTAACAAGAAGTGATCAAAGAGTTCTCCTCAAAAATATTTCTCTTTCTCATGGTATGAAAGCTTAGTTGCTCTTTTCTGTCCTTTTTTATAGAGGCTGGCATGTTGTCCACCATGTGAAGTTCCATCTGACTCTTCACGTGCAATCTTAGTAAAAACTAGTGTCCACACTCTGTCCAGATTATGACCACTCCATTCATGAAGTGAACTTCCTACAAATCTTGACAATTTTATAAACACTAAGCAACTCACGCCGAAAAAGGTCTCAATCAAGGCACCGGCCTTCTGCTTTCTTGTTTACTGTCTCGTATTGGTTGAGGGACACATATGACCTTGGACAATCATCATCTTATGAGCTAGCTTTTTGGGGTTGAGTTAAGCTCAAGGTCCTTTTTTTAAACATGATATCACAGCCAGACCAATTTCATTTCTTTTTTACCCAATCTTGGTCCCCCATATCAAGTTATCCATGCTCCAATGTCCATCATTTTTGTTAAGTGCCCCTCCTAAACTAGAAACATCAAAAAGGAGACTTGCTGATGACTTTGATATCAAGGACTTGGGGATGTTCAAATATATCCTTATGCTGGAGTTTTCTACGTCTAAGGAAGGTAAATTTGTCAGTCAATGCCCATATGTGCATGACTTGCTCACTGAAACAAGCTTACTTGGTCACAAAGCTGTTGAAACATCGGTTGATCTTAAAGTTACAGTCCGTCAATATCTAAGATGTGGTGGGTGCGATACTTAAAGCTTGTCGAAAATAGTAAATTTGCTCCATACATGTCCAAAAATAACTTCTGCAGTAATCTTGGTGAGTCAATTCATGCATTCACTAAAAAAGCAACTCTTTGATGGTGAGTGCAAACTGTGAGATACTTGTAAGTTGCAAGGGACTCGTGGAAAAGGCTAGTTATTTAAGATATGGACATCTATGAACTGAAGTCTATGCTGATGTAGATTTGGGATAGCTAATGTAAGATCCAATTCTGGTTGTTGTAACCTTTGTCAGAGAAAATCTTGTGACATTGTAAGTACTAAACAAAATATGGTGGCCAGGCGCCGAGAGGTTGTGCAATGGTTGAATTTAGACTAGTTGCTCATGTGATTTGTGAAATGTGAAGTAAACAATTCGTAGAAGTTTTGAATATTTTCAGTATTCTTTGCAATAATAAAACAACAATCTCTATTGTGTATAATCTGGTTATTCATGACAGAACAAAGCATGCAGAAGTGAATAGGCACTTCAGTCAAGAAAGACTTGATAATGGGCTGTCTTGTATGCCATACATACCAACTGCCTGTCAAATTACTAATTTACTTACAAAGGACTACAAAAAATGCAAATCGACAGTTTGATAAGCATGCTGGCAATGAAGCTATCCACAAGCTGGTTGGGTGGAGTGTTGGAGAATAGAAGATTCAACTAGGATATTACTAGTAACTAAATCAGTGTACATTGTTTGTTTGCTGTATTATTTCTGCAGATTTACTCAAATCTTGTAGATTGGGATAGCTCATTATAAGTTAGCTCGTTTGTTTAGCTCCTCGTATTTTGATTTTTTTTTTCCTCCATCAGAAGTAGTTATGTACTGCATTCTTTGACAAGAAGCAGTCAAAAGTTCTCTTCATGACTTTTATCTCATAGATCTTAAAGTTAAATTTGCATTAATTTACTGGCCTTTTAGTATGACGTAATGACATTCTCAGGAAATAATATTTTATCATTCCTGTGCTGGGATCTGTAATAATACCTCTAACAATCTCATTTGGCAATATGGTTTAAGTAGCTCCCTGGTTTCTTCTTCAAAAGGAACTCCTTTATCAAGATAAGCGCAGAATTGTTCTTGTTTGTGCTACTGATTTTTGAATCATGATTCCTTTTCTTCTAATATCAAGATAAGCACAGAATTGTTCTTGTTTGTGCTACTGATTTCTTCATGGAACTACTCATATTCCTCCTGTCTGTATGTCATTCCTTCCACGTTCTTGATTCTTCTACTTCTGAAGAGTAGATGAGTAATAAATTAATCTCTTAATTTGATTGGTTAATCTGCTTTCAGGCATTGCTATCCAATGCAGAGCTGGCTAGACTTAGCAAGGATCTAGTATGTAGCTTTTTCCCTATGATATGTTGTTCTGACCTCATAATTCATCCCGCTGGATACTGACTAATTCTGTCAATTTTGCAGGCAATACTACGATGTGATCTTCCATCCTACATGGTTCCTTTTGTCCCTGATGACTTGATATTTGAGAAACCAGAGGTGAATCAATCTTAATATTTTCCATTCTACCTCTATAAATCTAAATGCTGTCTATGTTTGGGTGCGACTCTACAATTCACTTAGAATCAATGTCCTATAAGTATCTCCATGTTCGTTGATGTTTAGAAGCTATTTAAGTGTTGACTAGAGGCCAGCATCCAACCATCCAAGTTTGCACTGCTTAGTGGTGGGTGTCAAATAGTAAATTGGTTTTCCTAATTCCTAGAGTGAGGAAAGGGGGTTGGAATTAAGACTTTTAAATTTCTCGCACCATATTTCTAATATATACGTAGTTATTGATTGGAAGGTATGTTGGCCTTTTAGCCCAAATTTGGTGGGAACTTTTTTCAGCCTATAGATGCTCCGAATGATAAAAAAATTGACTTGTAATATGACTTCACATTGCTCAACGATACATGTTCCACATCCAATGGCAAATTTATTGGCCAAATCATGGGGTTCGTGAACCCATGGTCTTTCCGTAAAACTAGGTATTTTATGTATACATGTTTTCTAAAATTAATATAATATTATCTGCTAGCACCTGTGATACAAGAAGGTCAAATGGTGCACATGTTAAATATTGAGTTGTTCACCTAGAGGATTAGGATCAATTCCCATTGTATACATTTTTTCCTTCTTTTTTTTAGTGGTGCACCTATGTTCTAGAAATCCTAGATTCGCCTCTGTCCACATCAATGAATTTCAAGGTCCACATTGGCAGAAGCTTGAGCAGTCCATACATTTAAAAGCACCTTGTCTTCCTTAGTGTTTGTGAGAGTTTTGATTAGACTGATGCCTGAACCTTGTGACGGCTACTTCTATTTTCCGAGATTGGCTATATGTCCATTGATAGCTTTTCCTATGAGTGAGTATATTATATTGAAGCTTGAATTTATATAGTTGGCAGCAAGCATTAGAAAATCAGTTCAGGAACTTGTCAAAAAATATAACTAGTGCTGATGCTTAGATGTTTGCTACAATCTGAAAGCTGAGATTTTTTATGCAGGATGGTGGGGAAAAATTTACTAGCCTCTTAACAGCTATTAGTGCTTATGCGGAAGGATTTTCCGCAGATAACATAATTAGAAGAACTTTGTATTTGTGGAAGAAACTTGAGAAGCAAACTGTAGATACCATTCACCAAAAAGTTGCATCTGCCTGATAAGAGACTCGAGTCTTGAAAACTAATGGTGATGTAAAGAGTTCCCAATTCTGTCTATAGCTTTTTTGGGTTGTACTTATATTATAGTGAGATATTAAAGAGTAGTTTAGCAATGTTAATTGCTTTTTTTTCCTTGGAAATCCCTGGAAACGCACAACCTCTGCCGTTTGGGTGAGCATTCTGTGGTAAGCACTTTGTGGTTTCATGCTCAAGTGCTCACTATGCAATAGTTCGCAAACCACATAGGAGATGTAAACCACATTAGGCATGCAACAAGCTCATCTCTTCAAACTCTCTATGCAACTCCTAAAATATGAAGGTTGTAGATGGATTGCATGAAAATGATTCCTTCATTTCTCAACTAGAATAGCTGCAATTGACATGGTATCAGAGTCAAGTTTATCTCAATATATTGTTTCATCTAATGTTGAGGAAAATGACTCTCTTAGTGAAAGTAGGAAAAATATTTTTTATTGAATGAAGAAAATGACTTTCCTAGTAAAAGTAGAAAAATCAAGTTCCACAAGCAATATTTCACATTATTTGTGTACTCCTCACCTTCCAACACAATGCCTTAAAATTATGCATTGTGGAGTCTATTGATGAAAATATTGTTTTTGGTGAAGAACAAACAAGGCCTGGTAGTTGGAACATATTTGAAAAGTTCAAACAAAGGTGGTGGAAGAGATAATGTTAATAGTTGATATTCCATACTAATCAATGGCCAAGCACAAGGTTTCTTTCACTCTACTTGTGGTGAAGCTAGGGGATCCCCTCTCTCCAGCTCTCTTCATTTTATTTACAAAGGTACTAACCAGATCACTCAATGATTTATTTGAGAAGGGGTTGCACATAGGTTTTGACATGCCAAAATGGAGTGCAAACTTTAGTTGTTTTATGGAGATAATACAATCATCATTGTCCATGTGGGGCACAACATCTTACAAGTCATCATTCACATGCTTCAGCGAAGGTCGTCATAAAATACATGCTACCTAGTTTCTTGAATAGAAAAGGCCCCTCCATAAAAGATATAAAAATTATTGCTCAAGTAGATTTTGGCTGCAAGATTAGCTACTGGAAGTAGGGGTGTACAAAACCGAATCAAACTGAGTCAAACCGGAAGAAAAAATCCGACTATACTTGAGTTGGTTTGGTTTAACGAAAAAAAGTCAACCCGAGACCAAACCAACTTGATATTATATATATAATCTTTAAAATTTATTTTATACATAAAAGTATTTACTTTAATGTAATTTCTAAATATTATTTATACGTTTTCATAATTTTTATCTTTTAACATATTTTTTCAGGTTTTTTTAGACTAAGAATTTTGAATGGTCCAATAAAGGTTATAGTCCATAAATATTAGTAACTCTATTAAAGTTCAATTCAAAATCAAATCAATACTAATGTTAACAAAACAAATTAATTCAACACTAAGAATGGCAATAATGTTGAATATTTGTTCTTTAGTTTTACATTGATTTAGACATTTAAAATACACTAGTTTTTTGACACGTGCGTTGCACGTGATTACCAATTTCAAAAATATATGTTCTAGTAAATAGTATTGCTTATTTAAGCGAAGATTTGAATAATAAGTTTAGCAAAAAATAATATTGCAGATTCTTTTGTGAATGTTCAATGTGGATCGTCATATATATCTCTTATTCACGCAAACCTATGAAGATTGTCAGCGAATTTTTTTATTAGTTAGATGCAATTATGTATATATTTATTTCAATGTGTTGAGGTTCAATAATGTAATTAGTCTTATCTCACTAATATTATCTTATAGACAATATTTGTTTTGTATTTTTCTTGCCATCTAACCATATGTGCTTTACATGTGTATTCTACGTTAAATTGTTTAGATGTCATATGAACGTGTGAAGAGAACAACTACATTTTATATATTCACATATTTTCATATTTGTTGTGAGTTTTTTTTTAAAAAGAACTCGGAACATTTTAAAATAGTATAATTTGAAATTAGAAGATCTTGTTAACTTGATAATACATTTGTGACATATATAATACTTTAATTTAAATACAAATACCTACCCAAATTTAAGTATATATTTGCATTAATGAAAATATTTATCTCATAAAATTAGCTATTAAATAAATAATAAAAATTAAACTAATACAAACTTTAACTGGCGTTCTTACAAGTCAATATGAACATTTTTTTCGTCTAAAATACTGAAATATAAAGGAATAGTAATAAGTAAAACAAAAGGGCAATGTTTATATAGTATAATAACTATTTTGAAGCAAACTTCCTGGAATTCTAAATCACATAAGTAACATTAATAAATAAAGTCATTCTTTTGTCTTGAGTATCAAAAACAAATCGTGACAATTCTCTAAATTTTAGAAAATACATCACAAGAGAAATTGTTAACAAAATCAAATGAATTTAGTCTACATCATCTTAACTTCATATATTGGAACATTACATACTAATGTGTATATTAAGCAAAAAAATAATTATTATATCATCAAAATTATATTATTTTCCTCAAGTACTCGAGGTTATGGAGCCCTCTTAGGATAGAACAACTTACTTCATCAGAATAGTGGTACCTCATATTCCGCTAAACTTTGAACTCACTCAACAACAATAAATCACACAAAAAATTAAAATGCAAGAAGAAGAAGAGTAGAAGATTAGAAAAAATTGTGGTTGGAAAAGGAGAGGAAGTCCCTCTATTTATAGTCAACAAATGGTAGAATGAACAAAAAAAATTTTGTCTTATTTGAAAAGTCATGACATATTGAAAAGTCACAATACTTTAGAAAAGTCACAACTTATTAAAAAAGTCGCAACTCTTTGGAAAAGTCACAACTTATTGAAAAAGTCACAACTCTTTGAAAAAGTCACAACTCTTTGGAAAAGTCACAAATTATTGAAAAAAGTCACAACTCTTTGGAAAAGTCACTACTCATCGAAAAATCACAACACTTTGAAAAAAGTCACAACTTATCGAAAAAGTCACAACTCATCGAAAAAGTCACAACCTATGTTAGGGATATTTTAGTAATTTAACATTCAAGTTAGGAGTTCATGCTTTTAAGGTAATATAGATAACTTGATTTTAATTTTTCTTTAATGTTTAATCATGTAATTAATACATATTAGACTTATTTTAGCATGATTTAGTACTTTTAAATTATAATAATTTTCATTACGACTTATCAATTTGCGATATTTATTTTATACAATTTCATTATTATTTTTTATTGAATATTTTAGGGTCATCACTCATCTCGTATTTTGTGTTATATTCTTAAGAAACACCTTACATTGTTGTATTTTGGTTGGACTAAAGAAATACTTGGAGTTCAAGTTAATTATATGTTTGTACGAATACTTTACCGGAAAAATTCAAGGTTTATTAGTTTGTTGTGATTTAAAAATTCGACACAAATGGCTTGGTTTGGTATTTGAATAATTCGAACCAACCCAAAAAATCTGAGATTGAAAAACACGAAAAAATTCGAGTTTTATTAGTATGGTTTGATTTATAAATTTAAAAATTTGACACAAATGGTTAGGTTTGATATTTGAAAAATTCAAACCAACCCGATCATGTACACCCCTAACTGGAAGTGTTTGAAATGTAGTGAAATTGCAAGTGCTATGATAAGAGGGACACTGGAGCATGGATATGCAGTTTTAGATGGTTATTGTCATATCCTTATGACTGTAAATGAAGGAAGCAAGACATCATTGAAGCTTTATGACAAGGGAAGGTTCAAATATTTTTTTATATCATATGGAGCTTGGATTAGCGGGTTTGTGCATATGAGAAAAGTCTTAGATGCTGACGGTCATTTTTAAGAGGTCGTTACGATGGAGTTTTGTTGTTAGTTGTCGCACATGATACAAAAAAAAATATTTTTCCTGTTATATTTTGTGTAGTAGATAAGGAGTGTGATGCTGCATATGAGTATTATTTTTTTTAGAAACTGTTAGACATAGTCCTAATACTTCAGAGTTGTGCATAATTTCTTATAGGCATCCAAGCATAGGAAAAATGATATCAAAGTTTTACTCTGAAGCGCACCACGGTGTTGCACGTGGCATCTTGGTGAAAATACCCGTAAAAATTTTCATTGTAGAGATTTTTTTGGACTTTATTATCATGCAACAAAAGCATATCGGAGAGATGTGGTCCATGATTATTTTGAACAAATCAAAATTATCAATGCGAAAGTCGCGGATTATCTTGAGAATGCTGAATTTCACGAATGGAGTAGAGCATATTTCTCAGGAAACATGTAAACTTTCTTACTAGTTCGAACATAAGTATTGCAGGTTCCCAATAATTAATGTGGTTGTTGAAACAATTATTGTAGTTGTTGGAGCAACTATAGTTATTGAAACAAATTTTACAATTGTTTCGGCAACTACAGGGACATTAAAATAGTTGTTCCAAATATGCAATCTTTATTTAAAATCAGCAATCCTTTGTATTTTAGGTTCTTGATATTTTTCAATTTTTATATTTCAGATATAATGTATTGACTTCAAATATTGTGAAGTATGTTATGCAATGTTCAATGAGGTGGAAGTTTCAACCTTGTTGCCTATGGCAATAATCGTGACTATAAACAAACTCGTGACTATGGCAGAGCGGTACGCTCTTCTCTCTTGCAACCCCTACTCTAATCAAAAGACTAAAGACCCCTACTGAAGATAGGTCGCCAAACTACGACCGAGAGTTTCGCCTTTTGAAGCGCCAATCGCGTAGGATGATCGGGCCAGGCCAAGTCAGAAGGCTTTGATGACTCAAGGTTCATATTAGGGAAAGGAGAGTGAGGGGAAGAGGGGAAACCCTCGGCCCGATCATCCAATTCACTCCAAAGAATTTTTCATTACTGTCCTGTTGAATGATATAAGAGATGGTCAGAAAATTTTATAAGAGACAGATGGCATATGCCAAGTTAAAAAACACTTTTGTCCCTTCAGCTGAAATCAAAATAATGGCTAATAAGAATTTGGGAAATAAGTTATTGGTTCATCAAATTGATGAAGATAACTTCAGCGTCACCGTGGATAATGGGATCACAATGGTCCATCTTCGAAGCAAAATGTGTTTGTATTGAGAGATTGACTTGGACAAAATACCATGCCAACATGCTTTGGCAGCGCTCAAGCATAAATATTGCATAACACAATTAATATATAATTGTGGAAACAACTTCTACTGTTGTTGAACAACTGAAATAGTTGTGGAAACAACAAGTTCAATTATCTAATAATTACAGTAGTATTTAAATATTGCATAACAAAATCAAGATTATATAGCTATATAATTTCTTTGGAAACAACTAATTAGTAGTCCAACAACAACTTCAGTTGTATTGTACAACTTCTATTGTTGTTGGATAATTAAGGTAGTTATGGGAACAACAAGTTCAGTTGTCCAAGAATTACAACTGTTGTTTAACTATTGCATAACACATTTAATTTTATGTAGATATAATCTTACTTGTTTTTTTGTCTGATAAATAGGATCAACATTTGCCTTGTAAGCAGGTGTTGCAACCATGTATTTAATCATTCTTAGAATTGTTCTTCAAGGTGAAGAATCCTTGGCAAATCATTGAATTGTCGGAATAGCTTCAAAAGCCCAGTCTACAATATATACATAACATATTCAAATAATAATTTAACTAAAAATCATAAAATGAAAACACTATTTAATTACTTACGGCTAATGCCCACGGAAAGCCATGAAAATTATACTGAGATTTGGTTAAATCTAGTTCTTTCAAAATATAGCTAATGGTAAGATTAAAGCTTACTCGACCCCATGAATATGAATCAAACACACTTTTTTTCGATGTTATTTTTAAACAATGAATTTCGATCTTCTTATCTGCACTTTTTTAACACAATATACGATGCAAAAAGCAAGTCATACTAATAGCAACCTTTTACTTTTTGGTCAAGTTTGGATCACACATTTTTTCTATGAGTACAACAACATCTGAGATTTACCCACTTTATCAATCAAAATTTCACCTTCTTTTTCAATTTTTGCTAATTGCTGACTTGGAGGAGGAAGAGAATGACATCGAAGTTCAGTCATAATAGCAAATTCATTAATGCTAAAACAAATAGGCAAATCATTATAATCCATCCAAATCCCTTTTTTCTTTTTAGAAAATATACGACGAAGACAAATGCCATGTACTAACTTCATTGGAAATTGTATTGTTACATCTTTATCCAACTTAAAAAGTGATCAAAGCAAGATTTTTTAAAATCATTTTCAATATGTTGTGCGATTAGAATTTTTCTAAGCTCAACAAATTGAGCTTTAAAATCGACTCTCACATTGATCCTTGAATCATAAGACCCAGACACATTCAAGTGAGTCTTAAATTTTGTATGTATTATTGAAAATGATTTTGACATAATTTGGAGAGGATTCAATACCTTCTTCTTCTTTTTCATCTGATTGCTCACTTTCACTTTCATCACTTTTTTTCTCTCTACTTGATTATCTCCATTACTCTCATCGTCTTTTTTCTCTTCGTTTGAATTTTTGTTGCTATTCTCATCACTTTTTTCTTCACTTGATAGGTCACTGCTGCTCTTACTATTTTTTTCCATCTCACTAATTGCTTGTCGCTATTTTCGTCCCTTTTTTCTTCTCTAGATGTGATACTTTGAAGTATTGCAATATCTCTTTTTCTAACAGTAGTTAAGCTCTCAACATTTTCTCTACTTTGGATTGGATGAAGATGTTCCAATTCTTTTCCTCTTATATTGAGGTATTATATCTATATAAAAATTAGTAAATAGTATAAAATTAACTTAATAGAATTAGTAGAAAAATAGTAATTACAGTACATTAAACACCAATAATTATATTATTTGTCCTATAATTAATCAATTGATCAACAACTGAAAATAGTTGTTCAACAACAGCCGTAGTTGTGGGGACAACTTCTCTAGTCGTTCGACAACTACAAGCAATTGCTGGACAATTTTGTATCTTACAGATATGTCCAATTATTCCTACAAAAAACTTCAATAGTTGTCTAGACAACTACGAAAGTTGTTGGCTGAAATAACTAAATTGAATTCACTAAATTCATTAACACAAAATAATGTTTATACTTACCAAAAAGCTCTTTTGAGCTAATTTCAAGTTCAAACAGAATAAATGTGCTGTGAAAAAAAAAACTAAAAAAATATAATAGGCAGATGATAATGATTTTCTTCTTTATGAAACCCTAGTTTTAATCTTTTAAAATAGAAAAGAGAAGAAAATTTACCTTGTATGAGGAAGAAAACACAATAAAAAAGTTTGATGATTTTGAAGTTGAAGAGGAAGCAAAAATTTTGAAAAAGAATGTGCTCTCTTTTCTTTGGAACGTTTTCCCTCGTCTCGTCGTTCCTCTTGAAAGAAAAACTTGAAAAACTATTGGAAATATGTTAATCCCTATTATCACAATTTCAAAATACTATTTTCAGTCTTAAAGCTTTTAAAATTTTTAGTTTAATCCCTTTTATTAATATTAAAAATAAAAAATTAGAGAAAAAAGATAAAAAGGGTCCACTTATTCCATTTTTTTAATTGAAAACTTACAAGGCAATTTTTAACTCATTTTTCCTTCGAGATAGGGGTAAGACTTTGATAGGTGTTATAATGAATTAGAATTAATTATTCCATGAATAGCCTTGGTCTTAACTAAACCCAACTCAAGGTTTCTCAACCCAAAAAATGTATTTATTTCTGATTTTCTCAAATTCCAAAATAACAATCAATGAACAACCAGACATTAGCTTGAGTGAGAATAGACTATCTCTAGTTTATATTACACTGAGTTGGTATTAATTATCATACGTAATTATTTCAGTTCATGTTAATCATATAAGAACTTACCAATAATAATGTGTCAGATTACAATAAAATAACATATTTCATTGTGTTTGTTGTGTTAGGTCAGGAATTAGTGGTTGACATTGTAACGTAGATATGAAGAGGAAAGGCTAGCCACCAACGATGGCTAATAAGTGGTCATGGACACATGAATTGTAGGGTTCAATCGCGAGTGTGGGGTTTTGAATGAGAGAGAAGAGCGCATTTTAAAAAAATCTAATACAACTTTTTGAGGTGTAATTTCTATTGATTTTTGTTTCGATATAGTTTTATCATTTATGTTGCAGTTTCTGGGGGTGTTGATTAAATTTTTTGATATTTACTGCTAATTCAATTTTAGGCCACAAATTTAATAAGATTCAAAAGCACACTTAAACTATCCATTTTTTTGAGTTCATATGAAAACTGTTAAAAGTGTGGGTTTTATACCTAAACTATCACTTAAAAAACACATTTTTCTCTTTTATTACACTCTTATCATGGTGTGTGTAATACACTCTCTTTATTTAAAAAAATTATTACATCACACTCCACATGGACAAAACATTTCACCTCGATAAAAATTAAATAAATTATTAGTAGTAGTTAAAGTTAAAGATTAAAGTATTACTATTCCCCCAAAAAAATTATAAAATAAAATGTAAAATAGTTTTTTTACCCCACTCCATCCTTCTTCTCACCGTACTCACCCATTCCATATTTTTAGCTTTTTTTAAAAAAATAAATAATTCATACTTCATCTCCCTCCCTCCCCCCCCCCCACCCAAATCCCTTCAAATAATAATTTAGATATTATTTTTAAAAAAAATATTATATCCCACTCACATAACGTTCTGCTTCCAATTTTTTTTCTCTTTTTTTGTATTAGATATATAAAAGTATTTTTTTTACATGCTGCAAGATTTTTTTAAATTTATTTATTTATTTATGTTATATTCGATACGCAAGTAGAACCAAATAATTTTCTAAAAATATGTGTGCACATCTAACACAAAACAAGAAGAATGTAAAAATAAATAAATAAATTAGGAACGGAAATAAAAGGAGTGGGGGGGGGGGGGGGGGTTGTCGTGGGAGGTGGAGGGAGGAGATGGTGGATTGAGGTGAGAAAAATATTTGTAAAAAGAATATTTTTTTTATGTTTTTGGATATTAATACTTTAATATTTAGTTTTTAACTAATATTAATAGTTTATTTAATTTTTGCCTAGTGGATATTTAATCCATGTGAAAGGTTTTTGCAAGTAACAGAGAGAGTGTATTACATACACCATTGATGTGTGTTTCTCAAACTAATAAGTAATAGTTTAGGTATGAAACTCACACTCTCAATAATTTAGATATGAAACCCAAAAAAGGAAATAATTTAAATGTGTTTTTGACACTTAAAGCTAAAATTTAACGATTAAAGTTTAGTGAATATTTGATAAACTTAAAGGGTAAAAAATGTTCATTGATATATTTTTTTTAAAAAAAGCTATTTTAAACTTTAACAAAATTCTATAATATAAAAATGTGAAGAAGAGGACTATCGAGAACAATTTTATCTATTACTTCATTAGTCCAATAATACTTGTCCACTATTAACTTTGCACACTTCTTAAAGAATTATGGATAGAAGGGGAATTTTACTATATTACCCTTTAAATGTAATAAATACAATATCGTGGAAATTATAATAAGAAAATGACTATAATTAATGATGAGGGTATATTAGAAATTAAGTATAAAATTATCTATTAATTTTATAAATGGACAAGTATTATTAGACATCTCAAAATAGTATAATGAAGCATTATTATTGGACGGGGAGAGTAATAAAAAAACTAACTTAAGACATTGATACATAATGCAGCAAAAATAGTGAATTTAACCAAAAGATCAAGAAAGTTGCAGAGTAAATTATGATGATCATGTAATCTTCCATGCATTTGGGAAGAGTAAAATGTGGGGCCCATTACCTATGTTACCACATAATAAAAGTGACCAAAAAGTACGTAAATGTTTCATTTAGCTATTTCCTCACTACTTTATAAGAAAAACATAAATAAGGGAAATTGGGGAGGAGATTACAATGTTAAAATCAAATCCTCACTAATAAGGTGGGAGTTTAGATAGTCAAACAATTGATTTGCTAAGATTCTCCTTTTATAACCTCACTTCAATTCATACTCTTTCTGTTTATTAAATATTTGTCATACTCCTTTCGTCCTATATTAGTTAATCATCTTACTAAAAATAATTGTTCCATATTAGTTGTCCACTTAACTAAATTAAGAAAACATTAATTTTTTTTCTTATATTACACTTGTAATTAATTCTTTTTTAAAGTATTCACGTTTGTTTGTAAAATTCTCAAGAAATTTTTTAAGGGGTGACTTAGTAAAATTATCTTGTTATTTATAATTTTTTAATATGCGTGTCGAAAAGAAAGTGATCAACTAATATGGGACGAAGGGAGTAATTTTTTTAAGTCAAACAATTTATATTTTGGTGAATATTATTAAATATTTTTTTTATTATATTAATATGAAAAAAATTACAATTAATATTTTTTTTACAGTTTTAAATATATAAATTTTATTTTTAAAATATCAAATTAATTAATCTAATTTAACTTTGAAATTTACTCAAATAAGCAAAATGAAAACTTTTTAAAAATAGATGGAGTAACATATTTAGTTTCTCTCTAATAAATGTAGACAGTCATTAATATAGTAAAAATATATATTAAATTGAGATTAAAGGATAATAACTAAAGATAAATTAGGAGTGTCCACCAACTTTTAAAAAAGTAGTAGTCCATTTATAGAGATAATCAAGTTTGTACTTTGTTTCATTTTAACTAATGTAAGATTGATTTAATTTTGAAGTGCCGAATCAAATTTTGTTTTGAAAAATAAGTATTGTTTATGTCTAATTTACGTATATTGACAATAGAATATCATTATACTTTAAATTAATCAACAACAAAATTAATTAATTGTAATAGAAATTGATTACATATAGTAGATTACTTACTTTATTTTTTAATTTATCAGTTAAAGCTTGATATTGCTTTTTCTTAATAAATTTCATGAAAATATTATATTTGAGGAATTTGAGTTTTCACAAACTTTATTTTTGTAGTAAAAAATTGATAAGATAAAAGTTTTACGTACAAGATAGAACTATTATATTGATCATGTTTTGAATATATAATTTATTGACAATTAGAGATGTAAATAAGTGGGAAGATGGTCCGAAATTTGAACTTTGATGAAAATTGATATAACAATCCTAAACTTTGGACCACTAAATCAGTCAATTGTAAGTGATTGTCTCACATGCACTATTTAATTAATTAAATTAGTCAATTAGTTAACTAATTGATTTTAAAAAATTATTAGATATTTTATAAATTAAAAAGTCAAAAAAGAGAAATTTGTATTATTTAACAAACAATTGCCGATCTTTCCTCTTCCCCAAACTTTTTACATCTACCAAATATGACAAAGTGTCTCTTTTTTTAACTCTTCTCAATTGTGTTTCTGAATTTGTCATGGTAACGTAGATGTGTGATAGTTCTTGGCAGCGTGACTGGTGTTCAACCAAACTTGATAACATACTAAAATTGTGGATGTGTGATTGTTCCGGTGTTCAACATAACTTGAAGGTTAGTCCTTTTTTTGTGTTGTCTAACCTTAAAATTGAATTTTTCATCAGAAATTATCTAGGGTTTGGTTATTATTGACGTCATTGTTGATTTTGAAGTAGAACTTTAGGGTTTGTCGATAAATTAGGATTTTTACTAGTCTAAATTTGTGTCTTGTAGTTGTGATTGTTCATTATATTTGGGTTGTATGTATATGCATATACCAATGTATGACTCGCTAAATTAGAATTTTTCCTAGTTTAAATAGAATAAATCAATTCCCCCCAAATTATTTGATTTGTAAGAACCGGATGTTTTCTTCAATTTCTTCTATTTATGTAAGGTGAATATGACATAATTTCAGGAATGTATGCTTTTAAATATAGGGAAAAGGGCCAAAAATACCCCTCACATAGTGAAAATGACTCAGAAATATCATTTTTCTACCTTTTGGTCTAAAAATATTCTCACATTTTGATCTAAAAATACCCTTCACCTTTTTTCTAGTCAAAGATAGTCCTCCTTTAGTAGTGTGGAAACATGTCCGAAAATTCAGGCGATATAACTATAGAGGAAATTCTCTCTCCGGAAGAAAAACACCTCCTAGAATATGGTCCCCTAAATACACAAAATCACCATCCCTAAACCCCCCGACCCACTGGAACCCGGATACAACTAGCTCCATGATAGAAGACAACCAAATACCACAAACTTTTAAGGAAATCCTTATTGATAAACCAAAGACTTTGAATCATACATACGTAACACTCAAATGGAAAAATACCATGGAGGAGGAAACCTACTTCCAACATGAAGCAATTGTCCTAATTGATGAAGAACATAAAGATTATATCAACCATGGTGTCTATATGTGATAATCAAAATATCCGGGAAACAGTTAACTCACGCGTACCTGAAGAACAAACTGACAGACACATGGAAGCTCACCAAACCGCTAACATTGATAGACCTAGGGTGGGATTACTATATTGTCAAACTCAGTCGAGTGCAAAATATGCATAAAATTCTGCACGAAGGCCTATGGTTCGTTGCTTGGAATTTTCTATCAGTGAAGAGATGGGAGCCAATTTTTGTGCCCAACAATCCACCTTAACCTGCATAGCCATATGAGCTAGGCTACCCCAATTATGAACTGAATTCTATGACAAAAACACACTAGAAAAAGTTGGATGAAAATTGAGGGCACTACTTGTTGACAGCCAATTTTGGCCTAACATTTTCAAAATTCGTAACTTTTATATTTTTTTTAATATTCATTTCATATGTTGCATTTGTTAATATTTATTTTGATATTTTGCACAGTCTAAAAATCCATTCAATATGAATAAGATTTCATAAACAGATATTTTATTAGCTAGTAATTTCGGTCCATCATTTTATATAATGGTATTGTACTATAGATTTTTTATTTTCTATTTAACTCATTTCTTAGTCATTAAGTGGGGGGAGGGGGGGGTGATGAATTATTTTTTAGGAGGGAAGAATTTCTTAAATGGAAAAAACCCTAATTTTTTCCTCGCCCACTTTACTTCCTTAGCCGCCACCACCCAAAGACCCCAATCAGATTCAAACCAATTTGTTCCTTTCTTTCTCGTTGCTGCCCAGTAAACCGGAAACCACCACGCTTCTACCATCTTCTTATACCAAGAAACCAAACAGCCTCTTGCTTCACTATTTCAGCCACCAAACAACTCCATCTCCTCCACCTTTTTGACGCATTTTCCGGTGAGCTTCCACCACCCAACCAGCCGCCTAAAGCAGCTCTCTCCAACAACAGCCTAAACCTCACCCATTTCCCTTCCAAATCAACCTTCAAACACCCAACAACCACCGAAAATGACCAACACCTCCAAACACCTATTTCACTCTTTTCCGACAACTCCATGAACTCCGAACCACCAGACCCACCTCCATAACCATCGTTGTTGCCAACAGCTCAACACCACCAGATCTTCACCGCATCGCTGATCTTCTGATGAGCTACAATAATCAAAGGTTCAAACTCCGGCGAGGAGCTCATGAACCGGAGCAACACAACAAGGTCAGGTATTTTCATTTCAGTTTCTAAATTTAGAGATTTTATGTTAGGTAGATATTATAAATATGAGTTCATTTTCTTAGATCTGTATTAATTTGTATTTGCTCGATTATATTTATTACAAGTTTGATTTCATTGCTTTTGTTTAAGCCTACTTCCGGTGATTATGTTACTGTCGTTGTTTAATTTTGTTGATTTTCTTATTGTTGGTTTCTCGCTCGACTTCACTGTTTCATGATATTAATTTTGCCATTTTATGTTCTGAAAGTAATGTGCTCTTTATTTGTTTAAGTTAAAGTAGTTTTTGCATTTTTGATACATGAATGTATGTGATGGTTTTTTATTTTATTTTATTATTTTCTCCACTTTCCAATAACTTTAGATTTGCATTGCTGCTCCATTTGGCTCACATATATTTAGTCTTAATTAATTTATTTGGATTGATTTCATTCACCGTTTAAGAAGATATCAACAAATCTTGTTTTGTCAATTCCATGTGGCTACCTTTTGTTGTTTGTTCTTTTTTAATATATTATTTTTGTTGTATGTTTAAAATTAGTCAATGAGAAAATTTCTCCGTCGATTTTGGAGGCCTCCACATTTGAAAAGACGGAAATTTAGTTTAAGTTTATATAAGTTTTATGTTAAAATTAGCCAATGAGAAAAATCTCTCCGTCGGTTTTAGAGGCCTTCCCATTTTAAAAGACAAAATTTTAGTTTAAGTTTATATATTTTATTTGTTAAAAATGACCAATGAAAAAATCTCTCCGTCGGTTTTAGAGGTCTTCCCATTTTAAAAGACGGAATTTTAGTTTAAGTTTATATATTTTATTTGTTAAAAATGGCCAACGAAAAAATCTCTCCGTCGGTTTTAGAGGCCTTCCCATTTTAAAAGACGGAATTTTAGTTTAAGTTTATATATTTTATTTGTTAAAAATGGCCAACGAAAAAATCTCTCCGTCGATTTAGAGACCTTTCCATTTTAAAAGAAGGAATTTTAATTTAAGTTTATATATTTTATTTGTTAAAAATGGCCAATGAGAAAATCTCTCCGTCGATTTCGGAGGCCTCCCTATTTTAAAAGACGGAAATTTAGTTTAAGTTTATATTTTTTGTATGTTTAAATTGGCCAATGAAAAAATTTCTCCGTCGATTTTGGAGGCCTCCACATTATAAAAGACGGATATTTAGTTTAAGTTTATATTTTTTGTAAGTTAAAATGGTCGATGAAGAAATTACCGTCGATTTCCAAGGCCTTTCATGTTAGTAAGACGGATTTTTATTTTAATTTATTATTTATTTCATTTATTTTTATTTTTATTTATTTACTATTAACACTTTTGCTAAGTGTGTTTACAGGTACCCCGGAGATGCTTCTCATTGAAGCTATTCGAATTAGGTTCGAATTATACTCTTATTCATTATTGTATATTATTGACGATAGGCAAATTTAGGCCGATTCTTATATTATTGTTTTATCATATTACTTGTGTATATTACATCTTTATTATACTTGTACAATATTTTATCCTACTCCTCGATTTGAAAAAATGAATTCAATCGGGATTCACATTTGTGGATTTCGAAGGATGTCTAACCCCTTTACTTCGAAATAACCTGAACCCCTTACTTAGAATCTAATGGGTTCGTAGATCATTTAATGGTTTCCTAGTTTTCCTAAAATTAGGTGGCGACTCATTTAAAATTCTTATTTTCTTAAAATCATTTTAAAATTGAATCAATTGATTATTTTTTGAGTCACCGCGACGTTTCGCCCTATTCGAATAGAGTATGGATGTAAACAGAATGGCAACTCCGCTGGGGATATAGAGGTTCTGACTATTATGAGTTCATTTTTTCAAATTGAGTAATTATTTTATTGTGTAATGCATTATATCTTGTATATTTTGTTGATTATTTGTATAATATATTTGTTATTTAGTCATTATTTGTTTAAACTTTATATACATTGTCATTGCATTCATGACATTTTCCGACATGTATGTATAGTATATTAAAGAACAGTTTTGCAGAATCGCAGCCGGACCTTTTTATACTCAACCATTTTCCGGAATGATCGGCAATTTATTAGTTCGTCATGCGTCTAATGGTTGTCGTGAGTTCTAGCCTAAGTTGTCCACTTGGGTTCCCGGTTTTTCAAAAGTCACTCTTAGTTAACTAGCGTAGAGTGAAACCAAATCCCGATTTCGAGCGCATTTTGAACTAAGTCGACCCAACACCCAAGGCGTGTTGGACCCATTAGTAGTCTACCTCGTGTCTATTTGGCCTATTGGTCATTAAAAGACAATCATGTTTATGTGTTAAATTTGAAGGATGTATACGTCATTTGACAAAACAATGTCCCTTCGGATAGGGAGTTTAAGAGTTTGTTTGAGTCAAAGAATGATCAAATTACAATTGCATTTGAAGACGTTGCCATTTAAAGATGAAATGAAATCAAACAAAGGGATCGTCAATTGAGGCATAGCTTAGGATTGTACCCCTGCGTGGGACTGATTATTTGTATCCTCTTTTTCCTATTATGTATCTCCATTCAATTTTATTCATAAAGTTTGTATAAATTCAAATTTTGGGACAATGTTGTCAAATGACGTAATACATCCTTCAGATCGATAAGCCTACCCTTGGCATAAAATGGTCACATAATTGTATAAAACGCGCAATAATTGTTTATATGCTATGTGATATAATTGAGTTTGTTTTCAATCAAAGTAGTGCTTATGTGTTTAATTAATTTATTTTTAATTTTTGGTGATATTTTGCATTATTTATTATGAATACAAATTAACACTTTTATCTTTTGAGTTTATCTTCTTTTTAAACGAGAGATTGTTTTATGATAGAATTTAGAAGTCATTGTTCGTCCAAAGTTGCAAGAGACAAGAGGATTCGCGAAGTTCAAGTGTTTATATTTCATAATACATTAATCTCAAGTCAAAAACATAAATCAGGGGAGTCTTTAACTATGATGTCGCACTCATTTATTTTTCATTATTTTTGCATGTTGGCTCTGCTTTCACACATTTTAAATATTTTTGCAGGAAAACCATCCCCGACGACAGTCAAGGATGGTCATAACAATGTTTGGTTCTCGTGGATAATTGGGAGAAGACACAGTTCCAAGAGACATTAAAAAAAATACAACAAGTGACTACTGTAAGAAAAATGAGAGACCACATTCAACATGCAATACAAAGGTCGACAGTTAAGACGATACAAGAAATCGCTCCGAGTTTGTCTAAATTCTAAAGTTGTTTTATGTCATATCTGAATGAACTACGCGAATCTGATTCTCATCTCGGTGAGATACGTAGGCAACCCTTCTTGGGTTCGGTATCCATTTTTTCAAATTTCAAAAAAATAAAAAGTAAAATAGTTTGTGCATATTTTTCAAAGCCTTATCTGAACAAACTATGCGAACCTGATTCTCATCACGGTGAGATACGTAGGCAGCCCTTCTTGGGTTCGATATTCATTTTCTCAAAAGTAAAAAAAATAAAATATTGTGTGCATATATTCAAAACCACATCTGCATGAACTATGCACACCTGATTCTCATCTTGATGAGATACGTAGGCAGCCCTTCTTGGGTTCAGTATTCATTATTTTAAATTCAAAAAAAAAAATTGTGTGCATATTTTCAAAGTCATATTTGCATGAACTACGCACACCTGATTCTCATCTTACTGAGATACGTAGGCAACCTTTCTTGGGTTCGGTATTTATTCATCCTTTCAAAAAAAAACTTTATTTACATATTAAAAGAGTCATGTCTTCAGCTCAAATGAGACCAATGCAATTAGGAGCATGTAAACGTATTCGATATGATGAAGAGGACTAACTTTGTGGTAAACCATAGATTCGTTTGGTACCTCTCATTATACTTTTGTGATGCTTGAAAATTCTCTTGCATGCATTCAAGATAAGAATAAAACCAACCTCATGATTTAATGTGCATTGTGTGGTGAGCTTTTAGATCAAAATTCATTTGCATCGCACTGTTGATCTAAAACTTGGCTTGAATGTTTATCAAGGCGAAATCCTGAGCTATGTTTGGTTTGGGAAAGGATTGTAGGTTTTCTTTGACCCGATTGTGCCTTTCAAAACCTACCAAATGACATTGATCCCTAGTTTTTCTCACTTTGAGCCTGAAGCCTTTCTTTGTACAACCACATCTTAGACACTATCCCTTTTTAGTGTTTTCATGCACTATCCCTCTTTTGGCTCAACCTTCTTGAGTGCACCAAGAGTGTGCAAATTATAAGAGAAGATCCATGTTTGAAGTTGCCAAAGACAAAAGATACAAAGTCTCCCAAAATCAAGGAAGCAAAAAAATGATTTTAAAAAAAAAGGGTGGAAAGAAAACAAGAAAGACAAAAACACTCCTACAAGGTCAATGAAAGACGAGAAGGGAAAAAAATCCAACAAAAGAGGAGAAAACTTCAAAACAAAGGGGTGAAAAAGAAAAAAAATCCAACAAATAAGAATTCAAAAAAAGTTGGAAAAAAAAAACAGGGGACAATAAAGAGGATCAAATGCCAAAGGTGTATCAATCATCAAAAGCACAAATTCACTGTGACGCTCAAGAAGTAATTTACTCACTCTTATCCCAAATATATATCCTATCCATCCCTAAGCCTACATTATAAGACAATAACAAGTCCTACATGATCTCATTCTAAATGTTCTCACATTAGTGGAGATTTACATAAGGGCCAAGCATATGGTATCACAGTTGCAAGCATTGAACATTCTTGTGAGTGTGAGTGGACTTCAAAAAATGTCCTGCAATAAAACATTTCAACTATGTGTGAAATATGACTTTTCTTTATGTGAGGGCACTTGAAACATGGAGATTGGTACAATTCAAAATCTTTGTTTGAAGAAAGATGAATAAATCTTATTGATACTTAAGTATGTTTGAGGTACCACTTGAAACTGTGAGAGTTACCTTGAATTCAATCGTAATTAGAAAAAGAAAAAAAAAGATTTACATGCGATCCTAACTGCTAGTACCAATTGTAGTCGAGACTTGACTATCTCTTCACATTCTTTATTCTTCAAAAAAAAAAAATTACATTTTTTTTTGTTGTCCGTTGTAAAACGTGACATTAGGTTAACCTTTTAAATGTGAAACATATATTTTACTTCATTGAGTTGCCGTCTAAAAAATGTGACATGTCTTTTATCTCTAGGCTTTGAATATCATAAGAAATATCATTTTCCTATTTCATCATGTTCATATTGTACAGTTTCTACTGATGATCTTGGCTCAGATTCTTTGCAGCATTCATCATCTACATGATTGGAACTACATTTGACCTGATTCCTGGCTCAACATGATATGTAGGCGCCGCGACGGCTCGATCATATACCCAGTGTCATGTTCTTTTTTCCTTGTAATAAAAACTGGGACAGAATTTTTGAAAATATCTCAAAAATTCACAATAAAGGTGTTATCTCCAGCAACTCAAGATTGGAGATCATTTTAAGATTTGCCAAAAGTTCTAATTGGGACAGAATTTTTGAGGAAGACCTCAAAAATTCCAACAAGTACTGTCAGGAGTTTGATAGTCAACTTCAAATGATTCATCATGAAGTTCAAAGTCAACTTGCAAATCTTCAGCATTGTCATGACGAGCCAACAATGCCTCGTATAAATCTCCAATAAGACATGAGTCACAATAAACACAAAATGGTCAAGAGTAAAAATGTTGGTTGCTCACATGTGTCAAAGTGATCAGACATTTGGTACACATTCTCTTTTAAAGAATCTTTTCTCAAGGTTTCTTGACTAAGTCACTAGCTAAGGCGACATTATGTCTACCAATTTTTCCTTCTCAAGTACAGAAACAGGTGAAAGCATTGAAGCGATGACGCTTTCAAGACAAATCATCGAGTCATCCACCTCGTTACAGTTGGACAATTATCGAGTCATCCACCTCGTTACATTGGACAATCATCGAGCCATCATCCACCTCGTTACAGTGGAAAATCATTGGGTCATCCATCATTTGCATTTTTCATAGTATTTTTAGTTGCCGAGAGGGCCATTGCATTTTCATTTTGCCAAAAGGGCCATTGCATTTTCATTTGCCGAGAGGGCCATTGCATTTTCATTTTACCAAGAGGGCCATAGCATTTTCATTTGCCGAGAGGCCCATTGCATTTTCATTTGCCGAGAAGGCCATTGCATTTTTCATTTGCCGAGAGGGCCATTGCATTTTTCATTTGCCGAGAGGGTTATTGCATCTTTCATTTGCCCAGAGGGCCATTGCATTTTTCATTTGCCGAGAGGGCCATTGCATTTTCATTTTGCCGAGAGGGCCATTGCATTTTCATTTTGCCGAGAGGGCCATTGCATTTTCATTTTGCCGAGAGGGCCATTGCATTTTCATTTGCCGAGAGGGTCATTGCATTTTCATTTTGCCGAGAGGACCATTGCATTTTCATTTGCTGAGAGGGCCATTGCATTTCATTTGACGAGAGGGTCATTGCATTTTCATTTGCCGAGAGGGCCATTGCATTTTCATTTGCCGAGAAGGCCATTGCATTTTCATTTGCCGAGAGGGACATTGCATTTTTCATTTGCCGAGAGGGACATTGCATTTTTCATTTGCCGAGAGGGTCATTGCATCTTTCATTTGCCGAGAGGGCCATTGTATTTTTCATTTGCCGAGAGGGCCATTGCATTTTCATTTTGCCGAGAGGGCCATTGCATTTTCATTTTGCCAAGAGGGCCATTGCATTCTCATTTACCGAGAGGGCCATTGCATTTTCATTTGCCGAAAGGGCCATTGCATTTTTTATTCGCCGAGAGGGCCATTGCATTTTCATTTTGCCGAGAGGGCCATTGCATTTTCATTTTGCCAAGAGGGCCATTGCATTCTCATTTACCGAGAGGGCCATTGCATTTTCATTTGCCGAGAGGGCCATTGCATTTTTTATTCGCCGAGAGGGTCATTGCATTTTCATTTTGCCAAGAGGGCCATTGCATTTTCATTCGCCAAGAGGGCCATTGCATTTTCATTTTTTGCCAAGAGGGCCATTGCATTTTCATTTTGCCAAGAGGGCCATTGCTTTTTCATTCGCCGAGAAGGCCATTGCATTTAAGTCGCATCTATTCAGAGGTGAAGGATATGCACCCTATCTATTCCACATTCAAGTCGGAGGAGGCTTGCGTTGAAAGAATTCTTATTCATCCTACCGATGGACATACATTCAAAATCCTATCGATGGATCATCTTTTTTCATTCATCCTACCGATGGACATACATTCATATCCTACCGATGAATCTTTTTTTTTCATTCGTCCTATCGATGGATAGACATTCAAAATCCTACCGATGGATCATCTTTTTTCATTTGTCCTACCGATGGACATACATTCAAAATCCTACCGATGGATCATCATCTTTTTTCATTCGTCCTACCGATGGACATACATTTACGTCCTACCGATGGATATGCATTTTTATCCTATCAATGGATCATCATCATTTTTATTTGTCCTACCGATGGACATACATTCAAAATCCTACCGATGGATCATCTTTTTTTTATTCGTCCTACCGATGGACATACGTTCAAAATCCTACTGATGAATTATCATCCTTTTTCATTCGTCCTACCGATGGACATACATTCACGTACCGATGGACATGCATTTTTATCCTACCAATGGATCATCATCATTTTTATTCGTCCTACCGATGGACATATATTCAAAATCCTACCGATGGATCATCTTTTTTATTCGTCCTACCGATGGACATACGTTCAAAATTCTACCGATGGATCATCTTTTTTCATTCGTCCTACCGATGGACATACGTTCAAAATCCTACGATGGATCATCTTTTTTCATTCGTCCTACCGATGGACATACATTCAAAATCCTACCGATGGATCATCTTTTTTATTCGTCCTACCGATGGACATACATTCATATCCTATCGAGGGATCATTTTCATTCGTCCTAACATTGGACATACATTGATATCCTACCGATGGATAATCTTTTTTCATTCGTCTGATTGATGGACATACATTCAAAATCCTATCGATTGATCATCTTCATTCGTCCTACCGATGGACATGCATTTTTATCCTACCAATGGATCATCTTCATTTGTCGTATCGTAAGAGATGCTACCTTTTCCCTGTAATTTTGTCTCTACTGATGAGTTTCATCTTTGTTTTTTATTTAGAACATCAAAGATGATGCATTCTAAGTTGAGCCACAGGTGTGGACTACTTCAACAAGGGCGCAACACATCGTGGAACCTTTTGGAGGCAAGTCCAGGATCGACTTCCACCACATTCCAACCGTACTTTTATATAAAGGTCATGTGTTCGGCCAAAATCGGGTTTGTCAATTTTCGTTGTCTAAGATTTCTTTCATCAATCATATTCAACGAAAGGGATAGTTGTTGACACCCAATTTTGGCCTAACATTTTCAAAATTTGTAACTTTTACATTTTTTTTAATATTCATTTCATATGTTACATTTATTAATATTTATTTTGATATTTTGCACAGTCTAAAAATCCATTCAATATGAATAAGATTTCATAAACAGATATTTTATTAGCTAGTAATTTCGGTCCATCATTTTATATAATGGTATTGTACTATAGATAATTTTTTATTTTCTATTTAACTCATTTCTTAGTCATTAAGTTGGGGGAGGGGGGGTGATGAATTATTTTTTAGGAGGGAAGAATTTCTTAAATGGCAAAAAACCCTAATTTTTTCCTCTCCCACTTTCCTTCCTTAGCCGCCACCACCCAAAGACCCCAATCAGATTCAAACCAATTTGTTCCTCTCTTTCTCGTTGCTGCCCAGTAAACCGGAAACCACCACGCTTCTACCATCTTCTTATACCAAGAAACCAAACAACCTCTTGCTTCACTATTTCAGCCACCAAACAACTCCATCTCCTCCACCTTTTTGACGCATTTTTCGGTGAGCTTCCACCACCCAACCAGCCGCCTGAAGCAGCTCTCTCCAACAACAGCCTAAACCTCACCCATTTCCCTTCCAAATCAACCTTCAAACACCCAACAACCACCGAAAATGACCAACACCTCCAAACACCTATTTCACTCTTTTCCGACAACTCCATGAACTCCGAACCACCAGACCCACCTCCATAACCATCGTTGTTGCCAGCAGCTCAACACCACCAGATCTTCACCGCACCGCTGATCTTTTGATGAGCTACAATAATCGGAGGTTCAAATTCCGGCGAGGAGCTCATGAACCGGAGCAACACAACAAGGTCAGGTATTTTCATTTTAGTTTCTAAATTTAGAGGTTTTATGTTAGGTAGATATTATAAATATGAGTTCATTTTCTTAGATCTGTATTAATTTGTATTTTCTTAATTATATTTATTACAAGTTTGATTTCATTGCTTTTGTTTAAGCCTACTTTCGGTGATTATGTTACTGTCGTTGTTTAATTTTGTTGATTTTCTTATTGTTGGTTTCTCGCTCGACTTCACTGTTTCATGATATTAATTTTGCCATCTTATGTTCTGAAAGTAATGTGCTCTTTATTTGTTTAAGTTAAAGTAGTTTTTGCATTTTTGATACATGAATGTATGTGATGGTTTTTTATTTTATTTTATTATTTTCTCCACTTTCCAATAACTTTAGATTTGCATTGCTGCTCCATTTGGCTCACATATATTTAGTCTTAATTAATTTATTTGGATTGATTTCATTCACCGTTTAAGAAGATATCAACAAATCTTGTTTTGTCAATTCTTTGTGGCTACCTTTTGTTGTTTGTTCTTTTTTAATATATTATTTTTGTTGTATGTTTAAAATTGGTCAATGAGAAAATTTCTCCGTCGATTTTGGAGGCCTCCACATTTGAAAAGACGGAAATTTAGTTTAAGTTTATATAAGTTTTATGTTAAAATTGGCCAATGAGAAAAATCTCTCCGTCGGTTTTAGAGGCCTTCCCATTTTAAAAGACAAAATTTTAGTTTAAGTTTATATATTTTATTTATTAAAAATGACCAATGAAAAAATCTCTCCGTCGATTTTAGAGGCCTTCCCATTTTAAAAGACGGAATTTTAGTTTAAGTTTATATATTTTATTTGTTAAAAATGGCCAACGAAAAAATCTCCCCGTTGGTTTTAGAGGCCTTCCCATTTTAAAAGACGGAATTTTAGTTTAAGTTTATATATTTTATTTGTTAAAAATGGCCAACGAAAAAATCTCTCCGTCGGTTTTAGAGGCCTTCCCATTTTAAAAGACAGAATTTTAATTTAAGTTTATATATTTTATTTGTTAAAAATGGCCAATGAGAAAATCTCTCCGTCGATTTCGGAGGCCTCCCTATTTTAAAAGACGGAAATTTAGTTTAAGTTTATATTTTTTGTATGTTTAAATTGGCCAATGAAAAAATTTCTCCGTCGATTTTGGAGGCCTCCACATTATAAAAGACGGAAATTTAGTTTAAGTTTATATTTTTTGTAAGTTAAAATGACCGATGAAGAAATTACCGTCGATTTCCAAGGCCTTTCATGTTAGTAAGACGGATTTTTATTTTAAGTTGTTATTTATTTCATTTATTTTTATTTTTATTTATTTACTATTAACACTTTTGCTAAGTGTGTTTACAGGTACCCCGGAGATGCTTCTCATTGAAGCTATTCGAATTAGGTTCGAATTATACTCTTATTCATTATTGTATATTATTGACGATAGACAAATTTAGGCCGATTCTTATATTATTGTTTTATCATATTACTTGTGTATATTGCATGTTTATTATACTTGTACAATATTTTATCCTACTCCTCAATTTGAAAAAATGAATTCAATCGGGATCCACATTTGTGGATTTCGAAGGATGCCTAACCCCTTTCCTTCGAAATAACCTGAACCCCTTACTTAGAATCTAATGGTTTTGTAGACCATTTAATGGTTTCCTAGTTTTCCTAAAATTAGGTGGCGACTCCTTTAAAATTCTTATTTTCTTAAAATCCTTTTAAAATTGAATCAATTGATTATTTTTTAAGTCACCGCGACGTTTCGCCCTATTCGAATAGAGTAGGGATGTAAACACTACTCAAGATAGATACTTAGATCTCAACTACACTTAGAGGAAGGTATGCAAGAATTTGTATCCAAGTCCCACTAGAGGAGTCGGTCAAGAATGAAGTGATAATCGGATGCCACAAACAAAAGGTAATCTACGAAGGGGAGAGGATCATGTGTGTTTCGCTGCGGTAGAATAGTCCATATGCTAAGGAGTTGTACCGAAATAGCCCAAATCCACCAAAATCAACACAATTCATCAACATCTAAAGAAATTGAGCATCCAGACAATTGGCAAATTGTTTCCTTCTCTAAGAAAAAGAAAGCGACACAAGCACTCAGACATATCCAAAGGCCAAACAAGGCACGATCAGCAACATGTAAAGGTGTATGACCCCCGCTCATGTAAGTTCCTAAACACCGTTTTCTCAAACCAAACACCCGAAGATGGTGGAAACAAGAAATATGTAAGAAATATTATTATTGGGAATGGGCTCGGGATATTTATTCCAAAGACTAGTTCCCCAACTATAAAGTGTCTTATCAATGTTAAACCAAAGCTTTCTAGAACTTTTAATGAAGAGAAACAAAAATTAAAAAGAAGGAATTCACAAGGCAAACACTTGCCCTGGATTAAATGCAAAGAGAAATAGAGGGTCCCAATGCATTTCCTCTCCCAACGCTCCGGTGAACAATACCACTGCCCTTTCCCCTACTCAAAGTAACCATCACTATGATACCAACAACATGATCATGGAAGTCGCATCAAACATCCATCAAACTATCCCCTCAAACATGGAAAGAGAAACCCCCTTTAGAGGTTTTAGAGGAAAGAGACTATATGTCATGCCCCAATTTAGGGGAGGCGCGACAGGCACATGATGCCTCACTTGACCGAGCGAACCAACTAAAACATAAAGTAAATGAAACAATAAGCTGAGAAGGCCCCCACAATAACCTGCTGAAACAAGATAACTAGACCGGCGAGGTCACAACAACATTAAAGACATAAAATAGGTGGGCAAGACCAACTTAACTAATAAATAACTAGCATTCCGACAAGGCTGCAGCTGAAATCATAAATACAATAAGCCGACAAGGCTACAATAGAAGCTAAGAAGACCCAATGAAGTATGTCCACAAGTCTCTACGAATACTACAACTCAAATGGTTGGAGAAAGTCTTTCACGATGCCAATAACTATATATAAAAATATAGTATGCAAACTCTATCCACTACCAACATCTCCAGGCTGAGACAACACCCCTATTGCAAAGGCCAATCAAGATATCTGTCTGATCCTGTAGCATGACATGCAACGTCCCCAGGCAATGAGACGTCAGTACGAATGAAAATGTACTGAGTAAGGCAGAGAGTGAAATCATAAATAGTTGCAATAAAAAGGGTAAAAGTGATACCACCTGAAACTAAAACTCTAAAATCCTCAGTGGCTGACGTCTGACCTCCTAGTAGTCAAATATGCATGATATGCTCGGGTAATCGTATGTCATGAGTACAAATATATAGATGCAAATGCATGACATACCCAACCAAATGCTAGCAATAGTGGTGTTTTCTGGTAGCCAACCGGCATCATATTCGCCAACTTGTGGCCATCGGTGTCTCATACATATAAATATAGGCAATAGGCCCCATACCTCCCAATTATAGCTCGGGAGTAGAATGCATAGCATGTTATGTCATGGATTCATAATGCATATATGTTACCGTTGCTATGTCGCCAATCTTGGCCCATTGGTACTCTTGTTTTCAAAACCTCGTAATCACTTTCGTATAACATGTAACAACTCATAAAACCTTATAGGCTTTTAGAATAAACCGGAATACTGAATTTGACTTTAGAAAGGTAACTTAAACTTGAGGGTATTCATAAGGAGCTTAAGGTGCTTAAAGAGTCTCATCGTAACTTCACTT
This sequence comes from Solanum verrucosum, assembly GCF_900185275.1. NCBI lineage: Eukaryota > Viridiplantae > Streptophyta > Magnoliopsida > Solanales > Solanaceae > Solanum > Solanum verrucosum. The sequence continues at coordinate 1,904,119 of NW_026020202.1, read as the reverse complement.
AACTTTCGTACAACCATTTAGGCATATAGATTCGAAGCTCTTGACTGGACTTCAACTTAGAAAAAATAATCATTTAAAAACTCAAAAGGAGACTGACATGCCTGACTTGATTTACTTTAGGAAACTCCAATTTGGTAGTGGAGTGAGTCTGCATAGAAACAAAATTGTTTGACAAGTATATAACCAAAAGAATAGGGTACAACGTTTAGTATGATTATGATTTTCGAAATTTTTTTGGTAAGAATTTCTCACGAGAAAGAACAGTTTCATATCCCCTTAAATACAACATAATAAATCTTCATCAATTCAGCCTCATTCTTAGGACAATAGCTCGCTAATAGTTATAAGAAATAAGAAATTCTACGGAAAATAACTTTAACCATCAAGTATACTTCAAATAGTCCAAACACAATAATAATATGATAAATTCAAGAAATAAGATCAACTGACATCCCAATGCCCTTCACAGAAGGTCTTCCTAGCAATAGAATAGTAAAAATGACTCATTCGATGATTTACAATACTTAGAATTCGTGAGATATGGAGAAAGAATTTTGCCTTAACATACCTTGAATTTGGGCTCCAATAACTTGATAATCGTTTTTCTTTTGGTCATCAAATATCACGACAAGACATTTTCTCATAAAATCCTTTCTCAACGGAACTATATATGTGCATAAATAATGCACCATGTCACTAACTTGATTTTTTTTTTGAGAAGTTAAAGAGTGACACAAAGCTATAAATACCAAAAACCAAACCAACTGTCATGGAGTCTCAATCAATTTTTTTCCAGGATATTGGAACATATAGGTATATATATAAGAGTATATGCAGAGGCCATACATAGTGTTTTCCTTAAATGATGAATCAATAAGTTGGTGGTGTATTTATTATGCATATATATATATATCACATATCACTAAAAGTAATTAATAACTTTATAATATATTTAATCTTATTATTGGGGATAAGTGACAACCACCTTGATTGAAAACATTGCTACACACTTTCCTCCACTTCCACGTGGAAAGTGGAGGTTACTACACCCAAATTAAGTTTATCCCATTTTAAAATTATTCGGATATTGCTTAGGTTCGTGATAAAATATATACAACTTTTTAAATACACTACAATTAATAGAAAATTATTTCCAATAGAACCTACCTCATATAATAGTAATTTCTTGACATAACTAGACTTACTATCTCTATTAAAATATTATTAATTTATAAAAATCTTATAAAATAAATACTTATGCAAATATATCATATACAAGAACCTTTTTTCATAAGTATTATTAGGAAGGCTATGAATTAAAATATGATGTTATCAAATAATGTGTGGTGTTATAGTAGAACTCTCGAATTAAGGTTGTAAGCCTTTTATATGAGACAAAGAATAACCGTAAATACTCGAGGTGTTACACTATAATCCTGATCAAAGCGAAAATGGCCTCCAACCTCCCACCCCACCCAACCACACAGAACTCCCCACTAATCTTCACAATAACACCAATGCATCCAGACACTCCCAACTATATTGTTGGAACTAGCGTTGCAGGCAGTTAACCTTCTAAGTGATGATAGCAGGGCAAACGATAACCCTAATCTTCTATAACCCCACATATCTTGCTCAAATAATCAAGGAAGTAATCGATTAGGCGATAGCAGAATTGGGTACACAAATATGGATGCAGACATTGAGGCAAACCCAAATGTGGGGGAACATTAACACCACCACAATGGAGGAACTCAATGCGTTGATGAACAACACATTCCAAAGCTTACCCTTCTTTCATTCACTCTCATACCTGACCAACTCTCAAAGTCCAACTATTATCTCCCGAATTCCACAAGAAGTTTTGAACACTCTATACTCCCAACCCCACAAGGAAAGAAAGAAGATAGGAACTCAGAAATAGAGGAGCGCTCATTCCTAGAGCTGATAAGAGAAAACAACTAGGAACTAGAGGACATTTTGACAAATCTTTGAGAGAAAAATATAGTGACATGCATCTTGGAGACACTTTTCCTCAAGGAATTTGAAGAACCTGTCAATACAACTGTACTAGCCTATTGCCCATAAATTATGAAAGTGTGTACACTGAATCTGAGAAATGAGAGAGACTCAGTCCTAGTAATTGTAGCACTGAACCCTATAGGATTACACATACACGTATCTCATATGGACAAAGCCAAAGGTTTATAGGAGCAAGCACCACAACAATCGTCAATGTTAAACTTCATCATATGAAACGTGAGGGAGGCGAATAACAGGAACTTCAGGCGGCAGTGCAAAGCAATGGTAAAGCTCCACAAGCCTACAATGCTTGTACTACTGGAAACAAAGTTGACAAAACACAAGAGCTTAACGGAAGGGCTGAAGTTTGACATAAAATCAAGTTCATTGACTTTAACCATACAAACTAGCAAACATAAACACAGTCAAACTTACATCAATCCAAGGAATGCTTCAACTAGCTATTTTGATCCAAACAACATCATACATGATCAAGAGATACAACATGAAAATTCTATTAAGGCGATAATAGTTACTCCCTCTTCTTCACTTGAATCAGTTTCTTTGTTGCATTTTTCATCAGCACAACCTCTTCACAATCTTTGAAAGCAAACACTCATTCCACCTCCTTTATAATACACTGTTCTTTTAAATGATAAATATAAATTGAGCCCTCATATTCATAATTTCTCTATCATTGTAATCAATGATTTCTTTCATATTTTGATATATATATATTTACGACTAATAGTTCATTCGCACCCTTTATTTTCTTCACCAACTTTAGAAGGATGAACTTAGATTGTTCATTAACCACACAATCCCTCCAATGAAAATATTTACATTTTTCTTATCCATGGTATGAGAAAGATCAAAATTTTCTACCCAAATTATTATTGGATCAAATTTTTTTTCAAAGGAAGTAAAAAATCATGAAAACATCACACTTCCTCATTCAACTTTGGATCATCATTTTCATAACAAATATCATTCAAATTCAACTGTACCTATTCCATGGCTAATCCTAATAAAAAAAATAATCAGAAATTAGAGAGAAGAAATTAAAAGCCCCAATTAAAAAAAAAAGACAAACAAAACAATTAGAAATTAAAGAATAATTCGTTAAAGCTTATCTCTTTGAGCTACGATGGTGATTTGTGTTTGAGTGAACAACATTTATGGGTAGAAAAATTAGGTAAAGAGGTAAAACGAATTGGGTGGGTACATTATTAAGTTGGATATAATAATTAAATTAGGAGGAAATTTAAGTGGAATATATATATATATATAAGCATGCCACATAGGTGCCTAGTAAGAGGATAAAAGTGGGAAGATGAGACTTGACCATCCCAAGGGCAAATATGTGCCTAAAGTTAGATGATAAAAATAAATATATCAAAAAAGTACGACGAAAGGTAAATATAATAATTTTCTTAAAGTATAAGTGCAAATATGACACTTTTAAAAAAAATAAATTAAAATAGAATATATTGTTGAGTAAGATTATAGACTTGCACTTTCTTTTCTTTTAAATCATATTTATGTATGTTATATTAAAATTTGACATAAGAGTATTATGTTAAATATTTGGTTTTGAATTTAGGACTTATGTTATATTTTCAATTCCATTTGTTTTAGTAATATTGACTTGAGACTTCACATTGCAAGTTATTTATTTTTTAGTTAGATTTGATAGATTATCTTTTTGTCAAATATTTTAATAATTTATGATATTTTATTTATAATATTGATCTTTTTGTCAAATATGTACTTCGTGATGTTCACAGAAATCTTGTACTTTTTTTTTGATTGATTCAATTGAAATATACTAATTTGAAAAATAATTTTTTTCTTTTTTTATAATATTAGTTAATAACATATATTTATTAATTAATATATTTTCAAAAGACAATATATATCCTAAATATTTAATTTAACATCTTTTAAAGAATTTTTAATTTATCTAAAACAATTGTGTATCCAAACAATATATATATAATGTAATTACACTGTAACAAACAAACAAATCAAATTAGTAATTATTATGCTATTGATTATATCAATTCCAATTACTGGCTTTCCAAACAGAGCCTTAGTTATCACAAATCCCTTTTACTATTGCAGAGCAGAAAAGGTCACTCGGGAAAGTAAATCACCGGCGACCGCCGTCCGTCTAAGATGCCGGTATTCAAAACTCCATTTAACGGTTACTCCGTAAAGTTCAGTCCCTTCTACGAAAACAAACTAGCTGTGGCCACTGCGCAGAATTTCGGCATCCTTGGTAACGGGAGAGTTCACATTCTTCAACTCAATCCAAACGGACCCGTATCGGAACTTGCGGCTTTTGACACAGCTGATGGAGTTTACGATGTTTGCTGGTCGGAAGCTCACGATTCCCTTGTAATTGCTGCAAGTGGCGATGGTTCTGTGAAACTCTATGACCTTTCTTTGCCTCCCACCAATAACCCTATTCGTTCTTTTAAGGAACATACACGGGAAGTTCACTCTGTGGACTATAATACCGTGAGAAAAGATTCCTTCTTATCAGCGTCTTGGGATGATACTGTGAAGCTATGGACTGTTGATAGAAATGCTAGTGTAAGGACTTTTAAGGAGCATGCTTATTGTGTCTATTCCGCTGCTTGGAATCCAAGACATGCTGATATCTTTGCATCTGCTTCTGGGGATTGTACTACTCGCATCTGGGATGTCCGCGAACCAGGTTAGCTTAGCTTAGATACATGTATTTGGTTTATCATACCTAAGAAAAATGATTCATTTCAGCTGGTTTGACTAAGTTTTTGATTAATTTGTTATTTGTTAAGAATCTTACTAGGAGATTAATGATTTATCATTTGAACTCATATAATTCATTATTTGTGAAGGTTCTACCATGATTCTGCCTGCGCATGAGTTTGAAATCCTCACATGTGATTGGAGTAAGTATGATGATTGTATCATTGCAACTGCGTCCGTTGATAAGTCAATCAAGGTTTGGGATGTTAGGAATTATAGAGTGCCAATAGCAGTGCTTAATGGGCATGGATATGCAGTGAGGAAAGTGAGGTTTTCACCACATAGAGCAAGTGCAATGGTTTCTTGTTCATATGACATGACGGTTTGCATGTGGGATTACATGGTGGAAGATGCACTTATTGGAAGGTATGATCATCACACAGAGTTTGCTGTAGGAGTTGATATGAGCGTTCTCGTTGAAGGTCTATTGGCTAGTACAGGATGGGATGAACTTGTTTATGTTTGGCAACATGGAATGGACCCTAGAGCTTCTTGACAAAGGGAAGTCAAACATTTTCTTCTTTTTACTTTTATCTACTTTATGCTAAGAGAGGAAGTGAATAAACTGTTTATGTTTGGCAACATGGAATGGAAACTGTTTATGATGTCTTCTGTTGAAGTTGTAAGATAATTTGAAGTTTCATTGTATTTAAGGTTCTGGTAAAACCTTGATAAATAACATTTACACCAAACAACTTCTGACGTTTCAGAAAATATGTACTATATTCAATCCCTTTGGGTTCTGTATTGCTTTTTGGAATGTTAGTTCCCTGAATTTCTTTAATATTATTCAGAATTTTATGAGGGGCAGTGGGTCAGGTAAGGATTGAAAAGAAGGCACATACTTCTGATCGGAGTTTAGTGTGTTTTGTTTATAAAAAATAACAAACGGAGATCCTATAAGAGAGCTTACAGAACAGGTACTACATTTCAAATATGTGCAATGCCATTTTCACTCAAATGCCTTCATCCATACTTCAGTGGAAGATGCATTCCTGATCAAGCACTTACAGTCATCCTATAAGAGAGCTTACAGAACATGCACTACATTTCAAATATGTGCAATGGCATTTTCACTCAAATGCCTTCATTCATACTTTAGTGGAAGATGCATTCCTGATCAAGCACTTAAGAGTAATCATTCTTGTAATTCATATGTTCATGTTTATTCTCTCAAATGTCTTACTTACTTGTGGGATAATTAATGTCGGCAAACATGTCATGGGGGCTGTATTTTATTTTACAGTGCATTTTCAGAGAAGATATACAACTAAATATGCTCAACTACACTCTGAAGGGTAAAAGGATAAATAATTCCGGATGTAACAAGTGACTTTTGATTCAATTTTCAATTTTATAAGAAACTGTATTGGGCCATCGTGTTATGGTATGGTGGATGATTCATGAGATCATTGGTTGAGTGCTTGAAATAGATAGATTTTGAAACTTGAAGAAATGATACCCTTTACTTGAGCATGGACATGGTCGTGATTCCAGAAGAAGGATTATGCCAGAGTTCTGCTGAATGATTAACCTCCTAGTAAGTATGTAGAAGTGTCATGAAAATTATGCCATGCTTCTTTATTGATAGCAGTAAACCTTCTTCAATTTAGTTAACTGCAGTCCTCTTTAAATTTTTGTTTTAATCCGACTGTAGAGTTTGTTTCCTGGTCAGATTATCACCACTGAGTTAGTGGTTACGACGGCAAAGACAGTGGCTTTTGAACGCTTGCATGGTGAATTAGGGGACAAAGACAGGGATAAGAAGTTAAAGGCTAGCAAGGGCAAGGATAATGAGGGTTTGTGACCTGGATCAAGTGAAATCATCAAGGACAAGGATGAAAAGATTCTGGTGCTACAACAAATTTGGCCTGAGGCCACATCAATTCTATACAATGCTTGAGAAGTGTTGCCAAAAGTATATGTGGGAACCCTTTCAAGGCGTGGCCTTTGGACAGAGCTTTTGGCCACAAAACATTGAACATTTATAAAGCGTGCTCTTTAGTAGTATAGGCTATACTCTATAAGTATTGCCAAATCGTAATATATCTGACAACACGTAATGATACAATATGGCTACACTTTTAAAGTGTGCTATTTTTATAATTCTAAATGCAACACCTAAGAAGCGTGCCCTTAAATTCTCATAAATTTCACTGAAATAATAATATTTCCTCCATGTATCTAAATTTCCCCCCAATTTCTAAAAAGCAAAACTCAAAAGTCAGTACGCCTATTTTCATACAATTTCTAAAACACAAAAATAAGAAGTCATTTGCTGATTTTTTGCCCAAATCAGAGAGATGATAGAAAGGATTTTTTTGCCCAAAAGCATTTAAAGGATACCTCCGAAGAAATCACTACAATGTTCTCCCTTGCACTGTACCTCTCTGGAATCAGGTTGTTTTTTCACTTCTTTACAAGTTTAAAGGTAGAAATTTCTTCATTTCCTTACAATTTTTGAACTCTGAAATCAGTTGTAGATATATGTACTCTGAACTATGAAGAGTCCAATGGTGGAATGGGTTATATCTATGATCAACTGGAAAACCCGAGCAAACAAAAACTCTTTCTGATTAGGGGTGATAATCGCAATGACGATGGTCTGTTACCTATACTAGGTAACATAAATCTTTGACCTAGATATACGGGGTCCTGATGGAAAAGAGTACTTGTTAATGTCGGATGAGGAGTTGATGATGCGGTGTTAAATGAGTACTCTCAAAGCTTCAGGTCCTGTTGGACAGCATTGCAACAAGCGTGTATTCTCTGTGCATTTGAAGCATAACCCAACAAGGATTGTTCATGAGGTTTGGTTTGATGCTTTGGTAAATTTTTATGATGCTTTTACATTTTTAACTGAAATTTTATTTGTTTAGGTGTTTGATTCTTTTTAAATTCTTAAACCATGGGGGGATAGTTCCCAACACATGAATTGTGTGTCTGCTTTATCTTCTTTGTGAGCGTTATCGTCTCTTAAAGGTATTCCATCAGTTTAAATTAATATCTTAAACTTTGTGGTCGTTGATAAGACAAATGAGTGTCATATAGAAAGTGAGTATGAGTTTTTGCAGTCGAGCAGTTGTGTACTACATGATTATATCTATATTAACTTTTGAGTTTTGTGGTCTGATATTGACTTGTAAGCGTTTTGAGATTCTGCTACCATATTCAATTTTCATTCATGTGTCTGGATGGACAAAGTAAAGAATAAACAACAAAGGAACTCCAGACAGTATGGACTATTATTGAATAATGCAATAAAAACAAAGAAGCCTTTGGTGTAAATTAATTAAGAGGGGAAGAAAATTTCATTGCCATTTGCTCAGTTATAGAAATTGATTAACTCTAAAAATAGTTAGTAGTGGACCCAACAATAGGTTGCAGGTTCGGTAGAACACTTTGGAGTCGGGCCCTATCCACTAATGTTTGTGTGAATAGTTCAATTGAGCACAGTTAAAGAGAATGTTGTGTTGGGGTGTCAGTTACCATGATTTATATTTTTCAAAAGGTGCCAATTTCGAATTGGTTGGCTTTAAAAATTCAGAATTCAATTTTGTCTTTGACATCTCAACATGCGAAGCCATAGACAACTACTATTCATTCTTGACAACCAAAGAGAGGTATCAAGCATTAACCCTCTACATTGCATAGGTTAATAGTTGCTAAAATTGCTTCCAAGACTTAAAAACTAAAAATGATAATAATAGTAAGGCTTATATTAAAAGAGTATTCTCTGGATACCCTATGCTCTGTGCAAGACCTTATGTTGCAGAATGCTCGTTAAATCATCTTTATTGAGCGTACTATATCCATGATGAAATCTGTTATCTTATTATCTAACATTGGAGAATTCAATAGTTGGCTTGTTGACTTGCATTAACACGTGGTTTTGGAAGTAGGATGACTATCACAGTATTACCTAAGTGAATGCAATAAAAGAGGCTCTTTTACTCAAGACTGGAGATTGATAGTTCTGTCTCTTGGATACCATGGATGTCATTTCTTAAGATACTTGATATGTTATGTACTAAAATTTAGAGTATGGTTTGTTTAGTATATCTGAAATAGTATCAGGGAACATTAATTTATTTCCTTTTGTGCTTTCTTCCTAGATTTATGGGTGATTCATCTTATTATTTTGGTGTTTTAGGTAACAGTGCTTTGTATAAACAGTTGCCTTTGATTTTTTTCATAATGCATCATAGATTGCTAATGTTACTTTTATTCTTTCATTTTCATCAACACCTTTGCTGTCTTTTTTCTTTAATATGTTCTATTATAACTCAATGCAAGTTTGATCTGTGTATGAATGTTTTCTTGTAGTTGTTTCCCTGCTACAGTTCAAGCTTCCCAAGTTTCATTTGCTTCATTTCCTGACAGCTATGCCTGAGCTTGTCTTATTTTTATTCTTATATTTTTTGTTTATGTTTGCAATTGCGTGGCTAACTTCTCAAGTTGTCTTTCTTTCACAATGGTGTGTGATAGCCTGTAAGGCCATCAACTCTCTCTTTGAGTTATGGTCAGCAACCATTTTGCCCACGTGGCAGAGGTTCTCCCCCACAATGGGGACCTCAGGTTGGTCATCCTGGGTACTTTCCAGGTTATGATTACAATCATAGAGGACAATGACTTCTCACAGCCCACAATATCTACCTCCTGCCTAAGGCAATTATCCTCCACACCAAGCACCAAGAGGCAAATTTTGTCCGGGTTGGGATGTGTCCGAAACATGATTTTTGAAAGGAGTAAGATATACATTTAGGGCTCACCCTGTCAACTAAAAAATCACAGCTTCAAATTCCTTAACCCGTCAAAAACAAATGTTTGTTCTAGTAGAATTTGAGAACTATGCGTTAATTTGTCCTAGAAATTTACATAAACTATCCCTAGAGACGAGATATGTACTCAACTATTAGAAGCAAATGAAATTTTTGAGAGTACTAGAACAAGGAATCGATTTGCATTCTCCAGAATCTCCCCTCTGAAGTCAAAAACTCAATATCCTTAAACAAAAGATCATCATATGATTAGTAAACAAAATTAAAACCAACATATCCTAGTGAATACTGCAGATGCGCTCCAAAATTAGAAGATCCAATAGAAAACATTGGTACTAAACTATATTGCTGAAATTTATGAACATGCTAATTTACTAGATTTTTTTTTACCAACTAAGACTGTAAGCAGCTGGTGCAAACCCCTGTCTTGATCACTAGACCAAAAGAGGTGTTTATGAATATTTTAGTTTTGTGTTGTTAGGTAATGAGTTGTGTATCAATTTGTTATTTTTGGTAGATGAGATGTACAGAAGATTGTAAGCATATGAACTATAAAATAAGATCGAGAACATCATTCAGGTGGAAAACTGAACTAGCAAATGTGATTGCAGCAAGTACTAGGAACCATTATGGAGTAAGGAGTATGATTGTTGAAGCCATGAACAAGGTTGAAAGGAAAGGTGTTGTGACACTAGAAGAGGGAAAAGGTGTTGAAAACAATCTCCGTGTGGTTGAAGGAATGCAATTTGACTGTGGTTATACCTCTCCTTACTTTGTTTCTGATAGTGAGAAATTGGTTGTTGAGTATGAGAACTGTAAGGTTGTCTTCTTTCTAGTTTTAGTTTGCTTAAGATGTTCTTATGTCTCTTTGAATGCATAGTGTACCTATTGCTGATGTTAGGCAGTTTGAAATGCAGTTACAGCTAGTTGATGAAAAGACAACACATTCAAGAGATCGTGTCAATATCCTGGAAGATGCTATCAGAAATGGTTATCGAATTTTAAGCCAAAGAATTGAGCAACAAGCTCTGGATACACTTGTTGTCCATAAGCTTAGAGGTGCCCTAAAGGTTGCTGAAAACTTAAAGCTCATGGTTTTGGTGAGCGAAAAAGCTAGTGTCTTGATGACGAAGCAACCCTTTCTAGAGGTATCTCTTACTCCTTCAAAAGTGTTTTTATATTTCATATTCACAAGAAAGTTAAATGCTGAAATTTTCAATCTGAAAGAGGCTGCAAGAGTGTTGTTGGCTCTTCATTTGACAACTATTAAGATAACAACAGTACATTTTATCTGAACGCATTGTAATTGCCTCTTTGATTAGTAATGAATTAGCAACTATTGACTAAAAACTAAAAAAATAAAGTTGTCTATAGATTATTAGTAGAGTACTAGAGTAAGGTAATCTCATAGCACTAACCAGTCCTAGTTCTTCTTAAATTGTTTTTCGTTTTTCTACACTGTTACAGAGCTTCTCTTTATATCCCAGAAATAATCGAGGTATCAAGTACTGATATTGAAGACACTTACACTTACACTAACAAGAGCTATTTAATTAGCTGCTATCCTCAATAGATAATTAGACACGAATAATAAGAACTGTAACATAATAGCATAGCCTTAAGATACCAGTTAGAGACTTGTTCCACCTAATATGGTATGCTTTTCATGGAAGAGAACTTTTTGGCTGAGTGGAAATTAAGAACATATCATCTACGTACCTACTTGTAAATCTTTTAAGATCATCAAATCTCTGGCATTTTGTTGCATGCGAATGTGTATTTACTTTATTATCTTGAAGTTTAGTTGGGTATTTATTCGCTGGTTTCGAAGTGGTAAGACAACATATTTCTCTGTTGTTATCATAAAGAATCTGAACTGTTTTATCTTTTTCTCTTATAACTGAGAAATCCCCGAGGGCCGTTGGTGCGCAGTTCGAAACCTTATGGATGATGGAGTCACTCTTTTACCCTGTTATATCTTAGAATGAATCTAAACATGTGCACAATTGATTCGGCAACTAGTGCTAATTCACAATCGTAAATTGGCACAGAACCTTGAATTAGTTCAGACAGGATTTTTAGATTCAAGCACCTTATATCAATATTCTGCATTTCTCATCAGTTTTATGTTCTTTTCGCTATGATGTAAAATTAAACAAGTACTCTAAAACTGTTTTAAGATGGAAACAAAACATCACTTTTATATGGTAATCATAGAATGAGAAAATCACCATTAAATATGTTGGAGCTATTTTGAAATGCTTTTCTATTAATTTCTGAAAAGCGAGAAGAAAATGGTGAATGTTTTGAAAGGATGATTTAGGTGTTGTCATTCTCTATATAGTTGTAATATTTTTTTTGTGGCATAATACATGTGAATAAATACCTTAACTTGGCCTCAACTATCAAGTTCAAGTGTTAAAATGATCACAATGAAAGTTGAAGTGTCATGAAATGTGCTTTCGATTTTAATAATAGCCACATGTAATAGACCAAGCACATATGCTATAGCATTAATAGCTCATGGCTAGAAGTATTACAAGAGACACTATTAGTTTTTATGTCCAAGATGTTATTCTACTAGAATTTGTTGAGCGCGATTTCTTTCTAATTTTATTTTTCATTTTGGATGTGTAGGAAAATGCAGGTGATCCAAGTTGAATGGTGGATGTATATAGAGATGGTAATGGGGCATGGGGGGGGGGGGGGGGTTCAGCTTAACCCGTAAAATTTTTAACCCGACCCCCTCCGCACCACATACCAATTTTTTTCATTTTTAATCCGCCCCACTCCACCCCACATAGATTCGCCCTGCATATTTTTTTAAAAAAATATTATTCTTTTTTAATTAGGTTTGATACTAAAAATAAAACTCATAAAAATAAATTGATTTTCTCATTAAGTTGTATTAATTAAAAGCTAAAATTTTATTTTTTAGAGGTCAATTAGAAAGTATATAAGAAACTGTATTATTTTTTATTGAACAATTTTCATTTACTATCTTGAATATTTTAATAAATGAAAAGAGTTTTTGAGCAATTATGATATTTGAATACATTTGATTTAGTGGAATTCATTGCTAGTGCATATATTGAAATATTGTTTTATAAGTATGTATAATACACTACATGTTTTTTTAAAGTTTATTACAAATCTATACATTTGAACTATTTATTAGTAGCATAATAATGTATAATGTAATCAGTGAATGTACACAACAAAATTGTAATTTTTCAATTAGAAATTGTGGTGTGTAAATATTTTATAGAATATTGCCACACTTCAAAAGTGTGGCGACAAAGACTAGTTGCTTTTGGAGTGACTTACTGGGTTGTTTAATGTTATTCTTAAGCATTTGGGATGGATGATAATTTCATATAATTTTTAAAAGCACAGGCAAAGTAGGTTTGGAGTGACTTATTGAGTTGCTTAATATCATTTTTAAGACAATAAAAATATCTAAAGAATGGAGATGGAGCTCGATGATTTCGTTGTTGATCGTAACAAATTTTTGTTGTGCTGAAAATTAACTGCAATCAAAATAATAAAAGAAAATGTGATTTTTATTGATGAATTTTGCCAGTACAATGTTATAGTTCTCTTGATTCTTCTTTCATAAACTTTTCCATGATTCGAGGGCATCCAGTAGCGTATTTCTCGAATGTAGGATGATGTAGACCTCTTTGAGATGTATTTGATCTTCGAGAATGTCGAAAGCAGTTCGTCATTTCAAGTCCATCTCCGAGAAGGACACCGTTGACCACTCATTTGAAGAATTGTGTAGTTGATGTTGTCGCTTTCTCCAATCCTTGCAGAATGTTTGTTGAAGTCTTTTCTTAATTGTATTCAGAATCTCCTTCGCAGTCCCCCTTCTGAATGTCATGTTTATCCCCTATTTATAGTTGTAGGGGTTGGATTGCTTATGATTGGTCAAAAGATGTCATTTTGACACTTGGTGGATTGTGATTGGTTCTTGAATTTGACTGGGACTACCACATCATTTGGACGTGTGGCGTCATCTTGTTGGTCTTGGATGCCTAGTCACCGTGACACGTGACATGAATTTGAGCTTCAACCCAAATGAACATGGATTTAATTCAAATTTCTTATGAATTTAATCCAATAAAATTTGTGTGTCTACAAATACCCCTACTCCAAGGCTTGTTAAAGTGTAGGCTTGCCGACACTTGATGGCGAGACTTGAAGTATTATGAATCCGATAATATCACTCTTAAGACATTTTCTTGACTCCATTTCTTGTGATGAGACAAATTGTATGCTAAGATCATCTGCAACTCCATTCAATATGCTCATAAGGATTTTGTTATTTCAATCCAACCGAGGGATAATATGGATGACTCTCGAGGGAGAGATAAGCAAAATCAATGTGGCAAACTTGTATGAATTTTAAGTTTCAAGAAACTTCCACAATAGACTTGAATGCAAATTTGAACACCAACACTCACGAGTGTCACACAAGTCCCCAAAGTTGTAGGAATGCCGAAATCATGAGATTCTTAATCTATTGGAATGAAAACTCAAAGAACTACCATGTATAAAAATCACGGCCAAATGCTCTATGAATTGATACAAATATTGCTTCGAAGTCAGCTTATAATTCTGTTTTACTCGCTCTTCAACTTCGCATGTCTGTGGTAGAAAATTCATAACTCGAAGTAGGAGTGCCGAAATCATGAGTTTCTTTCTCCATTGAGAAGACGACACAAAGAACTACAATATGCGTAAAAATCATGGCCAAAAACTTTATAAATTTGTACAGGAAATTGCTTCAAAGTTAACCCACAATTCTGCCTTGCTAAGTTCTTTTGCGTCTGTGAAAAAAAATTCATAACTTGGAATAGGAGCAACGAAATCACAAGATTCTTATTTCATTGAAAAGAGGACTCCAAGAATTACAATTTTAACAAAAATCACGGCCAAAGGCTTTCTGAATTAGTACATATAATTCCTTGAAGATGAACTAGACGTTTGTTATGCATTCTTTCCAGCTTAGCGCAGTCACATGGAAATATTCAATTGTTTGTAGCGTTGTAAAGTACACTTCCACAACCAAAACATATGAGAAAATTAAATTCAAAATATAATTTTATTTGTATAATTTTATTCTGTTGATGTCTGAGTCTCGCATTTAGCTATCACGTCTCACAAATCTCTTCTTTTTTTTTTTTTCAAGAGAAAGCTCAAAGGGTCTCGATATTAGACCAAAATGACAAACTACATGCGGATGTGTTGAAGTTTTGAGCCACAGGCAACAAGTAAAACCTTCATGTGAAAGAAAGAATTGTTGTAGTTGATCATGTCGCAAATCTATTCTTTTCCTGATAATGATCACACATACTTAATTTTTATGTTTTCTCGAAGCTCATCATATAATTTTTTTTTAGGCATAATACATGAACATGACCCTTAACTTGGCTTCAACGGACAACTATGCCCTCCAACTTTGAGTTGTTGCCCAATCTGTGTTTAAAAACAGTACTACTGATTACAACAAACTTTGCAGAAACACGAAGTTACCAAAGTTTAATTAACCAGTGAAGAACAGAAGAACATAATTTAATTCACAAAACTAAAATCTGTAAAAACATACCAGAATCTATAAAAGACAGAACAGGAAGAAGATCAAGCCCACTGAATGCACAGTATCCCCTTAAGGAGATTATTCTCCTCTAGTATCCGAGGTTTGATTTGGAATATGTCCTCCCAAGATAGAATGATCTCAATCACCAGTGTATTGATACCCGAAACTCTGGTGTCAGCGAGCCACTCAACGGTAGTAAAGTACACGAAAAATATTTGTGCAGAAGAAGAAGAAGAAATCATAAATTTTCGTAAGTAAAAAGTCTGAAGAATTACGGGTATTTATAGCCTAGAGGAACTGGTTCTGAAAGGCTGCAACCTTTCAGAATCCACACAACCATTCATGAAAGTTTGCAATCTTTCAAACGGTCATGGTTGTTCCTGAAAGTTGCAAACTTTCAGAACAATCATTTCCAACGGCAGGAAATTCAAAATAAAACGGGAAATAATTTAATTTAATTTAATTAATTAAATAATTAAAACAAAAACTTTGTCCAAAAAATAATCTGTCGATCGATCATTTTCTAAAGCCAAAGCCAAATTCGAAGCCGAGCCGAGCGAGCGACGACGACGGCGCGAGGGGGGGGGGGTCCCTCTTTCCAACCCTTTTAACAACTAATAAGAGTGTTTCCCTATTTAAACACATCTATTTTTCTTTCCACCACCAATGAGGGAGAAATGCCTTTTCTTAAAGCATAAGAGAATCTTTTCCAATTCCTCTTTTCATCTTCCCTCCATTTCCCATTAACTCTTGCTATACCCAACAATTATTATACCCAACAATCCCCCACATTAATGGGGAATGGTCATAACATAAAGGAATGCACGGACGAGTGTGTACTTTACAAGCAAGGATCAATTGCATCTGGATAAGTAGGTTTCCCCTTGGACTTTCCGTAGTGAACATATGTCAGATATACTCGGTCAATCGGTAGATGCGATATCTTTGAACCGTCGAGCTTTGGTGCATAGCTAGACAACCATATGTCACACAATTAACCCTTTACCATTTATGGTTCTTACGGTTGTGTTCGTTTTAGCCATGAACATCTCTTGGTTTCATGAATGTATAGAGAATAGGCTTTTGACAAAAAATTATCTTTGAAATGGCTTACACTTCACACTCACATAAGTGATTTCTAATCGTGTCATCTCATAGATACACTATTTGGTCAAATCTGCCAAACTTAGCAAATCATTAAAAACTTTAAGCTTTATTAACTCATTAACAAGCCTTAATGTTTTAACCTTGTTCCTGAACATTGTCTTCATCATGAGAATGGATTGAGTTGATTGACAATGTCGAACCATCAGTCACAACTTTGTTTTTCTCCTTGAATCTAGCTTTTGGGATCTCGAGTCTGCTAGATAGAGTTACCATCATGATGACTTGTCCTAAGCCGTAAACTTATTCCTTTAGATGATCTTTCAACTGCCTCTCTTACTAGGCCTTTCGTTAGTGGATCTGACACATTATCGCTTGACTTCACATAGTCAATTGTGATAATTCCACTAGAGAGCAGTTGTCTTATGGTACTATGTCTCCGTCGTATATGACGAGACTTCCCGTTGTACATGACGCTCCCTGCCCTACCTATTGCTGCTTGACTATCATAATGTTGCAAATAGGTTCCACAGGTTTGGGCCATAATGAAATATCCCCTAAGAAATTTCGGAGCCATTCAACTTCTTCACCGGTTTTATCTAAGGCAATAAATTCAGATTTCAATGTGGAGCGAGCGACACATGTCTGTTTGGACGATTTCCAAGAGAATGCTCCTTCACCAAGTGTAAACACATAACCACTTGTGGATTTTACTTCATTTAACCCAGTGATCCAATTTGTATCATTATATCCTTCAATCACGGCAGTATATTTATTATAATGCAAAGCATAGTGTTGTGTATGTTTCAGATACCTCAACACACGTTTCATTGCCATCTAGTGAGTTTGATTAGAATTACTAGTGAACTGACTCAGTTTGCTAATAGCACAAGCTATATCTGGTCGCGTACAATTCATAATATACATCAAACTTCCCAACACTTTGGCATATTCCAATTAAGAGTCACTTTCACCTTCATTCTTTTGAAACTTAAAGCTTAGATCAATTGGAGTTTTGACATTGTTAAAATTCAAGTACTTGAACTTATCCAATACTCTTTCAATATAATGAGATTGAGATAATGCTAGTCCCTAAGGAGTTTTGAGAATCCTGATCCCTAAGATCAAATCAGCAACTCCTAAGTCCTTCATATCGAACTTGTTGGACAACATGCACTTAGTAGCATTTATATCGTCAATATCTTTACTCATTATTAACATGTCATCAACATACAAACAAACAATGACTTCATTATTTAGAACGTTGTTAATGTAAACACACTTGTCACATTTGTTAATCCTGAATCCATTTGCCAACATCGTTTAGTCAAATTTAGCATGCCATTGTTTGGGTGCTTGCTTGAGCCCATAAAGCGACTTCACAAGCTTTCACATTTTCTCTTCTTTACCAGGAACTACA
The DNA here is from genome assembly GCF_900185275.1 of Solanum verrucosum. Taxonomy (NCBI): domain Eukaryota; kingdom Viridiplantae; phylum Streptophyta; class Magnoliopsida; order Solanales; family Solanaceae; genus Solanum; species Solanum verrucosum. The sequence goes on along the minus strand of NW_026020202.1, from coordinate 1,886,394 downwards.
AACCCTTCAGGTTGTTCCATGTAAATTTCTTCCTCCACTTCTCCATTTAAAAAGTCTGTCTTGACATCCATTTGGTGAATTTTAAGATCATGCACTGTTGCTAGTGCTATTAACATCATAGTTGATGTTATCCTTGTTACTGGAGAGTATATATCAAAGTAGTCCAGACCTTCTATTTGTTTGTATCCTTTGACTACTAGTCTAGCCTTATATTTGTCAATAGTCCCATCGGCTTTCATTTTCCTTTTGAAGATCCACTTTAATCCTAAAGGTTTATTTCCTGGAGGAAGATCAGCCAATTCTCAAGTATAGTTACTTAAAATTGATCCGATCTCACTATTGGCTGCTTCTTTCCAATACGTTGACTCAAACGAAGACATAAGTGCTTTAAATGTTTGAGGCTCATTTTCAAGCAAGAATGCCAAAAAATCTAGTTCGAAAGAAGTGGATTTCCGTTGGCGATTACTACGTATAGGATCCTCGTTAAGTTATGTATTTTCCATTAATTCTTCACGTGGTTGTTTAGGTCTTTCACTTGTCGACTCACATTCAGTTTCATACGGATAAATGTGTTTAAAGAACTCAGCGTTATATGACTCAATTACCGTATTAACATGAATTTCAGGATTATCAGATTTGTGATCCAAAAATCGACAGGCCTTACTATTCACATCATTTCCAATAAATACACAATCCACTGTTTTGGATCCAATTTTCACCCTCTTGGGTAAAGGAACCTATACCTTGGCTAGGCACCACACACTTTGAAATATTTCAAGTTGGATTTCCTTCCTTTCCATAACCTATATGGAATCGATTGCGTTTTGCTACGTACGGGGTACCCTATTGAGTATCTTGTTAGCCGTAAGGATGGCTTCCCCACACAAGTTTTGCGGTGAACCAAAACTGATTATCAAGGCATTCATTATTTCCTTTAATATTTTGTTCTTCCGTTCCACCAAACCATTTGACTGTGGAGTATAGGGTGTAGTAGTTTGATGAATAATACCACCCATATCACTCCGACTTATTTTTATCTTTAGATTCAATTGATTTTCCACTTCATTTTTGTATTGCTTAAATGTATCAATTGCTTCATCCTTAATATAAAGCAAATATACATAACAAAATCGAGTGTAATCGTCAATAAAAGTTATAAAATACTTTTTTCCACCACGAGATGGTATTGACTTCATATCGCATATATTTGTGTGAATTAAGTCTAAAGGTTTAGAAATACTATCAACAAACTTATAAGGATGTTTAACAAACTTACATTCCACACAGATTTCACATTTCGATTTGTCACATTTGAAATAAGGCAATACTTCTAAAGTAATCAATTTTCGCAAGGCTTTGTAATTTACATGTCTCAAACGGCCATAAATCATTTGACTCCAATAAGTAAACAGAAGCAGAATTCTTATTAATACTGTCAACAACCATTACATTCAGTTTGAAGAGGCCCTCAGTGAAGTAGCCCTTTCCTAAGAACGTATCATTTTTACTTATTACAACTTTGTCACTAACTAGGACACACTTAAACCCCTTCTTAATGAGCATTACAACAGAAACTAAATTCTTCCTAATAGTAGGAACGTGTAGAACGTTGTTCAAAGTCAACACCTTGCCGGATGTCATTTTCAACATTACTTTTCTAGTTCCTGCAATCCTTGTTGTTGCTGTGTTCCCCATGAATAAATCTTCATCGAACTCAGCAGGAGTATACGTTGCAAAGGCTTCTTTTGCAGAGCAAATATGTCGAGTGGCACCTGAGTCGAGAAACCACTCCTTGAGATTTCCATCTAAGTTGCACTCCGAGATCATTGCACAGAGGTTATCTGCATCTTCCATCTCTTCCACGATGTTTGCTTGACTTTTGCCTTTGTCCTTGTCCTTTCTTGGAGCACGACAGTTAGAAGACTTGTGACCAGCCTTACCACAGTTGTAACAGTTGCCCTTGAATTTCTTCTTGGTTTGTTCTGACTTCTGTCCGTTGGACTTCTTTCTCTTCTTGCCTTTGGTAGGAGCTTCTTCAACAATATTAACTCCCATTATTGTCGAACTCCCAAGAGACTTCTTTCCGGCGGTCTTGTTATCTTCCTCGATCTTGAGCCGAATCACAAGATCTTCAAGCTTCATTTCCTTACGTTTGTGCTTCAAATAATTCTTGAAGTCGTTCCACGAAGGAGGTAACTTTTCGATCATTGCAGCCACCTGAAAAACTTCATTTACTACCATATACTCAGCAATCAGATCATGGAAAATAAATTAAAGTTCCTGCACTTGTGATCCAACAGTTTCACAATCTGACATTTTATAGTCTAAAAACTTTGAGACCATAAATTTTTTCAAGCATGCATCTTTTGTCTTATATTTCTTCTCAAGTGCATTCTACAATTCTTTCGAAGTTGTCATTGCACTATAGACATTATATAAGTCATCCTCTAAAGCACTCAGAATGTAGTCCTTACATAGGAAGTCTGCTTGTGTCCATGCTTCAATAATCATGAACCTTTCTCTGTCTGATATATGCGCAGGAGGCACTGGAGTTTCTTCATTGGTTAATTTCTGGAGACCAAGAGTGGTAAGCCAGAAAAATACCTGTTGCTGCCATCCTTTGAAATTCACACCAGAGAATTTTCTCGATTTCTTTGCTGGTGGTACAACAGTTCGGGTTGGTGCAACAACAACCACCGTAACATTATCATTTGCCATTTCAGAATCTGTAATAAACAGAAATTGATACAAATGATTCAGTAAGCAATAACTTAAATTGCAAACTTAATAGGAGTATAAAACCACGAAGATTTTTGTCTCCACCAGAAACACATATTAAAATAAAATAAATAATTTCCTTAAGATTGTTGCCCAATATGTGTTTAAAAACAGTACTACTGATTACAACAAACTTTGCAGAAACACGAATATGTAAAAACATGCCAGAATCTGTAAAAGACAGAACAGAAAGAAGATCAAGCCCACTGAATGCACAGTGTCCCCTTAAGGAAATTATTCCCCTTTAGTATTCGAGGTTTGATTTGGAATATGTCCTCCCAGGATAGAATGATCTCAATTACCAGTGTATTGATACCCAAAACTCTGGTGTCAACGAGCCACTCAACGGTAGTAAAGTACACGAAAAATATTTGTGCAGAAGAAGAAGAAGAAGATAGTGCCACATAGGCCAAAAAAGGGTAGAATATTACATATAAAATAAGTTCGGGGGGGTAATAGGACCTTAGTAAAGGTTAGGTGTGTCTCAGGGATTTCGGGTATAGGCTGGGGGGGTACTTATGCATTTTTCCTATGAAGAATTACGGATAGTTATGGCCAAGAGGAACTGGTTCCGAAAGGTTGCAACCTTTCAGAATCCACACGACCATTCATGAAAGTTTGCAACCTTTCAAACGGTCATGGTTATTCCTGAAAGTTGCAACTTTTCAGAACAGTCATTTTCAACGGCGGGAAATTCAAAATGAAACAGGAAATAATTTAAATAAAACGGGTCGCGAGGATCCGAGTCGGATCGGAGCGTTTTGGTTAATTAACTAAATAATTGAAATGTTTTGGCCATTTAATTTGATTAATTAAATAAATAATTAAAACAAAAACTTTGTCCAAAAAATAATCTCTCGATCATTTTCCAAAGCCGAAGCCGAGCGACGACGACGGCGCGAGGGGGTCCTCTTTCCAACCCTTTTAACAACTAATAGGAGTGTTTCTCTATTTGAACACATCTATTTTTCTTTCCACCACCAATAAGGGAGAAATGTATTTTCTTAAAGCATAAGAGAATCTTTTCCAATTTCTCTTTTCATCTTTCCTCTATTTCCCATTAACTCTTGCTATACCCAACAATTGTTATACCCAGCATGAGTGTGCACAAGTAGACACTTAAACTTGTATAAAACTGAACAAGTAGACACACGTGTCCTACATGACATAATACATGTAGGACGCCATGTAGGGTGCCATGTAGGACAAATATGTCTCTTCGTTCAATTTTCTACAAGTTTAAGTGTCTATTTGTGCACACCCAAAGTTAAGGGTCATAGTTCTCAGCTGATGCCAAGTTAAGAGTCATATTTATGAATTATGCCTTTTTTTTAACATGATTAGAGCCCCTCTTTTACTTCAAGGAAGGCAACTGCTCTCGTAGAAACTTCAATTAACACTTGCAAAAATCAGATGGGCGATCAAGACAAATCAACAAGAAGACTTAGCTTCTACCACTAGTCCATCCAAATTAACCTTTGTTATGGAACCAAAAAAATGTGATTATTACTAGTTGTAGTCTTTTCATTAAAGTAGAAATTTATTTGTAGAGCTACTTCATATGACAGACAGGATGCATGTATGTTTTGGGTTTTGGAGGAGATGGTGGAACAAATAAAGAACAAGTGGAAAAGAAGTGATGGACAACGTAACTCTGATATGGCTATTTTAAAGGCATATCAAAATACTATAAGAAATGATAAATAAATTATTATTTTTTAGAAAGTTGATATTGTTTGGACGGGGCAATAAGAAAATAGTTGTCAAATAAAATAAAATAGGAAGTGAGCCGAGAGTTTGATCAACTTTCTTATCTTTTTCCTTTGTGGCAGACAAGTGACGCCCCATTCTTGACTTTTTGGAATAATACTATGTATCATTTTTGGTCTTAATTATTCCTCTACACTCTCTGTTTATTTCCAGAATTTTGAGCTGTCAAGCAGAGGATATATAGTTTCATCAACTAAAAAGGTTAGTCAAACTCATCTAATAGTTTGTTTAATATTTGCTACTCTCATCTCTATTGAAGTACAATTATGGAAAAGAAAAAGTGATGTAAGGAAAATGAAAGAACGTTGGTAGGTTAGTTGGATCTCACAAAGAGAAAGAGAAACAAAATGCAGGAGAAAGAGAGAGGGCTAAATACTTACTCACACCGGGGTGTGCAAAAACTGAATCGACTGATAAATCAAACCGATAAAAATGTTATTGGGTGATTGGGTTAACGGGTTTTTAATGATTTTATAAAAAAAAAATTATTGGGTTATCAGTTTGGTATTGGTTTTTAATATTGGGTTATTGGGTAAACCGATAACCCATTAAGACTAGTAATTTACTACTTTTACTTGTACATAAATATTATATATTAATCTCAATACCTTAGTAGTTACTTTTTTTTGTCTTTTAACCTTCAATTCACACTTCACAATGACTTTGAGTTCACAATTTCACATTATAAAAAATGTTAAAATCTAAAGTAAGAATCTCATTCCTCTTAATTTCTCTTTGTGTTACACTTGTATAGTTCTTTTCATGTTTGTTATTATTGTTTCTATTTTATGAGCATTTGTAAAGTTACATTATTGTGTTTTCGCATCAAATTTATTAGAAAAGTCATATATTTGTTTTATAAGTATTTTCTTATTGGTTAAATCGAAAACCGAACCGTTAAGGACCAAAATCGATAAACCGAAAACCGATAAAAAATATCTTATTGCTTTGGTTATTGGTTTAACATATTTAAAAACCGAAAACCGATAAACCGAACCGATAATACACAAAATCGAACCGAACCGACCGATGCACACCCCTATAACTCACACCAGCGGTTTACAACAAATCAATAGATGCATGACATTATCACTTAGTCATGGTTAGTTAATGTATATTTTCACCTCATTAAATTATTACTTACCCATGATAAGTTGTATTAGTTTGATATTAACATCCAATGCGGGTGAATTCTTACGGCCGGGTGAGAGGGAGGGGGTTGGAGAGAGCGGAGTGAATAGAAGCAGATCTTTTAAGTTTTTTCTAAGAAGACGAAAATTTCCCCTCAGTAATGAAAATATATTACTAAAGCTATTAGAGATATAAAGGTTAGGTACCACTTGGTCTCGCTTATGGATGAATACCATTTTCTTTTTTGAAATCTCACTATAGTAATGCTGATAAAATTCCAAAAAATGAGGGGTAATTATAGAAAATAGAAAGTAGTCTGAAGAGGGGTAGAGTATCAAATTTCTAGACAAGAGACTGCACAAGATAAACGGGAGATTTGGTTTTGTACTCCGTTATACATGTTAGAAACTAATTGTGCGAATCTAAAATTACTATACTTGCTCTTTATGCACCATTTGATGTTTGACAAAAACTCAATAAGAATAATTTTTATTTTTATTTATAAATACGAAAAACACAGCAAGATGGAAATCTTTTCGTGTGAAAATAGTAAAAAGGAGTAGCCAAAATTTAATGAAATGAACTTGACGTTTATTATGCAAAAACTTTTAAAAATTCAACAGACTGATCACCTTTATTTTCTTCAACTTAAGACCTCCTCTTAAGTTGGCTTAAAAAGTTTGTCCAATGAAATTTATTAATTATTCTTATCTTTTCATCTTCTTTCTCCTGATAAAAAGTCTGTCCAATGAATATTTGATATGACATTTCATCGTTTGGCAGGTGTTATTTTCTTCTCTTCGCATGCAAGAACATTGCCGATGTTCTGAATTTCCTAGAGAGATTAAAGAATGACGAAAAAAAAAAACTCTTGACGTGGATAAAGTTGAAAAGCTGAAATCTGAGCTGGCATTTATTTGTACATACGTCCAGCTTTCTTATTCCGATTTGGAGTTAGTTTAAAAATGTAATGATGACTGCCAGATGTTGAGAATCTGCTTCGATCAATTTTGTATGATGTTGACAACAACGACATGCATCATGTCCTTGCTAGCCTCAAGGATAATATCGATCATTGTATCAGCTCACAACATCGTTCTAAATCAAGTGCCACCATTCTTGAGGAGCAGTTGAATTATATTTCCTCCTCCTGAATCTCCATCATCTATCCAAGTTTCTTGCTGAGCACAAGCTTTTCTTAAACAAATGGTTTATCGATTATTGATTGTTATCGGTTTAACCATTAAGATCTGACATTAAAAATCATTGGAAATCACTTAGAAATAAGGTGACAAACCAAATGAACCATGCATATGAGTTCATAAGTTACGTACATCTTGCTCAAAAGCAAACACTTTTATATTGTAGAATAACCAAGAGTTTGAGAGAACTAGAAATAAAAGTAGGAATCCAAACTCTAAGTCAAGGACTTTATATACAAAATGATATAAATATAATTATTTAATTTACTATCGGATTATCGGTTAACCCATTAAGAAAAAACCTCAAACCATTAGAACCGATAACCCGATAAGAAAAATATCAAAACTGTTAAACCAATAACTCATTATTGATAAATCAATAACTTTTTTTCGATTCAGATTATTGGTTTCGATTCGATTTCGAGCCGCCCTAGATTGTGTTACAATTTTGGTGACGATGAATACATGCAAAGTTATATTGATTGATACATTTTTTTATGCAATGTATTATGTAAAGAGGAATAAATAGACAAAGAAAACAAATGCCATTAGATACACAAAAACATAAAAGCTCTTTTTTTCTTATTTATTTTAAGAACTTTCATAATGGTTAAAAGGTACTCATTTTATTTTTCAAAAATCCATTGGATATTGTAAATGATACGAAAAAAATATAAGAATCATAGAAGGTACACCTTTCGATAACATTTAATTTAGTCAACTTAGTAAAATTAGTGATTTAAAGTCAATTATCAATAAGAGATTTTATATATTATCCCGGATTTGAATTTTTATATACTAAAATAAAGAGTTAAGTAATTTAATTTAGGTTTTGAACTAATCTAATGTTAAAATGAAGACCGTCTTTCTCTTATTATTATTATTTTATAAAATGATAGTATACTTTTTTCTACAAACTTTAATATTTTATAATAAAGTAATATAAAATCATTCATCCACTATTTTAAAAAAAAAACAATAATGAAAAGAATTTTTCTCACATAACTAAAGTTAAGATCAATTAATCTAAGCTAAGATTTTGTTCAACAGTCTAGTAAAAAATTATTAATACCATTCTATTAATTAACTAAGATTAAAAAAGGAAAGATTTTGTTGGTGGACATTTTTGAATTAAAAACGTATCAGAAGATACAATTGATCCATTTTGAATATTGACCATTTTTTTTTAATAATAATTAAGCAAAAATAAAATCATATATCCACTATTTAAAAATTTGAAACCTCGAAAAGAGAAAAGACGACTTTATATATTAGCCCTCTTGAATTTGCATAATCAAATTTAAGTACTTTATATTGCTTCGTGAATCATAAAGTACATATTCATGATCAACTTAGACACATGACATCCAGTTGTCTTTAGTAAAAATCCCAAAAGTACATGACTTTGAAATTAAATTCTAATAAAAAGCATAATTAGGAAAGTACAACATATTCATGTGTGATATGTTGTTCTTTCTTCATATTTAATTTGTGAATCCTCCTCCATCTTGGTGCAACACAACAACGATCTCATCACCATTTTTTAACCCATTCTTCATAAAAAATAGAAACACGAAAAAATATTAAAGTTATATAATTTTAAATTAACGATAAATTAGATTAAGTTAGAAAATTAAGGTCTTACTTCATCAATAGTCTTTTTTGGTGAAACACGTTTTCCATCGAAGAGAAATCAAACTGTTTTGTAATCCATTTGTTTTTTCTTACAGTATATCATGAAGATTTTCTTGATACTTGTACCAGGTGACACATTGAAAATGATAATTGATCCATCCTATAAAAATAAAAATTAGGAGCATTTAAATTTTAAAAATTATATTAGAGAGTGAAATGATGAACCTGAGATTGAACATGGATTTCAATTGTTGTGGTTTCATCAACTGGACTCTTATTTTCTGACATTTTTTCTTTGTTATGGTGAAAATGAGAAATATTATACCAGTTTATATAGGAGATGAGAAGGAAAAAATAATAAATGAAATGATATAAAATATTAAAGCAATTTATGGTCCTCTACCCTCAATGTACCAAAAAAAGATTTAAGATATATTTCAATTTTATGAATTGTTTGACTGATACGGAGTTCAAAAATGAAATTAATATTTTTAAAATTTATGGTCAAAAATAAAATTTAGATATTTGTGTGGTTATGAATTATCCTATTAATTAAGAGAAAATAAGAAAGTTTAAACTTGGATTGTTCTAGAAGACTATAAACACTTTAGTTATGACACAAAAATAGACTAAGTATTCAAAGAATAGATTATATCTTAAGACATAAATAAGGATAGATAGTCAAATTCCCCTCTTAATTAACTTTTTTTAAAAGGATGTGTAATGAAAAATAAGAAAGCATTGTTATTGACTAATGTGATTTCATTAATTTTTAAATATTAATCGTACTTCTTTAAACAGGGGCGTATCTAGAGGGGGTGCCGTGGGTTCACGTGAACCGCTCCCCTCTCTAGATCATATATAGTAGTGTTATATGTTAAAAAAATATTTAAATATAGATATGTGAACCCATGTTCAAAGTATCATATAATAATATGATGATGATAGGGTGCACCTCTCTGAGTGAGGATAGAAATTTAAATCTTATATCTATCTTATGTGTTTGAGTAACACCTCTCCAAGTGGTTATCGATTACACTTTTGGCGTTTCAACTAATTTTTCTTAAATCTTTCAAAATTTTCCAGTTTGTTACATTGAAAATTCTTTAAAAGATTTAGCACTATAATTTTTTTTATATAATTAAATCAAATGTGTACATTAAAATTTAAAAGTAGTAGTATTATATATTTTGGACCTATAATTTTTAAAATTTAATGGTTTATATTAAGTCCTAAAAGTCAAACAGATCAAATTTATATTTAAGAAGCATTTTTTCGTAATCGTGCACCCATCTTACCGAAATCCTGGATACGCCTCTGTCTTTAAAAGGTTGTGTTGGTTTATACGATGACATCGGTTTATATGGTGGCCACACATGTGAATTGAGTTAGAATGTACGTAGACCTTATTTTTATTTTTATCTTTGTGGGATAGAAAGGTTGTTTCGAAAGACTATCAGTTCAAAAAGAATGTCACTAATGCAAGATTGCAAGAAATACGTAACAACCACAAGATAGAAAATAAATAAAGCAACAAATAGTATTACACATAGAATAATAAGAAACTATGTAATTACTAAATAATTGTACCAATAACAGTGAGAAGAGGAAAGGCTGAGGCTAGCCTCTACTCTTATAGATAAAGAGGGACAACACCAGCTACCTACCAACATTTTAACCTAATCTACGACCTCACTAACTTTCTATTTAGGGTCATGTCCTTATTACCCGACTAAATATTTGTAAAAGCTTTTCTTATATATTGCTGAGAACAAGTTTCCATTAGTGACTCAGTTTGAGATTCTTCAGAATGTGTGTGGTAACATCAAAGATTTTCATGGATTGATAGTGAATGGTTGTGTTGATCACGAGATTGTTGATTATGTCTTACCTCAGTTTCAACTGATGGCTGAGAGAGTAGGACACTTCCTTTGGGAGGATCATACTGATGAAGTCTCTCAACTCTCCGAGCTAGATGAGGATGATCAGAATGATAGAGCCTCTCGACTCTTCAAGCTAGCACATCTACTCATGAAGATTATTCTAATTGAACTGGAGGTTATGAACATATACAAATTTGAAAGCTTTAACTTCAGCAGAAATTGGACACTTTATTAAGTAGATCCTTGAAACCTCTCCAGACATTCTTCGGGAATATCTTATTCATCTACAAGAGCACATGGTAATTGTTATTACCCCTAGCACTTTAGGGGCTTGAAACATTCATGTCATGATTGAGTTTCTATTAATAATTCTTTCTGATATGCCCAAGGACTTTATTCATCATGACAAATTATTTGATCTTTTGGCACTTGTTGGAGCACTTATCAAGGAGGTATCAACTCTTGTTCGTGACATATAAGAGAAGTTAAGGAATAAAAAGATTACCAACGAGACAAATCGTGCAACTCAAAAGTTGCTAGAAAATATTGAACTCCTCAAGGAAGATCTCGAACATGTTTATCTGAAAGTCCCGGATTCATCTCAATGTTGCTTCCCCATGAGTGATGGACCTCTCTTTATGCATCTTCTACACAAACACTTAGATGATTTGCTGAATTCCAATGCTTATTCAATTGCTTTGATAAAGGAAGAAATTGGGCAAGTGGAAGAAGACCTAGAATCAATAAGATCTTTTTTCATGAATATTGAACAAGAATGGTATAAGGATCTTTGGGCACGTGTTTTAAATGTGACATATGAGGCAAAATATGTCATTGATTCAATTATTGTTCGAGATAATGGTCTCTTACATCTTATTTTCTCACTTCCCATTACCATAAAGAAGATCAAGCTTATCAAAAAGGATATCTCCAATTTACATGAGAAGATTCCTGAGAATAGATGTCTCAATGTTCTAAACTCTCCCAAGAAGCCAGTTGAGAGCAAATCATTGACAACTGATAAAATAATTGTAGGTTTTGAGGAGGAGACAAATCTGATGTTGTTCATCTTGTATTCCTAAGATACTTAGAACAAAACTTTGAAGAACTTGGTAAGACACAATAAAGTTTAAGAACATTTTCACAACTAGAAAATTAAAACTAGTAGAGAAACTAGAATCAGAAACAAATTAGATAAAATATACGAAATATTTTTTCTTAAAGAAGAATTGTTGTCAATCTGTGTTTAAAGAATCTTACTGATTCCAACAAACTTTGCAGAAACATGAAGTTACCAAAGTTTAATAAACTAGTGAAGAACAGAAGAACACAAATTAATTCACAAATCTAGAATCTGTAACACATACCAAAATCTGGAAAAACAGAAAGAAGATTAAGCCCACTGAATGCACAGTGTCCCCTTAAGGAAATTATTCCCCTCTAGTATCCGAGGTTTGATTTGGAATATATCCTCCCAAGATAGAATGATCTCAATCACTAGTGTATTGATACCCAAAACGCTGGTGTCAGCGAGCCACTCAATGGCAGTAAAGTACACTTATAATACTAGATTTATTAGTAGAAGAAGAAGTCCAGAAATTTTGTTCATAAAATGAGAGGAAATCCCTCAATTTATAGAAAACAAAGGGTAGTGTGAAAAGGTTCTTAATGTGCCTTACCGGAAAGGTCACAAACCTTTGGAAAAGTCACAATCTTTCGGAAAGGTCACCACCTTTCATAAAAGTCACAACTTTTCATAAAAGTCACAACTTTTCATAAAAGTCGCAACTTTTCATAAAAGTCACAACTCTTCATAAAAGTCGCAACTTTTCATCAAAGTCACAACTCTTCATAAAAGTCGCAACTCTTCATTAAAGTCACAACTCTTCATAAAAGTCGCAACTCTTCATTTTCCATTCACACCTTTTAAAAACCCAACAATCCCCCGCATGAATGGGGAATGACTCCAAGACAAAGAAACGGACAAATATGTGCACTTTACAAGCAAGAATTAATTGCATCTGGATAAGTAGGTTTCCCCTTGGACTTTCCGTAGTGAACATATGTCGGATATACTCGGTCAATCGGTAGATGCGATATCTTTGAACCGTCGAGCTTTGGTGTATACCTAGACAACCATATGTCACACAATTAACCCTTTACCGTTTATGGTTCTTACGGTTGTGTTCGTTTCAGCCATGAACTCCTCCTGGTTTCATGAGTGTATAGAGAGATGGGCTTTTGACAATCATCCTCTTTGAAGCGGCTTACACTTCACACGCACATAGGTGATTTCTAACCGTGTTATCGCGTAGATACACTATTTGGTCAAATCTGCCAAACTTAGCAAATCATTAAAAACATTAAACTTTATTAACTCTATAACAAGCCTTAATGATATATCCTTGTTCCTGAGCATTGTCTTCATCATGAGAATGAATTGAGTTGGTTGACAATGCCGAACCGTTAGTCACAACTTTGTTTTTCTCCTTGAATCTAGCTCTTGGGATCTCCAGTCTGTTAGATAGAGTTACCGCCATGATGACTTGTCCTAAGCCGTAAATCCATTCCTTTAGATGATCTTTCAACTTTCTCTCTAGTTAGGCCTTTTTGTAAGTGGATCCGACACATTATCCTTTGACTTTACATAGTCAATTCTGATAATTCCACTAGAGAGTAGTTTTCTAACGGTATCTTGTTTATGTCCTATATGACGAGACTTTCCGTTATACATCATTCTCCATGCCCTACCTATTGCATCTTGACTATCAAAGTGTATGCATACTGATGCCAAAGGTTTGGTCCAAAATGAATATCTATCAAGAAATTCTGGAGTCTTTCAATTTGTTCACCGGCCTTATCTAGAGCACCTAGCTCAGAGATCATTGTAGAGCTAGCAATACATGTCTTTTTGGAAAATTTCCAAGAGATTGTTCCTCCACCAAGAGAAAATACATATCCACTCATGGATTTTACTTTATTTGATCTCGGTGATCCAATTTGCATCACTATATCCTTTCAATACTGTAGGATATTTGTATAATGCAAGACATAGTTTTGAGTATGTTTTAAATACCCCAAAACTCTTTTCATTGTCATCCAATGAGTTTAATTGGGATTATTTGTGAACCGACACATGCTATATCTGATCACGCACGCTTCATGATATACATCATACTTCCCAATAGTCTAGCACAATCTAATTGTGAGTCACTTTTGCTTTCACTTTTTTTGAAAGGCAAAGTTCACATTTATTGGAGTCTTGACAATATTAAAATCCAAATATTTGAACTAGTCAGGTACCTTTTTAATGTAATGACACCGTGACAATGCTAAATATCTTGGAATTCTAAGGATTCTTATACCTAAGATCACATCAGCAACTCCACGATCTTTCATATCAAAGTTGCTTTCTAGCATATGTTTAGTAGCATTTATGCCATTAGTGTCTCTATTGATGATCAACATATCACCAATATACAAACAAATAATAACCTTGTGATTTTAATGTAAACATATTTATCACTTCCACCAGTCTTACATCTATTTACCAACATAGTTTGGTCAAATTTCTTATGTCATTATTTGGGTGCTTGTTTTAGTCCATAAAGTGACTTAACAAGTTCGCACACTTTCTTTTCTTTACCAGGAACCACAAAACCCTCGGGTTGTTCCATGTAAATTTCTTCCTCCAATTATCCATTTAAGAAAGTTGTTTTCACATTCATTTGATGAATTTGTAGGTCATATACCACAACTAATAATATTAGCATCCGAATGGATGTAATTCTAGTTATTGACAAGTATATATCGACACGCTCAAGAACTTGTTTTTTGTGTAAAGTGTTTGACACAAAGTCTTGCTTTATATTTGTCAATAGTTCCATCGACTTTCATTTTCCTTTTGAAGATTCACTTTGAACCTAAAGGTTTATTTTCTAGAAGAAGATCAATTAACTTTCAATATGGTTGCTCAAGATTTCATCAATCTCACTATTGACACCATCTTTCCAAAAGGATGAGTCTACAGAAGACACAAGAAATGTTACAAAATCATATTCGAAGGAAGTAAATGTCCTTTGACATTTGCTACGCCTCTGAATCTCTTTATTAAGTACATTCTCCTTTTTTCCTTTTCCAAGGTCTTTTAGACCCTTCACTAGACTACTCAATTAGTCTAATTTTACAATCCACAGTCATAGGTATTATTTTAATCCTTTTAGGAATAGGAACTTGGACTTTGGCTAGACACCTCCACACTTTGAAATATTTCAAGTTGGATTTCTTTCATTTCCATTTCTCATATGGAATAGATTGTGTCCTGGAAAAACAAATTTTTCCATTGCTTTCTTTATGAAAAGGCAAAACTTTTTGTTGTTCTCTTTTGCAGTAAGGATAGTTCCTCCACACAAGTTTTGTGGTAGACCAAAACTTATAAGTAATGCATTGATCATTTCCTTCAAAGTTAGTTTTTTTTTTTTCATTAGATTGAGGTCAATAGGGCAATAGTTTGATGGATAATTCCACTTTTCGAACATATTTCTGCAAAATGAGATTTATACTCTCCATCCCTATTACTTCATATCTTTTTCCCAACTGATTTTCAACATCAATATTATATTGTCTAGACGTTTCTATTGCTTCATCCTTACCATTCAGCAAATAGACATAGTCATTTCTAATGCAATTGTCAATGAAAGTTACGAAATACTTTTTTTTCCACCATGAGATGGTGTTGACTTCATATCACAAATGTCAGTGTAAATCAATTCTAAGGGATTAGAATTCCTTTCAACAGATTTATAAGAATGCTCAGCATACTTAGATATCACACAAACTTGACATTTTTTATATATTGCACTCAAAGTTTAGACAAAACTTCTAAGTTGATCAGTTTTCCTTACAAGGTTTTGTAATTGACATGTCCCAAGTATTCATGTCACAAACAGTTTGACTCAAGCAAGTAAGAACAAATAAAAATATTGAGTTTGAAAAGCTCTCCGCGAGGTACCTTTTTCTCACAGATAATTGTTCCTATTTCTTACAATTTTGTATGACACAAACATTGTTTAGAGTCACCACCTTGTCAAATGTCCTTTTCAGCAGGACCTTTCCATAACTTTCAATTTGATTGTTATAGAACTACCCATGAACAAAGTTTCATCAGGTCCAATAAAGGCAATATAATCCAAATATTTCTTTTACAAAACATAACGAATAACTATTCACCTATATTCATGTCTATGCAAATACTTTTATTATAATAGACATATATTTTCATGAAAAATCACAACATTTTAAGTGACACTTTTTCATAAAAGAACACAATTATTTTGAACAAGTATATATATAATTTGGTAGTTTCATACTAGTCACATCATATACTAGTAATAGAGAAACTCAACAACCACAATACTGAATATACTCCAAGAATTTTGTGGGTCTAACATAATACAAAAGTATCATTGAATTTCATGTCTTTTGCTCAAAAATTAAATTAGACATCAAGTCTAATTTTATCTTTATCATAAGCAAAGAACCCCCACATTTTAAATATGATCTCAAAAATATTTTTCCAGTATTTGAAAATACTTCTTCCACATATTTTCCCAGACTATCAAAATGTCATTGACACTATGAAACCTCTTTTGGAAATATTATTCTACAAAAGAATTATATTGCTTCAATTCTCTTTGACAATATTTACATAGTGTCAAAGTTCATTCATAGAGGCACAAAATCACAAACTCTAAGTCACTGGTATTTTTTCATCTATCACAAATAGACATACAACTTAGTATTTAGAATACTAACAATAAAGACAAAAATGTTTTTGTACAATTTGTTTCTATATAACATTGAGTTTATAGAAAGTCAAAAGTACAACATTGACTTATTATGTGAAGTTTTCATAATTTTTCAAACCAATTGCATAGTCTGATTTATCCAAAGTAATAAACTACAAAAGTTTTTAGCCTACAAAAATCAGACACAATCAAATTTCACATGGATTACAAAACTACAAAAGTTTTTTTTTTTTAGTCTCCAAATAGAATTAAACATATTCTTTATCACATAGAAATGTTTTTCTTTTCAAATAGTCTTCCAACTATAACATTTTGACATACTATTTATCAAACAAAAATGTGCATCTCTCATTTTGCAAACTAAAGAATTTTAAAGGCAATACTATTTGCCAAGAAAAATTCATTCCACAACAAATGGTTTGCAGATCTTTTTCCAAAGATACACATGATAAAAATCAAAATTATTAACTCTTAGAAACTAGTTTCCTCCTTAGATAAATAATAAGAAGGTTACCTGGTGTAATCTTTAACCAGAATAGCACCAATTTTTTTCTATACATTCTCACTTCGACCTTGCTAAACAAAGCACCAAATTATGGGGAAGTAATGTCTTAAACTTCTACTTCCATGATCTGTTTCTCTCAATCAGTAGAATACAAGAAATACCAACAGTATAATAATTTCCTTAAGATTGTTATTCGTCTTGTATTCCTAAGTTACTTAGAACAAAACTTTGAAGAACTTGGTAAGACACAATAAAGTTTAAGAACATTTTCACAACTAGAAAATTAAAACTAGTAGAGAAACTAGAATCAGAAACAAATTAGATAAAATATACGAAATATTTTTTCCTTAAAGAAGAATTGTTGTCAATCTGTGTTTAAAGAATCTTACTGATTCCAACAAACTTTGCAGAAACACGAAGTTACCAAAGTTTAATAAACCAGTGAAGAACAGAAGAACACAAATTAATTCACAAATCTAGAATCTGTAACACATACCAGAATCTGGAAAAACAGAAAGAAGATTAAGCCCACTTAATGCACAGTGTCCCCTTAAGGAAATTATTCCCCTCTAGTATCCGAGGTTTGATTTGGAATATGTCCTCCCAGGATAGAATGATCTCAATCACCAGTGTATTGATACCCAAAACGCTGGTGTCAGCGAGCCACTCAACGGCAATAAAGTACACTTAGAATACTAGATTTATTAGTAGAAGAAGAAGTCCAGAAATTTTGTTCATAAAATGAGAGGAAATCCCTCAATTTATAGAAAACAAAGGGTAGTGTGAAAAGGTTCTTAATGTGCCTTACCGGAAAGGTCACAAACCTTTGGAAAAGTCACAATCTTTCGAAAAGGTCACCACCTTTCATAAAAGTCACAACTCTTCATAAAAGTTGCAACTTTTCATAAAAGTCACAACTCTTCATAAAAGTTGCAACTTTTCATCAAAGTCACAACTCTTCATAAAAGTCGCAACTCTTCATTAAAGTCACAACTCTTCATAAAAGTCGCAACTCTTCATTTTCCATTCACACCTTTTAAAAACCCAACACCTGATACTTAGAAAGCTCACCAGTGGACCGACAGATCTAGATGTCATTTCGATCACTAGTATGTCGGGTTCAGATAAAACTACTTTGGCATACAAGTATACAATGATAAATCAATTTCTAGCCATTTTTACCTTCGTGCATGGTGCATGGTTGACCAAGGATATGCCGAGAAGAAGTTGTTGGATAAAATTTTTAATCAAGTTAGTGACTCGAATTCAAAATTGAGTGAGAATATTGATGTTGTTGATAAGCTACGGAAACAACTGTATGGAAAGAGGTATCTTATTGTCTTAGATGACGTGTGGGATACTACTACATGGGATGAGTTAACAATACCTTTTCCAGAAGTTGAGAAAGGAAGTAGAATTATTTTGACAACTCAAAAAAAGGAAGTGGCTTTGCATGGCAAGCTCTGCACTGCTCCTCTTAAACTTCGATTACTAAGATCAGAAGAAAGTTAGGAGTTATTAGAGAAAAGGGCATTTGGAAATGAGAGTTGCCCTGATGAACTATTGTATGTTGGTAAAGAAATAGCCAAAAATTGTAAAGGGCTTCCTTTGGTGGCTGATCTGATAGTTGGAGTCATTGTTGGGAGGGAAAAGAAAAGGACAGCATGGCTAGAAGTTCAAAATAATTTGAGTTCTTTTATTTTGAACAGTGAAATTGAAGTGATGAAAGTTATAGAATTAAGTTATGACCATTTACCACATCACCTGAAGCCATGCTTGCTTTACCTTACAAGTTGTCCGAAGGACACTGCACTGACAATCTCTTTGTTGAAAGTTGTATGAAGTGCTGAAGGACTTGTGGAACAGACAAAGATGAAGATTGTGAAAGAAGTGATGGATGTTTATATGGATAACTTAATTTCCAGTAGCTTGGTAATTCTTTTCAATGAGATAGGTGATGAGCCGAGTTGCCAACTTCATGATTTGTTCATGACTTTAGTTTGATAAAAGCAAGAGAGGAAAAATTGTTTGACCAGATAAATTCAAGTACACCATCTTCTTCTTCTTCAGATTTGATGGCCATAGATGGAGACAAGCTAGCCGACAGTGTTTCTGAAACATTTCATCTAAGACACTTGAGGCTTCTTAGATACTTGGAGCTGGATCCCTATTTTATCAAGGTGAAAGATTATTTGTTGAATGAAATATGCATGTTGAATCATTTGAGGTACTTATGCATTGGGACACAAGTTAAATCTCTGCCTTTGTCTTTCTCAAACCTCTGGAATCTAGAAATCCTATTGGTGTATAATGAATGATCAACCTTGGTACTATTATCGAGAATTTGGAATCTTATAAAGTTGCGACTGTTGTCTGTGAGTGATTCTTCTTTCTTTGATATGGATGCAGATGGGTCAATAGTGATAGTAGAGGACACAAAGTTAGAGAACTTGAGAATACTAGGGAAACTCATGCTTTCCTATTCGAAAGATACAAAGGATATTTTCAAAAGGTTTCTCAATCTTCAAATGCTTGTATTTGAACTCAAGGAATCGTGGGATTATTCAACAGAACAACATTGGTGTAACATCTCGCAATTTGAAATAGCTAGGAAGAAGCTAAGAATTGGAAATAGTCATTTTTGGAAAGAATTGAAAATCTACAAATTTGTTTAGATTAGGAAAAGTGAGTTTTTGGTCAACTTCAAACAGTGATAACTCCTAAATCAAGATGCGTTAGGTGTACTTCCAGATATGGTTGGAAATCTCTTGGAATGATCTTTCCAACGCCACCGAGTTTGCGCGATTTCGAGTTTGTATGAGTAAGTTATCCCCTTTGGAAGTTGGGCTGTTGGATTAAGGAAAGTCCAAATCCGGATTTTTGAAGGGTAGTTTGGTCTTTTCCTTACCCTTTTATTTTGATTCATTTTTGGTAATTACTTAGGGGTCTAAACTGAACTTAGTAAGTTTACGCTTTTGGAAAAAGAGTTAGGGTTTTGAGAGGAGAGAAAAGAAGAGGAGAAAGGAGGAGAAAGGAGAAAAACGTTCAAGATTCGTCCAGATCGTCGAGTTTGGCTTGTGGATTTCATCGGGGGTGATCCCTACAAGGTATGTGAGATCACATAACGTTGGGTTAATTCTTCCACGCACCAAACATGATTTATTTCAGAGAATTTAAGTTATTGAAAGCTTAGAAATTGAGTTCTTGATGGGTTTGTTGAAGTTTCATTAGATTCTTGTTTCGTTGAATTCGTTGAGGAGTTGTTTGATCCTAATTTGTGATTTTAGGTTCGATTTTGAGTAGAATCTGATGTACTTTAATCATTTAATCGATTCTAAGTGTTGGTTAAAAGAACCCACGGAGTTTAGAGGGTTTAGAGCTGAAAAACGAAGAAGAAATTTCGTCAAACGAAATTAGGAGGTGGTGGCGTGTCGCGGAGCTGGTTCCTAGAATTGGGAATTTGTGTTTCGCGACGCGGAGCCGTCAAGGAGTCTTCTGCCTCAAAAGTCGTTTTTGAAACTAAATTTTAAAAGCTTCTCCGCGCGCGGACCCACCCTCAATTATTGATTTTCGGTCTTTTCTCATGTTTAGCTATCTAAAACCATTCCTAAACATCATGAGATCTTTCCAAATCACAAATCACAATCCTTGAATCCATAATTCAATTCAAGGACCAGTTAAGAGTCAAGTCAAAAGAAGTTAGGATCAAAGTCAAGAGTCAAGTTAAGGGAAGTGCTTCAAAGTTTTCAAAAGTCTTTTATAAACGTTTTAACTTTGTTTTAAAACTTAAAGTTCAAATTGAGTAAAGAGTAAAGTTTCAAATCCATTTCTTCAAAAGTATATGGGGACTATGTATTCCCAAAGGGTTTAAAATGTTTTCACATTTAAACAAGAAAGGAAACCTCGATTTCCAAAGGGCCTTCGGGCTAGTTTTCAGAAAAGAGAAATCGCTTTCTAAATGAAGCAAGAGGGGAAACTTTGATTTCCAAGATAGCCTTTGAGCTAAGTTTTTGAGCACTAATCTCAAATCACAGAAGAAGTATGTTTTTAAACATAAAGAGCTAGTATCATATTTTGGGAGTATTATTGAGCACCGATATGGGAAAAAGTTCATACAACTATCAACCCCCATAAACCATGTAGCCATCATGGGTAGAAAAGGGTCATACTTTTTAGATGAATCTTTTTCGCATAGACTAGTGGATCCACTTAGTAGTTCAGGTCCTATACCTGTGGCAAGGTATAAGATGCGCTGGCAGCGTGAGGGAGATCGATGTATCATCACAATAGCTCTTATGTGATGGTTGTCGGTTAGATAAACTCCCGCAGCAGTACTTTGTATTTTTATATACATCAGTTTATTTGTATTTTTACATACATATCAGAGTTATTTGTATCTTTGCATACACACAGAGTTGACATCATGTGTTAAACAACTTTTTATTGAAATGAGTTCAGTTATGTTGAGTTGAGTTGAGCTAGGTAAGTTCTTCAGTTCCTTTCAGATTCTTTTCAAGCCTATGTTGGGTTTAGCATTCCAACTCGCATACTCGTACATTTAATATACTGATGCCAGTTGGTCTGCATTGTATTATGATGCAGACACAAGTAACTAGGATCGGCATCCAGCGCATCGTTGATCCAGTGAGCAGTTCAGAGTCTGTTGGTGAGCCTCTTTGCATTTTAGATGATCCATTTTGTTTACTTTCAGTATTAGATAGTTCATTAGTATGTCGTGGGCCTGTCCCGACATCCATCTCAGTTGTTTTAGAGGCTTCATAGATAGTCAGTCAGATGTTAGTTCATTCGTCATCATTTTGTTTTTGACTTATGTTCAGATTTGAGTTGCCATTTTGGCTAAGTTAAATTTTTATTTTCAAAACATTATGAGTTCAGTTTGAGACAATTAACTTGTTTAGCATTTGAATTCCTTTCTTATTGCATACAGTCTTCCGTTGAGTAAGTAAGTCAGGCCAAGGGTTCGCTTGGGGCCAGCAATGGTTCTCGAGTGCCAGCCACGTCCAGGGTGTAGGCTCAGGTCGTGACAATTGATTCCCGAAATTGGATTGCCTAACTGAACTATAAATCCTCAGTGTAGGTTTTAAAAGTTCAAACACAAATGACAGTGGGTCCTCTGTAGCAACAAATCGGCCGTGGAATTTTCACTTCCCTTCGAATCTGAAAAAGTTATGCCTGCTTGACTTTCCTCTGACATCCAATTCACTATCAACAATAGTGAGACTCCCAACCTTGAAGAGTTGTCCCTTTATGATACAATCATCCATAGGGAAGAATGGAACATGGGGAGGAAGACACCTTTGAGAATCTCAAATTTTTGAACTTGGAACAAATTACTCTTTCCAAGTAGGAGGTTGGAGAGGAATCATTTCCTGCGCTTGAGAAATTAAAACTGGAGGGATGTTGTGATCTTGAGGAGATTCCGCCTAGTTTTGGGGATATTTATTCATTGAAAATTATCACACTTGTATACAACCCTCAACTTGAAGATTCCGCTATGAAGATTAAGGAATATGCTGAAGATATGCAGGGAGGAGACGAGTTGTAAGTTGTTGTCTGGAATAATATCCCGTTATTTAAGTAGCTTTTGAGCATTATGGTTGAAAAGTAGAATGTACTTTGCTGGGTAGATTAAGCATTATGATTAAGAATGTTGTTATGAAACATTTTTATGTGACTTTTCTGAGTTTCTTTCAGAAAACTTACAAGTTTTTAACAAAAAATATAATTTTTATAAATACACATGTCATTTGTTGATTTGTCCATTTGACACGTGTCATTCGTGATTGCAAGTCACACCTGAGGTATGTTGTATATAGGTGACCACTAGACACACCGATATCAAGTATAGGTTTCTATTTGATCATACACAACTTTAAGATAAGTCTTTATCTGATGTTGATGCCAAATTGAAGTGACTATATAAAGTTGATATTTTAAACATTAATCTTGTACACCGAATTACTATACCTATCACTACTTTCTTTACTATTTTGGCAGATAAAGTGAGATAGATTCGTTGATTTATGTTTTTGCTTTTCTTACAATAGCAGAATTTTGTTACTTTCTACCACTAGCTATCTCTTATTCTATGTTATGTATGTTTTTCATTCTCATTATCTCTTTATTTTTTTCTTTGCATTCACACAGACAATTTTCTTGTAGACTGCTTATAAGCCGTATGTGGAGACAAATCTAGGATTTAACGTACATGTTTTTATCGCGACCTCGGGTTAATATCAATAATAATTAGATTCACAATCACATATTTATAATTACTAGTTTCTGGTAACGTACGTTGCACGTTTGTTCTTTATTATAATGATAATAAATTTTTTTTAATCTATAATAGTTTTGAATTATAAAATGGAAATATTGGTGGAGTAAGGAGTGCATTTTTTTTTGAGAATTGGTAACATGTTAGGAGTGAAAAATTTTAACCACTAACTAATAATCTCTTTTACTGCTTATTTGTTATATTCAAATTCAATTTCTATTATATGTTTTTTTAAGATTGTTATTCCTCTTTCATAATTAGAAAGATAAATTTTAACGTTGTTCATATTTGACTTTTAAGTACTCCTTCATATTAAATTAAACTACCCCATTTGTTAGAATATGTCTTCTTCAGAGATTTTCTCGATTTTTTTTGCTCGATGTTGTTGAGGGAGAAACATTAGTTATAACTTTTACCTCGAAAGCTAGGAGACTAAAGCAAAATATAATGTAACACCCCCAAAAAAAATTGAGCTAAGACTCGAACCATCCTTCGTTGTGAGTAGGATTTTACCGAGGAATTTAAAATTTCTTGAGTGTTAAGGTCACTAAATGTAGCACCTTGAGTTCAAAAAAGAACTAAAAAGAATTCATTCAAGTCATTCGTAAGTTCTTCTAAGTTTTGGGTCAACTTCAAACGACCATAACTTTCAGTACAGGATGAGTTAGGTTGCCCATAAGATATCAAATGAGAGGACTTTGAATTATCTTCCCAACGGCATCGAGTTTGCTAAGTCTTGAGGTCTGATGAGTGAGATATGCCCTTTTGAATTCAGGCTGTCGCGACCCTTTCGGAAGGATACTACCACTTTAGAAAAAATCTACTTTAATGCTTGCGACATTTAAAAGAGATTAATGTAGGGAGTATTGATTAAAATCTAGTAGGGGGATTAGGTTCATAAAAAAATAATTAAGGATGTGCATCCTGCCCATTTAAACATTTATTTGCGTCAAATTAAAACTGCGTAGAATTTTAACTTATGGCGGAAAAACCCTTCCAAGATAATCTAAGCAAATAACTTACGAGATTTTCATGCATATATTATCCTCACACTTAAAAATGATATAAAAAGAATATTACCAACTTTCGAGTACCAAAATTAGTCGGTTCATGTTTCACACAAACATTTAAAACAAATAGTAAATTTAGTATATTACAAGACTTGGGTTTACACACCCCAAAAAGAACAAAACATATAGCCATACTTATATTACAACCCATGGTGACATAATCAAATTAGCCCTCAAAATTTCATGTAAATATACAACACATAGATCATGTACAAGTCTAAAGGTTTATACAAAATATAGATGCCTATATGCAAATGTGATCTTCCTTAAGGCTCTAAAAATCTCCATCTCCAATGGCCAGCTTCATGCATCCTCTCGAACATTCCCTACGATAGAAACAACTATCGCTAAGCATATAACTTAGTGGTGTAAAAACTATAAGTTTAGAGCTCTCAGATTCACCAAGCTACCTTTCTCAAGTCATGGGTAGCACAATTGAAACATAATAAATAAATCAAGTAAACAATATAGAAAGAGTATCAAGTTTGATATTTAAAGATCCAAATGTCAAGAACGCTCATAGCACCATTCTCCAAGAGATTCAATAACAAGGCTCACCCAATATATACATCATGTCGTCACACAAAGCACAAACATGTATCAAGAAGGGCCGACGCCCTGTATCAAGAAGGGTCAAGCCCAATAGTCAAGAGAACCAAGAATCATATAAAAATGGCTTTCTAGTTGGTACTTAAAATGGACAGCTTCCATTCTTAAGACGGACTAAAAATCCAGAGTTAAGATGGCAAATGATCCGAGCAAGAGGCATGCCAATAGTGACAAAGTCACAGCCACAAGAAGGACAAGGTCCAACAAGAGTGCCAAGTGATCAAACAATTCGTACAAGTGGGCGAGTTACATAAGTGTCTTTAATGTCTTAAAGAATACCAACATGATAATGCAAAGTGACAAGAGGTAACCAAGGTACCAAGATAAACTTTCAGATATAATAGCAGGTAAAAAGAGTAAAAGTACATGTTTATACACAAACCTTAGTGCTTAGCTTAGAAACAGTCCAACAAAACTTCAAGAGTTCAAACCGTAGACCAACCAACATATCAAGGTCCTCAACTTGTTCACGAGTATATACAACCTTAAAAATAAAATTAAATAACTTCTTTAATTCCTAGTATCTCAATAATGTTGATGTAAAACAGGATTATCATCACAAGTAAGCTTAGCCTGTACAAATATGACTATGCTCCCAAAACAGTAATTCTGGCCAGCCTAGTACCTCATGTCGCAACTTAGATTTGAAAAGGAAAATGGCAAAACTGGACTGTAGATCATTCATGAAAGATGTAGGTACATTTCTTAAGGTTGCAAATAATCAAGAATCACCGCAAAATATATTTTTTACAAAAATATATAATCAAAACACTAACAATTGATCATAGAGGATTTATAATTCCGAAATCTGGACAGAACTTTTCCTATGTTTTGTCCCATATTTCGAATCCATAAAAGCTAAATTAGTGTTTTACATAAGCATACGAGTTGTAGGTATATTATTTCTATTTCCAAATCATATTTATTCATTGTAAACGAAGTTCTAGAGAACGAGATATGCTTAAAATACCAAACACTACCAGCTTAGAAACAAATTTCATCACTTACCAAAGAAAATGGTGTGTCTCGAATTCCAGCGAAAAGGACCAAGTTTTTATCTTGTGATTTTGAAGAACAATCTATTTAGATAAGGTTCTAAGGTTCTTAGACTTGTGTGAAATGAATTTAACTAAAGGAGGTGTGAAGATATAATCACAAAAGTGATGTTTATCACTTGTACAACTGTTACTAAAAGGGGCTGCCCAAACAAAAAGTGTTCTGCCCAAAATGCATGCATATATACCTATATGTATATCCCTCACCTCCCTTTAAAGTTATACATAATTCTAATTACAATATTACGTAAATACCCCAATACAATCCCTTAAATTACGATCACAATTTATGTTAAGCAAGTTTGCAAATATCACAACATTGCAAGTTCCCAAAATGAGAGTAAAACATAATGTAGTAATTAAGCAACGGTGTATCGACATGCGACTCTTGGTTAGTATTTAGGGGTGTTACAACTCTCTCCACTTAAAGAAATTTCATCTCGAAATTTACCTTACATTAGTCCCGAAACAAGTCTGGATACTGGGTCCTCATGTCTTCTTCTCTCTCCCAGGTAGCTTTTTTTCCCGAATGGTTCCTCCAAAGTACCTTTACTAAGTGGATTCTCTTGTTTCTAAATTTCTTTACTTCTCGAGCTTGAATTAGGATAGGTTCTTCATTATACATCAAGTCAGGATTAACCTCAATAGATTCAATCAGAAGAACATGAGATGGATCAGAACGATATCTTCTGAGCATAGAAACATGGAATACATTGTGAATCTTGTCTAACTCAGGTGGCAAAGCTAATTTATATGCAATTGGTCCAACCTTTTCAAGTATCTCATAAGGTCCACTAAATCGGGGACTAAGTTTTCCTTTTTGGCAAAATCTCATAATCTTCTTCCATGGAGACATCTTTAAGAATACTTTATCTCCAACTTGATATTCAATGTCACGCCTTTTAAGATCAGTGTATGACTTTTGTCTATCCGAAGAAATCTTTAGATGATCCTTGATAATTTTTACCTTGTCCTCTATTTGTTGCACAATTTCAGGACCAATAAGCTTTCTTTCACCAACTTCACTCCAACAAAGAGGGGTCTGGGATTTTCTTCCGTACAAGGCTTCATAGGGAGGCATTCCAATACTCGATTGGTAGCTATTATTATAAGCAAATTATATCAAAGCCAAGTGTTTGTCCCAACTACCCTCAAACTCCATAATGCACGCTCAAGCATATCCTCCAAACTTTGTAGCACTCTTTCCGACTGACCGTCTGTCTAAGGATGGAATGAAGTGCTACATTTGAACTCAGTACCCAAAGCTTCCTGCAAGTTGCCCCAAAATCTATATGTAAACCTTGGGTCTCAGTCAGATACAATAGACACATGGATCCCATGTAGTCTTACAATCTCATTAATGTACAATTCGGCTAAACGCTCAGGTGAGTAATTCATCATGATTGCTAAGAAGTGAACACTCTTGGTTAGCTTGTCCACAATCACCCATATTGCATCATGATTTCTTTGAGTGCGAGGAAGTCCATAAACAAAGTCCATTGTTATTCTCTCCCA
Organism: Solanum verrucosum; assembly: GCF_900185275.1. Classification (NCBI taxonomy): domain Eukaryota; kingdom Viridiplantae; phylum Streptophyta; class Magnoliopsida; order Solanales; family Solanaceae; genus Solanum; species Solanum verrucosum. Next base: position 1,859,139 of record NW_026020202.1, on the reverse strand, counting down.
TTTCCATTTCGGCATCGACAAGGGCTGTAGTAAACCGTCTGGGACTTGATGTTCTGCCTTTACTTGTTGACAAACCAAACATTTGGAAATGAACTCCGCAATGCCTTTCATACCATTCCACCAATAATGTTCTTTGATGGTTTGGTACATCGTTGTACCCCCAGGATACATCGCATATGGTGCAGTATGTGCTTCATTCAATATTTCTCTCCTCAATTTGTCATCATTAGGGACGCATAACCTGTTTTGATAAAATAAGCCACCATCCTCCGTTAATGTAAAATCAAGTGTTCCCCATTTTTGTCACAACCCGAGTCTATACCCTGACGTGGCCGGCACTCAAAAACCATTGCTAGTCGCCAAGCGAACCCTTATCCTGGCTTACTACAAGCGGAAGACTAACTTAAGCATGCAAAAGCTTAAAACTGAAAAAAATCAATAAACTCAACTTTAACTCAAATGAACAACTTAGAATAAAAAATAATATATTCAACTCGCCATAAAATAGGCACTTAAGTCTTTAAAACATTTAATAAAATAAATGAATAATACAGACTTCTCAACTATAATGACTATCTATGAAGCCTCTAACTGATAAAGATGGAAGTCGGGACAAGACCCACGACATCCTGATTAAACTGAAAAATAAATGAAATCCTTCGAAAATAAAGAGGCTCACCATAACTAACTCGAACTTCCGGATGTATCAACGAAGCTCCTGTTGATGATCCTGAATACCTGTTTTTGCATCATGAGAATATGCAGGCCAAATGGCTCAATATGTGAAATGCACGAGCATGTAAGAGGAATTCTAAAGCATAAACATAAGCTTGAAAAAAATCTAAAAGAAACTGAAGAACTTACCTGACTCAACTCAACTCAACATAACTGAACCCATTTCAATATAAAGCAATTTAAAACATGTGCAATATAAAGAAAAGTTGTTAAAAAAAACATGATGCCAACTCTGTGTGTATGCAAAGATACATTTAACTCTGTGATGTATGTAAAAATACAAATAATCTGATGTATATAAAAATACAAAATACTGTTGTGGGAGTTTCTCTAACCGACAACCATCACATAAGAGCTATTGTGATGATACATCGATCTCCCTCACGCTGCCACCACATCATATACCTTGCTATAGGTATAGGACATGAACTACTAAGTGGATCCACTAGTCTATGCGAAAAGGATTCATCTAAAAAGCATGACCCTTTTCTACCCATGATGGCTACATGGTTTATGGGGGTTGTGAGTTATCTGAACTCTCCCCCATATCGGCGCTCAATACTACTCCCAAAATACACTAGCTCTTTATGTTTTAAAAACATACTTCTTTCTGTGATTTGACATTAGTGCTCAAAAACTTTGCTCAAAGGTTATCTTGGAAATCAAGGTTTCCTCTCTTGCTTTATTGTGAAAGCATTTACTCTTTAACTGAAAACTAGCCCAAAGGCTCTTTACTGAAAAACTAGCTCAAAGGCTCTTTTGAAAATCTCAGTTTTCTGTTCTTATTTAAATGTGAAAACATTTTAAACTTTTTTGGGAATACATAGTCCCCATATACTTTTGAAGAAATGAACTTCAACTTTACTCTTACTATTTACTCAACTTCAAAACTTAAGTCTTAAAACAAAGTTTAAACATTTGTAGAAGACTTCTTAAAATATGGTTCATGCCGAATGATAGACATGAATGACTCAATGCAAGGTTTTCAATAAACATAGATAGAACTCAATACTTGGAACTCAAGAACTTCAATGATACTACTAATTTCAAGAATGCTCAACTCAGAGGGTTCATGCGGAATTATGAGCATGAACTACTCAACTCAAGGACTCAAAGCTACTTCTCATCTCAAGATTGTTCGACTTATAATGTTCATGTGGGAATTATGGGCATGAACAATTCAACTCATGCTCAACTCAAAGGGTTCATGCAGAATTATAAGCATGAACTACTCAACTCAAGCACTCAAAGCTACTTCTCATCTCAAGATTGTTCGACTTATAATGTTCATGTGGAATTCTGGGCATGAACAATTCAACTCAAGGACTTCATTAACATGTAATAGTGACATGATTATAAATATAATCTCATAGGGGATTAGGAACTCAATACTTAGAACTTGAAGATACTACTCCTCTCAAATGTACTAAACTGATGAAGTTCATGCGAAAGTTATGGGCATGAACGACTCGACTCAAGGGTCAAAATATCAATAAAGAACTCATGTATACGACTCTTCTCATTCTCATACTTACTTACTCAAAACTTAACTCAAATCGATGATGGATCTCAAAGGATTCACAATTGAACTTAAAGGCTTCCTTGAACTCTACTCTTAACTCTCTCTTGAATTTGAATTGTGAATTCGAGAGTTATGATTCATGATATGAAGGATCTCAATAACAATATAGCTATATTCAAGAACTCAAAATCAACTTATCTCAAGAATGCTCAAATCTAGGGAAAGTATCCTAGATTACTCTTTTTCTGATCTGAAAGTAGATGTAGGACGTGAGGACGAACTAGTCCAACACTATGATAGCCTTACATACCTAGAATAACAAGATTCTTGAAGAAGAACTTGATTAGAAGCCTTGAAACCCTAGCTTGAAAGTAAACAATCAAGAAAATCTTTTTTGAGATTCTTGAATTAGTTTCTTGAAATCTCTATGGCCAAGAATTATGATTTTCATTAGTAAAGATGAAAATCTGATTGTTTCGAGCCTTTTATTAGTCAAGAAATTCGTTTATGGTTTTCTTGGAGGTAAAAAGACAAAAATGACTCTTTTTCATATTTTCCCGTCGGCTAAAATAGTCATAACTTTTTACTCAGAAATTGAATTGACGCGAAATTGGTGGCGTTGGAAAGTAGATTCAAATACCTTTAATTGGATAGGTTATGGCTCACGTAACGCTTTATATTCTAAGAGATATGATCGTTTGAAGTTCACCCAAGTAGAATCTTACATCAAAACTTAATGAAACTTCAAGAACACTTATCAAGAACTCATCAAGAACTTAAATCCTTAAATTTCAAGAACGAAATTATGCTAAATAAATCATGATTGGCGTGTGGGTGAAAGAACCCAACACTATGGAAGCTTACATACCTCTTAGGGAGATAAAACCATGGCGAAAATCAGCAACAACACGCAAGAATTTCGACGAACTTTTGATCCTCTCCTCTTTTCTCCTCTTTTCTCTTCTTGAATTCTCAACTAAAACCCTAGGCGTATATTAGGATTACAAAGCTGAACCTAATAGGATTAGACCCTTAAAATATTACTAAAAACGAATTAAATCTAATTGGATAAGCAAAAGACTAAAATACCCCTCACTATTTTCAGCTAACTTTCCTTAACTGGACAACCTAACTTCAAAAGGTCATATCTCACTCATCCGAACTCAAAACATAGCAAACTCGGCGGCATTGGAAAGATAATTTAAAGGTATTTCCTACAGTATCTGGTATCATATGTAAATCATATTGAGCTAGAATTTATGGTCATTTTAAGTCGACCCAAAACTCATACTTAAGCATAACTTGCAAAATTTCAGATTTTGCTATTTCCAATTTAATTCTTTTTGAAACGCAAGGTCCTACATCTAGTGAACTTAACACTTAAGAAATTTTAATTCCTTGGTAAAATCCTACTCACAACGAAGGATGGTTCAAGTCTTAGCTCAAAAAAATTCTGGGGTGTTACAATTTTGAACTTGTCTGTTCAATTTTATAAGTTTCTCATCTAACTTTTGTGCTTCTTTCACCTGTTCAAGTAATATTGGATTTACTTGCAAATTAGCAATAACTGAACCATTTGAATCAAGTGGAAAACAAACATCCATGCCTCTTAACTCAAGGAGCAAGAGCAAAGGACTCAAAGAAATGCTTGTGAAGGATTTTCGACTTAAAGCATCTGCAACCACATTGGCTTTACCTGGATGATAATCAATCGTGCAGTCATAATCCTTGATGAGTTCAAGTCATCTACGTTGTCTTAGGTTTAGCTCCTTCTGAGTACCTAAGTACTTTAAGCTCTTGTGATCAGTGAATATATGATATTTCTCTCCATACAAATAATGCCGCCATATTTTTAAAGCAAACACTATAGCAACAAGTTCAAGATCATGAGTAGGATAATTCAATTCATGCGGTTTTAATTTCCGAGAGGCATAAGAAATAACCTTCCCTTCTTGTATCAAAACGCATCCTAGACCATTGTGAGAATCATCACTGTATACTACATACTCTTTCCCTTCAATTGGTAGAGTAAGTATAGGTGCTTGAGTCAACAAGGATTTGAGAGTTTCAAAGCTCTCTTGGCATTTTTCATCCCAAATAAACTTTACTTCCTTCTGCAAAAGCTTAGTCAAAGGGGGAGGTGATAATGGAAAAGTCTTTCACAAATCTTCTGTAGTATTCGACTAAGCCCAAAAAACTTCTTACCTCATTTGGACTTTTGGGAGGTCTCCATTCAACAACTACTTGTATCTTACTAAGATCCACCTTCACGCCTTCGGTTGATACAACATGTCCTAGAAAATCCACTTCATCAACCAAAATTCACACTTGGAAAGTTTATCATAAAGTTCCTTCTCCTTCAAAATTTTCAAAACAATCTGAAGGTGTTTATCGTGGCCTTCACTACTTCTGGAAAATATTAAAATATCATCTATAAAGACAACCACAAACTGATCAAGATAAGGCTTGAATACTTGATTCATTGGATCCATGAATACCACAGGAGCATTTGTCAATTCGAATGGCATCACCAAAAATTCATAATGATCATACCGAGTTCTAAAAGTTGTTTTAGGAATATATTTCTCTCTAACACACAGTTGGTGATATCTTGACCTTAAATCAATCTTTGAGAATACTTTAGCACCCTTCAGTTGGTCAAACAAATCATCAATGTGGATATTTATTCTTGATTGTTATTCTGTTCAATTATCTATAGTCAATACAAAGCCTAAGAGTGACATCTTTCTTCTTTACGAATAAAATAGGGGCTCCCCAAGGAGAAACACTGGGTCGAATAAAAACCTTTCTCAATAAGTTCTTACAATTGAGATTTCAATTCTCTTAATTCTGCGGGAGCCATTCTATAAGGAGTGATAGAAATAGGGGTAGATCCAGGAATAAGCTCGATTAGAAATTTAACCTCTCTTTCCGGGGGCAACCTAGGAAGATTTTCTGGGAAGACTTTAGGGAAATCACATATAGAAGGTATGTCCCTGATACAAGGACTCTCCAACTGTGTATCAACTATGTGAGCAAGTTATGCCCCACAACCTCGACACATCAACTTTCTTGCCAAGGCCATAGAAATAATACTAGATGTCAATGATCTTTCACCTCTTACAATGATGTGTGGAAATGTTGGATCTTTAAAAGTCACATGCTTTGACCTACAATCTACCACTGCATGATATTTATAAAGCCAATCCATCCCGATAATAACATCAAAATCCTTGAATGGCATTTCAATCAAATCAGCAGAGAAGACTAGGTTTTGAATCACAAAGGGACAATCACGGTAAATTCGATTACATACAACTTGATAACCCAAAGGACTTTTAACCAACACATCATAATTAAGTCTCACATATTTCACATTTTCAAGAAGAACAAGTGATGAACAAATATAGGAATGTGTAAAACCAGGATGAAAAAGTGTAAACACACAAAAACCAAATAAGTGAAATTTACCGGCAACCACGTCTTGTCCATCTTGATCATCCCTCTGCCTCATAGCATAAGCACGTGCAGTAGCTCTTGGTCCACTAGCTTTATTAGCTCCACTTGCACCCGCTGCTTGGGTGTTTTTAGTTATTGCGCCTCTATTAGTTTGAGGAAGATTAATAGAAGGCTTATGAACTGAGCCTTCAGTTCTCAAAGAAGGAGCATTATTAGGATTAGGACAATCTTTCACTTTATGATCAAAGTTACCACAATTGAAACATGCACCAAAAGCTTTCCTGCAAGTACCATAATGATTCTTTCCACATTGTGGACAAGTGGGAATGCGAGGCTTGCCTTGGCCATAATTTGGAGTACTAGCTTTAGAAAAATTTGATCTATTTTTGATTTTGTTGAGGTGGCCCGTTATCACTACCAGCCTTAGAATCATCAAACCTTCCCCATTTTTATTGACTTCCAAAATCTGGTCTAGGCTTTCGAAATTTGTTTCCATTTCTACTAGCTTCTTCTTTATCAAGTCGTTCCCAAGTAAAAGTAGCAGACACTAACTTACAAAAGTTCTCATGTTGTAGGATCGCCACATTCTTCCTAATGGAATCATTTAAACCGTCTTCAAATTTCTTGCACTTGTCTTTTTCCTCTTTAATAATACCTCCAGCATAACGAGAGAGCCTTAGAAACTTTTGTTGGTACAAAGCAATAGACATGTCTCGTTGCCTTAAATTCAGAAACTCCTTTTTCTTTGCATCACAATAAGCAGGTGGGACATACTTCATACGAAATTCCTTAAGAAAATCATCCCAAGTAAGAACTGGAGGTTTTACCTTAACATTAGAAACACTTACCCACCAATCGTAAGAATCCTTTTGTAATAGTGAAATAGCATACTTAAATTTGGAAACATCTGAACACTTCAACTACTCAAATACCCTCTCCATGCGCTCCAACCATTGTTCAACATCAGTGGGATCAACAGTGTCTTCAAACTCCACTTTACCCATTTTCCTCATTTTCTCAAAGTTAATCCGGTTGGGATCATGTATCAATTCAGCCATGTGGTGGAAGAATTCAGCCATTTGTTGAAAATGAGGATTCATGGCTTGAGTACCACGACTTATATGAGGATGTAAACCAGCTCTTACACCCGGATGATTTCCCACTTCAGATCCACTAGTGTGGGGAACATATTGATTCGAGAAATGTTCTTCAACCCATTCCAGTGCATGAGGTTGGGAAACAGAGGTACCTGAACCTTCACGAGCAGCTTCCATAGGTTCGTCAGAAGAAGAGACCATAACTTAATTCCATCAAAAGGGAAGATCACATTGCATTAGGGACATGTACTTGATGCATATACACTCTACATGCGATAAAAAATATTATAAACCATGTAAGTGAACAAATAATCTAAATATAACCTTTTAGAGAGCGAGCAAGTATACAAGTAATTCACAACAAAAGTCCTAGAACCACAAACCTAGGCTCTGATACCAACACTTGTCGCGACCCTTTCGGAAGGATACTACCACTTAAGAAGTAATCTACTTTAATACTTGCGACATTTAAAAGAGATTAATGTAGGGAGTATTGATAAAATCTAGTAGGGGGATTAGGTTCATAAAAAAATTAGTTAAGGATGTGCATCCTGCCCATTTAAACATCTATTTGCGTCAAATTGAAACTGCGTGGAAGTTTAACTTATGGCAGAAAAACCCTTCCAAGATAATCTAAGCAAATAACTTACGAGATTTTCATGCATATATTATCCTCATATTAAAAATAATTTTAAAAGAATATTACCAACTTCCGAATACCAAAATTAATCGGTCCATGCTTCACACAAACATTCAAAACAAATAGTAAATTTAGTATATTACAAGACTTGGGTTTACACACCCCAAATAGAACAAAACATATAGCCATACTTATATTACAACCCATGGTGACATGATCAAATTAGCCCTCAAAATTTCATGTAAATATACAACACATAGATCACGTACAAGTCCCAAGGTTTATACAAAATATAGATGTCTATATGCAAATGTGATATTCCTTAAGGCTCTCAAAATCTCCATCTCTAATGGCTAGCTTCATGCATCCTCTCGAACATTCCTTATGATAAAAACAACTATCAAAAAGCATATAGCTTAGTGGTGTAAAAACTATAGGTTTGGAGCCCTCAGATTCACCAAGCTACCTTTCTCAAGTCATGGGCAACACAATTGAAACATAATAAATAAATCAAGTAAACAATATAGAAAGAGTATCAAGTTTGATATTTAAAGATCCAAATGTCAAGAACGCTCATAGAACCATTTTTCAAGAGATTCAACAACAAGGCTCGCCCAATATATACATCATGTCGTCACACCAAGCACAAACAGGTATCAAGAAGGGTCAAGCCCAATAATCAAGAGAATGAAGAATCATATTAATGTCTTTCTAGTTCGTACTTAAAATGGACAACTTCCATTCTTAAGACGGACTTAAAATCCAGAGTCAAGATGGAAAATGATCCGAGTCAAGAGTCACAGCCACAAGAAGGACAAGGTCCCAACAAGAGTGCCAAGTGATCAAACAATTCATACAAGTAGGCGAGTTACACACGTGTCTTTAATTTCTTAAAGGATACCAACACGATAATGCAAAGTGACAAGAGGTAACCAAGGTACCAAGATAAACTTTCAGATATAATAGCAGGTAAAAAGAGTAAAAGTACAAGTTTATACACAAACCTCAGTGCTTAGCTTAGAAACAGTCCAACATAACTCCAAGAGTTCAAACCATAGACCAACCAACGTATCAAGGTCCTCAACTTGTTCACGAGTATATACAACCTTAAAAATAAAATTAAATAACTTCTTTAATTCCTAGTATCTCAATAATGTTTATGTAAAACAGGATTATCATCACAAGTAAGGTTAGCCTGTACAAATACGACTATGCTCCCAAAACAGTAATTTTGGCCAGCTTAGTACCTCATGTCGCAACTTAGATTTGAAAAGAAAAAGGGAAAAACTGGACTGTAGATCATTCATGAAAGATGTAGGTACATTTCTTAAGGTTGCAAATAATCAAGAATCACCGCAAAATATATTTTTTACAAAAATATATAATCAAAACACTAACAGTTGATCATATAGGATTTCTAATTCCGAAATCTGAACATAACTTGTCCTATGTTGTGTCCCATATTTCAAATCCATAACAGCTAAATTAGAGTTTTACATAAGCATACGAGTTGTAGGTATATGATTTTTCTTTCCAAATCATATTTATTCACTGTAAACGAAGTTCTAGAGAACGAGATATGCTTAAAATACCAAACACTACCAGCTCAGAAACAAATTTCATCATTTACTAAAGAGAAGGGTGTGTCTCGAATTCCAGCCAAAAGGACCAAGTTTTTCTCTTGTGAATTTGAAGAACAATCTGTTTAGATAAGGTTCTTAGACCTGAGGGAAACGAATTTAACTAAAGGAGGTGTGAAAATATAGTCACAAAAGTGATGTTTCTCACTTGTACAGTTGTCACTAAAAGGGGCTGCCCAAACAAAAAGTGTGCAGCGCAAAATGCATGCATATATACCTATATATATATCCCCCCACCTCCCTTTCAAGTTATACATAATTGTAATTAAAATATTATGTAAATATTCCAATACGATCCCTTAAAATACGATCACAATTTATGTTAAGCAAGTTTGCAAATATCACAACATTGCAAGTTCCCAAAATGAGAGTAAAACATATAGTAGTAATTAAGCAATGGTGTATCGACATGCGACTCTTGGTTAGTATTTAGGTATGTTACACAGGTTGTCCAATGAACGAATTACCAGAAGGGGTATTTTGGTAATTTCCTTACCCAATCAGATTTAATTTATTTTTAGTAATGTTTTAGGGGTATAATCTTATTAGGTTCAGTTTGATAATCCTAATATACACCTAGGGTTTTAGTTGAGAGTTCAAGAAGAGAAAGGAAGAGAAAAGAGGAAAGGATCAAGGCGTTCGTCGAGGTTCTTGAGTTTCGTCACGGATTTTCGCTATGGGTTTGATCCCTAAGAAGTATGTAAGTTTCCATAGTATTGAGTCATTCATCCACACGCCAATCATGTTATTTTCAGCGCAATTTCATTCTCAAAAGTTGAAGGAATTGAGTTCTTGATAGGTGTTCTTGAAATTCATCCTAAATCTTGTTTTGTTGGGTTTTGATGATTTCTTGAGATGAAAGTGAGTGTTTTGAGTATATTTGTAATTGAATCTAAGGAAAACTTGTGAAAAGAAATCGATTAGAAGCAATTTAGGATTAGAAAATGAGAGACGAAATTCGTCAAAAATTGGCCTAGGGAGAGGCTAGGGCGGCGCGCCCCAGATGCGCTAGAGGGGATGGGGCGGCGCCCCAGCAGTGCACCACAAATGAGGTTCTGAAGTTTGGGGTTGACGCCCCGCGCCAGAAATGCGCCAGGGTCGCTTGCCCCCACTCTTTTTCAGTCGGTTGTCCCGTTTGAGTCCCTTTTAAGTGTACCTTCACTCCCTTTGATTCTAATCACTCTAAACTACTTCTAAACACCTACAAATCATTCATAACATGAATCAAAACCTTGAATTCATAATTCAAATTGAAGGTGGAGTTAAGAGTTAAGCCTTGGGAGTTCTTCCAATCATTTTGAGAAGGTCCCTTTGAGTCTTTTTGAAGAGTCTTCTACAACTTCTAATAACTTGTTTCAAGACTCGAGCAAGTGAGTAAGAGAGTGAGGAGAATGTATTTATGAGTCTACTTTATCATCACGAGATCCTTCATATCATGAACCATAAATCTTGAATTCATAATTCAAATTTAAGAGAGAGTTAACAGTAAAGTTCAAGGAAGTCTTTGAGTTTAATTGTGAATCCTTTGAGATCAACTATCGATTTGATCTAAGTTTTGAGGGAGTAAGTATGAGAATGAGAATAGTGGTATACATGAGTTACATAATGTTATTTAGACCCTTGAGTCGAGTCGTTTATGCTCATAAATTCTGCATGAACTTCATAAGTTGAGTATCTTTGAGAGGAGTAGTACCTTCAAGTTCAAAGTCTTGAAAATTGAGTTTCTAATCCCTTTTTAGATGTTATTCCTAATCATGGGACTACTACATGTTACCCATGAAGCCCTTGAGTTGAGTTGTTCATGCCCATAATTCTGCATGAGCCCTATAAGTCTAGCAGTCTTGAGATGAGAGGTAACTTTGAGTCCTTCAGTTGAGTATAAGACTGGGCGCCGGACCGGAATGAATCGGTACTGGACCAGAACGGGATGGGTTGACCGGTTTGTTGACCGGTACCGGGATGAATCGGACCGGAATTACCAGTACGGATACACGGTTCCGTCCCGTCCCACTATATACCGAGATGGAACCGGAACAGACCGGAATGGAATGGGATGGGATAAACGGAACGACACATCTAGCTATTTCAAAAAATGATTAAAAAAAATTTAGTTATTTTAATTTTTTGAAATACAAAAATATTAATGTTTTTTTATTTTTCTAAGTTTAAATTAATAGTTTTGAAATTTATAATGTAGTTTTACTTAAGTTTATTTTAAAGATATTTTTTTTAATTTTTACTTATTAAGTTTGCAAGTTAAGTTTAATAAAGTTTTTAAAAAAGAAATGTTTTTGAGCTTAGTTTTAAATATTTGAATCTTTTGAAGTATGCAAGTTAAGTTTAATAAAGTTTTTAAAAAAAAAAATGTTTTTGAGCTTAAGTTTTCAAGATTTGAATCTTTTGAAGTTTATAAGTTATTACTTATTAATATGTTATAACTTATAAGTTATATTTATAACTTATAATTTAAATAACTTAAGTTTGTAATTTTAAAAAATTAAATAAAAATAAGGATAAAACAATGACACAAAGTCACAAATTAAAAAATATAAATCCAATATTCCAATTTATTTATATTTGTATTACAAATTACAATTTACAACTATTAGTAGAGTGCATAGTTTACGCAGCCACCTTCTAGGAAGGGCTCTGTTTCAACTAAGCCTCAAATGTAATACTAATAGTTGTATAGTCCCGTAAATCCTTTCTCTAACTCAACTACAGATTGACCGTAATCAACTACTGGTCTTGGTAAAGCTCGTTGACAATCTTGAAGTTCCATGCCATCGTCACTACCACATCCAATGGCTAAATCTATGAAAAGTTCAAATTGACTATCCAACTTTGGAAGTCCTTGATTTCTCCGCTCAGCATTTATCCAATCTCTAAACAACACCGATATCTCCAAACTGTCTTCTGCTAACGAATATTTGTGGTCTCCAATTTGAAATCTTGCCACGCTGAAAGCTGCCTCTGAAGCAACTGATGATCCTTGAATTGAAAGCACGTCATTCACCATCCTACTAAGTTTTGGAAATTGAGTTCCACGAGCCCTCCACCAGTTCAATAATTGTGGTATACCTTCATCGTTTGTAATATTATCTGAACCCTGTTCAAGATATTTAACAAATTCACATTTATTAGAAGAGTCAAGACCAAGTTTATGTTTCACTCTACCATGGGCACCTACTTGAGGCATAGACATTTGAGGATTTTCAACATTATCTAAGGAACAATATTTATCATACATTTCTTTAGCAAGTAATTTTATACTATTTTGACATGTTACCAAATCAGGTTTTTCTTCTGGTTTAATATCTAAATTTTGAAAAATGCATTCAACTAAAGCTTTTGCACCATATTCTTTATATTCGGGGTTGAAAAGAATTGCAGTTAAATAAATTTGAGGGATAGGAAAAAAATATTTCTTAAATTTTGTAATCATAACTTCAATAGCACTGGTAAATAAGTCATTTGTTTTATATTCAGAAAAGATATATGAAATCTCACATATATGTATTAAAATTTCAGAAACAGTAGGATAATACATTCCAGAAAAAAATTTAGTAGCATCATAAAACGATTTCAAAAATATTCTAAGTTCACTTACTTCATCCCAATCACTATCATTAAGTTTAAATTCAGGATAAGCATTATGACTATTAAATTGCATAGTAATAGGCTATTTATATGTATAAGCAACTTCAAGCATTTCATAAAAGGAATTCCATCTAGTTTTTACATGCTTCGGAACTTTTCTAAACGGAAGTTTACATGCATTACAAAGCTCTTTAAATTGATTAATTCTACTACTACTATGCATATGAAAAATATAAAAAACAAGCATTATCAACTTTATCACAACTATTTTCAAATAACTTCACACCGTCACTAACAACCAAATTTAATATATGTGCAACACATTTAACATGAAAAGCATATTTACTAATAGGAAAAAGTGTAGGTTCTAGCATATTAATAGCATATAAATTAGCAGAAGCATTATCTAAAGTAAGACTAATGAATTTATCGCAAAGACCGAAAAAATCTAAAATTTCCAACACAGTAGTAGCAATATACATTCCAGTTTTTTTCTTTTGACAAATTTTATAACCAATAATTCTTTTTTGTAAATTCCAATTATAATCAGTCCAATGCGCAGTAACAGTTAAATAATCAAAACCACTAGGTCTACGACCCATATCAGTGGTAATAGCAACTCTACAATCCATTATTTCAAAATAGGCACGCAAATATTGACAATGTTTTTCTTGAAATTCAAAAATATCTCTTTTTACCATGTTTCTTGATAAACCTTTAAAACTAGGATTATATGTATCACGAATATATGCAATAAAACCCGGATGTTCTCCAAAACTAAAAGGTAAACCACAAACAACAACTATTTTAGCAAAATTTTCACGATCATGATCCTTATTATAGATTCGATGTGTAAGAGGACCACTTGGGTTCGAAGTATTTAATTCACCTTGAACCATATTTGACCCTCTAGCCGATGTTTCAATGTTAGAATTTTCACAAACATCAAGAGAAGATATATATGCAAACCACTCTTTAGTATGCTTATTAATCAAATGTTTTTTTAATCCCACCGTTGAACTTCCACTCCCACCAGATGTATATTTAAAATGTTGTTTACAAATATTACATATACTAAAAGTTTTTTTCTTCATTCAAATAACAAAATTTCCACACATGTGATTTTAAAGCACGTTGTACCTTGGTCTTACTTCTAGTTGGAACAATAGGGGGACGACTAGTTCCAACCGAAGGATTGTCCTCCTGAGGTGGAACTTCAGTACTATTGAGGTCGGGACTAGTCGGTGTATCATCTAAATCTTCTTCATCAATTTCTACTTCTTCATTTTCTTGATAGTTGCCATAATGTCTTTCATAAACCTCTTCGGGAATTATAGGAGTATCCGAATTAATTTCTATAGGACCGGGACGAGAAAAACTAGTTTCATTCACATGAGTAAATTCATCAGTATTCATTCTAACAAGAGGAAAATTAGATTTAGAAGAACTAGAACCCTTCTTATTTTTTGTAAGCATATTTTTACTCTGTGTACAATACCTTTTTTACCTCCATTTTTTTTAGAAGACTCCATGGTATAAAATTATAAATTATGAAATACGAAATTTAACAAGAACAAATAAAATATAACAAGAACAACTTACAAATAATAAATACAAAAAATAAATATAAGATTAGAGAGTGGAACGAAGTTACCAAACGCTTGTGTAAAGAACAAATGATTATAATCGAAAATTGAAAAATTAATGCCGAAACTTGAAGTTTGAAGAAGATTCCTACTCCAAAATTCAGCAAATGATTGTTGAAATCTTCACAATTACAAAATAATATGATTGAAATTTGAAACTTGAATATAGAAAGTACGAAACTTTGAGAAAGATTGAGAATTGAGAGAAATTGATGATTCTTAATTGTTAAATATTGTAAATACATAAATTTTGTAATTAAAAATATAAAGAGAGGGAGTATATATAGTTTTTAGAATTTGTGATTATGTGTTGGAATTGAAAAATATAGAATTATAGTCGTTGAAAATATTTTCGTTGTGAGAATGGGGGGCTGGGGAAGTCAGCTACTCAGCTTGCCATTGGCTAGTGGGGACTAGGGACTGGGGACTGGGATGGGACAAGTTGGCAGGGGCAGGGGCAGGGGGCAGGGCCGCAGGGGGCAGCAGGCTTTTCAGCCTTTGCTGACCCCTATGTAGACTTTTTGTTTATATATATATATATATATATATATATATATATATATATATATATAATATATAATATAATATAATATAAATTATAAATTAATTAATAAAAAATAATTAATCGGAACCGGACAGGACCGGAACGGAACCGGAATAAACCGAGATAAACCGGTACCGGTACACCGGTATCAAATCGTGTTCCATCCTGTGTATCGGCTCACGGTGTCCCGTTTCGTCTCGAATACTACCGTACCGGAACGAACCGGAATGGTACCAGACCGGTACCGGTACAACCCGATCCGGTGCCCACCCTTAGTTGAGTAGTTCATGCTCATAATTCCCCATGAACCCTCTCAGTTGAGCATTCTTGAAATGAGTAGTAACATTGAAGTTTGAGTTACAAGTGTTGAGTTCTATCTATGGTTATTGAAAACCTTGCATTGCGTCGTTCACGTCCATAATTCGGTATAAACCATATTTTAAGAAACCAAATGCTTTAAACTTGTTTTAAGACTTGAGCATTGAGTTGAGTAAGAGTAAAGGGGAAGTTCATTTTGTTCAAAAGATTATATGGGAACTAAGTATTCCCAAAGAGTAAATGCTTTCACATTTAAATAAGAGAGGAAACACTGATTTCCAAGAGAGCCTTTGAGATAGTTTTTGAGTAATTATCTCAAACCACAGAAAGAGTTATGTTTTTAAACATATGAGCTGAGTATATTTTGGGAGTAGTATTGAGCACCGATATGGGGACGAGTTCATAATAACTCAAGTCTTCATAAACCATATAGCCAACGTGGGTAGAACGGGTCATACTTTTTAGATGATTCCTTAATTCTTTTTAGCATAGACTAGTGGATCCACTTAGTTGAGAGGTTCTATACCCAGGCAAGGTATAGGACAGTTCTGGCAGCGTGGGAGAGACGATGTATCATCACATAGCTCATAGTTATGGCTGTCGGTTATAGAACCTCCCACAAAGTTATTTATATTTATATATATAAATTGAGTTGTTATTTTATTCTTCAATACATTAAGTTGTTATCTAATGTTTTAAAAGTTTTCCATATATTGTATCTTTTGTTGTTGCTTTATCTTGAGTTGAGTACCTTTGAGTTAGTATCATACCTTTGAGATGAGTTGAGTATCTTATTCTTAAGTTTATTTTAGTTGAGTGAGTTGAGAAGAGGTAAGTATGTTCCCTTTTTATCAAGTTCAAGCTTATGTTATGCTTTAGAATTCCCTTTACATGCTCGTATATTTCATGTACTGAGCCATTTGGCCTGCATCATTTCATGATGCAAATACAGGTATTCAGGATCATTAACAGGTGCTTCATTGATACCACATGAAGTTCGAGTTAGCTATGGTGAGCCTCCTTGCATTCAGAGGGTTCCACTTGTACTTTCAGTTATATCAGTTGTTAGGATGTCGTGGGTCTTATCCAACTTCCATCTTTGTCAGTTAGATGCTTCATAGATAGACAGTAGAGTTTGAGAAGTGTGTTTCATTTATCTTAATAAATGTTTTAAAGACTAGAGTTGCCTATTGTTGGCTAGTTGAATATTCTATTTATATTCAGAGTAAATCATTTGATTTAAAGCTTTGTATTTGAGTTTCATGAATTTTATTCACTTTTTAAGCTTTTGTATGCTTGAGTTAGTCTTCCGCTTATAGTCAGCCAGGATGAGGGTTCACTTTGGGACTAACAATGGTTCTCGAGTGCCGGCCACGTTCAGGTTGTAGTCTCGGGTCGTGACTTATAATTTCAATAAGTCATTGTCAAACTAAAGCTATCAAGGAGGCTTTACTTTGTAAAATATACATGCATTAAGTTATTAAAATCTAATTAAAAATAAAATAATCAAATTTTAATCAAATCTATTAAAATTACACATGCAAAAAATTGCAAAAATTGTTGGAGAGACATGACACATACCTTATTTGTATTAGCACAATTTCTAGTAAAGTTCTATTCAACGGTCTGCAAAAGCATCACCTTTTGTTTATACCTGAGATTAAAAAATTACATCATGAGTTTATAAAACAAAATTTTAGTACTATATTTTCATGTGAGAGATCAAACAGTTAAACATCAATTTAAGAATATAATTTGAATGATAGGAAAAAATGAAGAAACTAAATGTAAAGAAATGCTTGAAAGAACATATGATAAGAGCTTTATGCTCTCTAAATCAAATTCAAATGTACAATATTGTCATTAGAAGAGAAAATATGCATCTGAGGGATAAAAAAAATATGGATTGTTGGAAATATATGTCAGTGTCTTTAAAAAGACTATTATTAATGAATAATTGTCCTTTCATATTTAGAATTGTAATTTATTGTGAAAATTATGTTACTTAAAAGAGTGTAATGGTGATAGTAATTGAAGAGAGACATGTATGTATAGTGATTTCTTGAAGAATTAAAAAGCCATTCAACTTTAATGGTGATATGTTCAAGAGTTAAAAAGTCATTCAACTTTAATGGCTTCACACTTATAGAATAATAATTAATTAATAGTAATAATAATAATAATAACATGATAATGATAATTAAAAAGTTGAAGGGCATTTTCGTAATCCAACTTTAGACTAAACACCTTCTCACTTATAATATAATATGATATGATATATGATATAAATAGGTATAAATGGCAATGATCTTAAAATTTCCAACATAACCTTGCAAATCTTTCTATTGAAGCTTTAGACACTTCTCCGAAAAATAACATGTACCTTCTAATTAAGAAGAGAATGAAAGAGACATCAATATTCTCTTTGCATAACTAAAGTAGAAACACTATATATATAGAGAGAGATATATATATAATGTTTTTTTATTTGGTAATGACAGGTAGTTTTGACTTACAAAAAAAAAGAAACTAAAAGTACAAGGAGAACATCTGAATTTGTAAAATAAAGATACTATTTGCTAATATAGTAAAAGACTTATAATTTCATTGATAGTTCCACATAAACATTGCATACCTTCAAATCAATCAATATTATATGAATGTGTTTTCACTCTAACAAGGAAACTTATCGCACACAATTCTTATTCCAACTTCTAACAGTTGTGCATGCTTCTCTTACTGTTTTTCTTTTCCTGCATTACAAAGAAGAAAACAAAAATGATTAGATTACAGAAAAATTTGTAAAAAATATTCAGATGTATGAGTTTTAAAAAAATGGAGATCAGATACATAAAGAAATTGTAAACCCTTTCTCCCTTTTTATACCTTTTTTTGGTTGGTATTTCTTTTTCGAATTTTAATTACTTATTGACCTTTTGAATTCTCCAGATTATAGACAAAGAGGTTAGCTGACGTAAGTTTAGTTAATGTAGTAGTAGTTTATGAAGAATTAATTTAATTTAATTTATTTTTTTAAGAAAGCCAAAGGTCTTATTTGAAGATGGAATTATTAAGAGCCCATATGAACATGTTTCATCTTTATTGTCATCTAAATGACTATCACTTTTTTTTTCTTCTCATTTACTACGTTTTCTTAATTCTTTGTTATCTGTTTTAAGATTTTTTAAATTATTTATATATATATATATATATACACACACACACATACATATATTATAACTAGTTTTTTAACACGTGTGTTGCACGTGATTACCAATTCCAAAAATATATGTTATAGTAAATAGTATTGCTTATTTAAGAGAAGACTTGTATAATAAGCTTAGCAAAAAATAATATTATAGATTTTTTGTGAATATTCAACGTGGATCGTCATATATATTTCTTATTCACGCAAACCTATTAAGATGGTCAATGAGGTGCGGAATTCATGGTAAATGTAATAATACTTATTGTAATATTTTTCTGATAGTTGTCTTAATCTGACTATTTCTTTAAAATTATTTGTGATGTATTCTAGATACAACATATCTTGGGTTCTTAGGTACATATATAAATTATTTTCCATTAATTCTTCTAATAGTTTTATGTCTTTCATAGCTTCTGTTCAATATTGTAAATATTCGTAGTTCATTTTAATATGAACTTATTTCTAAATCATACCATTCTATTCTTTCGAGGTCTAAATCATTTAGGTCTATTTCATACCACTGTTGGTCTAATATATCTTCTGATTCGTTATCATTAAATATTTTTTCTCATATGATTCTTCTTAATTCAATTATCTCTATACCTCTAAGTATATATAGGATTAAAGTTTCATAGTTTTTTATTATTTCATCATGCATGTCACGACCCGAGCCTACACCCTGGACGTGGCCGGCACTCGAAGACCATCGGAAAACTGATTCAAGCATACAAAGCTTAAAAACTGAAATAAAAGTTCATAAAACTTAAATACAAACTTTAAGTCCAAAGAAAACTCTGTATAATAAAATATATACAACTCGCCATAAAAAGGCAACTTTAGTCTTTAAAACATTTAATAAAATAAATGATACAGACTTCTCAACTATACTGACTATCTATGAAGCCTCTAACTGATAAAGATGGAAGTCGGGACAAGACCCACGACATCCTAACAACTGATATAACTGAAAGGTAAATGAAATCCTCCAAAATCAATGAGGCTCACCATAGCTAACTCGAACTCTCGGATGTATCAACGAAGCTCTTGTAGATGATCCTGAATACCTGTGTCTGCATCATGAGAAGATGCAGGCCAAATGGCTCAGTACGTGGAATGTACGAGCATGTAAGAGGAATTCTAAAACATAAACATAAGCTTGAAACTTGATAAAAATGAAACATACTTACCTCTTCTCAAACTTACTCAACTCAAAAAATACTCAAAGGTACTCAAAATTACTCAAACTTACTCAACTCAGAAGTACTCAAGGATAAGATACTCAACTCCGAGATTAGATACTCAACTCAAGGATATGATATTCAACTCAAAGATATGATATTCGACTCTGGATACTCAACTCTGGATGCTCAACTTTGAATACTCAACTAAATATGACTGAACTCATTTCAATATAAAGCAATTTAAAACAAGTGCAATATAAAGAAACAAATTGTTTAAAAACATGCTGTCAAATCTGTGTGTATGCAAGGATACAACATAACTCTGAAATGTATATAAAAATACAATAAACTGATGTATATAAAAATACAATAACTTCTGTGGGAGTTTCTCTAACCGACAACCATCACATAAGAGCTATAGTGATGATACAGCGATCTACCTCACGCTGCCGGCGCATCCTATACCCGGCCAAAGGTATAGGACCTGAACTAGTAATGGATCCACTAGTCTATGTGAAAAGGGTTCATCTAAAAAGTATGACCGTTTTCTACCCATGATGGCTACATGGTTTATGGGGGTTGTGAGTTGTGTGAACTCTCCCTCATATCGGTGCTCAATACTACTCCCAAAAATATACTAGCTCTTATGTTTTAAAAACATACTTCTTTCTGCTGCTTTGAGATAATTGCTCAAAAACTTAGCTCAAAAACTTAGCTCAAAGGCTATCTTGGAAATCTCAGTTTCCCTATTTGCTTCATTTAGAAAGCTATTACTCTTTTCTGAAAACTAGCCCGAAGGCCCTTTGGAAATCTCAGTTTCCGTTCTTATTTAAATGTGAAAACATTTATAAACTCCTTGGGAATACTTAGTCCCCTTATACTTTTGAAGAAAAAGACTTCAAACTTTACTCTTCACTCTTTACTGAACTCAAAACTTAAGTCTTAAAACAAAGGTAAAACATTTGTAAAAGACTTCTTAAAATGTGGTTCGTGTCGAATGATGGACATGAACGACTCAATGCAAGGTTTTCAATAACCACAGATAGAACTCAAATACTTGGAACTCAAGAACTTCAATAATACTACTCATTTCAAGAATGCTCAACTCAGAGGGTTCATGCGGAATTATGACCATGAACGACTCAACTCAAGGACTCAAAGATACTTCTCTTCTCAAAACTGCTCGACTTATAGGATTCATGCGGAATTATGGGCATGAACAATTCAACTCAAAGACTTTATGGGTAACATGTAATTGTCTCATGCTTAGAAATATAATCTCAAAGGGTATTAGGAACTCAATACTCAAGACTTAGAACTTGAAGATACTACTCCTTTCAAAGATACTCAACTTCTGGAGTTCATGAAGAATTTATGGGCATGAACGACTTGACTCGTAGGTCTACATAACATTATGAAACTCATGTATGTGACTCTTCTCATTCTCTGACTTACTTCCTCAAAACATCTCAAAGGATTCACAATTGAACTCAAAGGCTTTCTTGAACTCTACTCTTAACTCTCTCTTGAATTTGAATTATGAATTCAAGAGTTATGATTCATGATATGAAGGATCTCAATAACAATATAGCTATTCGATAATTAGGAATATAACTTTTAAAAGAAACGTGATTTCAAGAACTCAAAATCAACTTATCTCAAGAATACTCAAATCTAGGGAAAGTATCTTAGATTACTCTTTTACTGATCTGAAAGTAGAGGTAGGGCGTGAGGACGAACTAGTCCAACACTATGATAGCCTTACATACCTAGAAGAACAAGATTCTTGAATAATCTTGAAGAAGAACTTGATTAGAAGCCTTGAAACCCTAGCTTGAAGGTAAACAATCAAGAAAACCTTTCTTGAGATTCTCGAGTTAGTTTCTTAAAATCTCTATAGCCAAAAATTATGATTTTCATGAGTGAAGATGAAAATCTGATTGTTTTGGGCTTTTTAATTAGTCAAGAAATTCGTTGATAGTTTTCTTGAAGGTAAAAAGACAAACGATTATTTTCAATATATTCCCGTCGGCAAATACGTAACAGCACTGTATAGGTTACTAAAATAGTCATAACTTTTTACTCAGATATTGGATTAACGTGAAATTGGTGGGATTGGAAAGTAGATTCAATTACCTTTAATTGGATAGGTTATGGCTCACGTAACTCTTAATATTCTAAGAGATATGGTCGTTTAAAGTTGACCCAAGAAAAATCTTACATCAAAACTTAATGAAACTTCAAGAACACTTATCAAGAACTCATCAAGAACTCTAATCGTTAAATTTCAAGAACGAAATTACGCTGAATAAATCATGATTGGTGTGTGGGTGAAAGAACCCAACACTATGGAATCTTACATACCTCTTAGGGCTTAATCCCATGGTGACAATCCGCAACAACTCTCAAGCATCTCGACGAACGCTTCGATCCTTTCTCTTTTCTCCGCTTTTCTCTTCTTCTTTTCTCTTCTTGAACTCTCAACTAAAACCCTAGGTGTAAAATAGGATTATAAAACTGAACCTAATAGGATTAGACCCTTAAAATATTACTAAAATCGAATTAAATCTGATTGGGTAAGGAAAAGACCAAAATACCCCTCTTTATTTTCGGCTAACCTTCCTTAACTGGGAAGCCTATCTTCAAAAGGTCATATCTCACTCATTCGACCTCGAAACATAGCAAACTCCACGGCGTTGGAAGGATAATTCAAAGATCTTCGCTACGGTATCTGGTAGAACACCTAATTTATCTTGAGCTAGGAGTTATGGTTGTTTGAAGTCGACCCAAAACTCATACTTAACCATAACTTGCAAAATTTCAGATTTTGCTATTTCCAATTTAATTCTTTTTGAAACTCAAGGTGCTACATCTAGTGACCTTAACACTTAAGAAATTTTAAACTCCTTGGTAAAATCTCACTCACTACGAAGAACGGTTCGAGTCTTAGTTCAAAAAATTTCTGGGGTGTTACAATATCTCCCCCTTGGGATCATTCGCCCTCGAGTGACGACTGAACTGGGTATGAAATGGGGTTACTCTTACTAAGGTCTGAGTCTAATGGTCTGCTCTTACTATATTCAAGCTTAACTCAAATCTTTAAGTTCGGATTATATACCTCTTTATAGGAAATTTCATCCCAAACTATTACTCCTTACCACCACATTCAAGCTTAGTACTCTAACAACTTCATTACTAAAAGGACCTCTAAAAAAGATATCCCCCAAACTCTTTGGAACTCATCACTATCTTACTCTCAAACACTTGACTTAATTTCTCATCTTGTCATCTCCCCCTTAGGTCTAAAGCTAACACCTGAAGGCTATGGACATATTCCATCATTTCTAAATGGTCTACCTCTTATTGCCCTTTTTACTCTTGTGACTTAGCCACACTTCACTGCCCTTATCTAAAGGTTAGGGTCTCTCACCTGTACCACTCATATTCATAGGAGCTACCATTTTAATTCCTCACCTATTCTATGCCAAGTCTACAAGATCAAATCTCAAGACTAACACCATCACCCTCATGGTTCCATTCTTTGGATCATGACACTCATCTCAAATTCAAGCTTAATGTTTATGACTAAACCCGAATATTAATATGATTGCTTGCTTACTATACTAACTTACCACTACTAGATACAAATTCAGAAGCACTCGTCCACTATGACCTAATGACAAATAGCCAATCCTCACCTCTTAGTATTCATACTTATAATTTACTATCACATTTCCCTTCACAACTTGAGTACTATTCACTCATTCACTATACATCAATGCCTAATTAGTTCTATAACACTTTGAATATTACGGGCTTTCCCTTAAAGATTATAAGCCTAGCTTAGAGCTATCACCTCATGAATACTCTTGCTCTTCTATTCACCACTTACACTTGGTCATTACAAACACGATGACACATCCTCATAACCCTTTTCTAGTTAAGGTATACTCTAACTCATCTTGACTTGCAACTCTTACTCTACTTCCTATCCTGAGTTCTTCACAACTCATCACTTCTTAGTCTACCCATAAGGAAAAACTTATCATCAAAACTTACTGGGTGCATGACTATAATAACATAGCTTGCCTCATCACTATCTCCCTTTCTAGGATTACTAAACCTCTGCATACTTTCCTCTAATTGTGGGCACTTTCACTACTACTCCTCATGATCTCATAACTCATGCTACCTTTTCGGGTGAAAATCTTACCCCAAGCTCTAATCATACTGTCTCATAAGGATCTCAACTGAAACAAGGCTTAAGTAAAAGAGTAAAACTCGTTTTTAGCTCAAATGCACGATTTATATGAATATGAGGGCATTACTCTGAAACTGAACACTTAACTTACTCTTGGACTTCTCTTAATCCCCTTTGGAGTGTCATGACTTTCTTAAAACTCTTGCTAAGAACAACTCGTCGACAAAGTATTGACTCTACTTTTCAACCACCTCTAGTATGGTAGGTAGTCGAATGATTCTGAGAAATGCACGAGTTAGAATAAGTCTCTATGACATAGCTCTATTGAATGATTAAGAGTATGAAAGAAGGGAAACTTTTCTTAAATGTCTATAGTCCCTCATTTATAGAAGTGGTGCCCTCACAACCATAAACAAGATCCTACTGACACGGCTTCATAGACACCCTTGGACACTTAAACTCTGTGCTCTGATACCAAGTTTGTCACGACCCGAGCATACTCCCTGGACGTGGCCGGCACTCGAAGACCATTGTTGGTCCCCAAGCGAACCCTCATCCTGGCTGACTACAAGCGGAAAACTGATTCAAACATACAAAGCTTAAAAACTGAAATAAAAGTTCGTAAAACTTAAATACAAACTTTAAGTCCAAAGAAAACTCTGTATAATAAAATATATACAACTCGCCATAAAAAGGCAACTTTAGTCTTTAAAACATTTAATAAATTAAATGATACAGACTTCTCAACTATACTGACTATCTATGAAGCCTCTAACTGATAAATATGGAAGTAGGGACAAGACATACGACATTCTAACAACTGATATAACTGAAAGGTAA
The DNA here is from genome assembly GCF_900185275.1 of Solanum verrucosum. NCBI lineage: Eukaryota > Viridiplantae > Streptophyta > Magnoliopsida > Solanales > Solanaceae > Solanum > Solanum verrucosum. The sequence goes on along the minus strand of NW_026020202.1, from coordinate 1,834,508 downwards.
ATGAAATCCTCTGAAATCAAGGAGGCTCACCATAGCTAACTCGAACTCTCGGATGTATCAACGAAGCTCTTGTAGATGATCCTGAATACCTGTGTCTGCATCATGAGAAGATGCAGACCAAATGGCTCAGTACGTGGAATGTACGAGCATGTAAGAGGAATTCTAAAACATAAACATAAGCTTGAAACTTGATAGAAATGAAACATACTTACCTCTTCTCAAACTTACTCAACTCAAAAAATACTCAACGGTACTCAAAATTACTCAAACTAACTCAACTCAGAAGTACTCAAGGATAAGATACTCAACTCCGAGATTAGATACTCAACTCAAGGATATGATATTCAACTCAAAGATATGATATTCGACTCTGTATACTCAACTCTGGATGCTCAACTTTGAATACTCAACTAAATATGACTGAACTCATTTCAATATAAAGCAATTTAAAACAAGTGCAATATAAAGAAACAAATTGTTTAAAAACATGCTGTCAAATCTGTGTGTATGCAAGGAAACAACATAACTCTGAAATGTATATAAAAATACAATAAACTGATGTATATGAAAATATAATAACTTTTATGGGAGCTTCTCTAATCGACAACCATCACATAAGAGCTATAGTGATGATACAACGATCTACCTCACACTGCCAGCGCATCCTATACCCGGCCAAAGGTATAGGACCTGAACTACTAATGGATCCACTAGTCTATGTGAAAAGGGTTCATCTAAAAAGTATGACCCTTTTCTACCCATGATGGCTACATGGTTTATGGGGGCTGTGAGTTGTGTGTACTCTCCCTCATATCGGTGCTCAATACTACTCCCAAAAATATACTAGCTCTTATGTTTTAAAAACATATTTCTTTCTGCTGCTTTGAGATAATTGCTCAAAAACTTAGCTCAAAGGCTATCTTGGAAATCTCAGTTTCCCTACTTGCTTCATTTAGAAAGCTATTACACTTTTCAGAAAACTATCCCGAAGGCCCTTTGGAAATCTCAATTTCCGTTCTTATTTAAATGTGAAAACATTTATAAACTCTCTGGGAATACTTAGTCCTCTTATAATTTTGAAGAAAAGGACTTCAAACTTTACTCTTCACTCTTTACTGAACTCAAAACTTAAGTCTTAAAACAAAGGTAAAACATTTGTAAAAGACTTCTTAAAATGTGGTTCGTGTCGAATGATGGACATGAACGACTCAATGCAAGGTTTTCAATAACCACAGATACAACTCAAATACTTGGAACTCAAGAACTTCAATAATACTACTCATTTCAAGAATGCTCAACTCAGAGGGTTCATGCAGAATTATGACCATGAACGACTCAACTCAAGGACTCAAAGATACTTCTCTTCTCAAAACTGCTCGACTTATAGGATTCATGCGAAATTATGGGCATGAACAATTCAACTCAAAGACTTTATGGGTAACATGTAATAGTCCCATGCTTAGAAATATAATCTCAAAGGGTATTAGGAACTCAATACTCAAGACTTAGAACTTGAAGATACTACTCCTTTCAAAGATACTCAACTTCTGGAGTTCATGAAGAATTTATGGGCATGAACGACTTGACTCGTAGGTCTACATATCATTATGAAACTCATGTATGTGACTCTTCTCATTCTCTGACTTACTTCCTCAAAACATCTCAAAGGATTCACAATTGAACTCAAAGGCTTTCTTGAACTCTACTCTTAACTCTCTCTTGAATTTGAATTATGAATTCAAGAGTTATGATTCATGATATGAAGGATCTCAATAACAATATAGCTATTCGATAATTAGGAATATAACTTTTAAAAGAAACGTGATTTCAAGAACTCAAAATCAACTTATCTCAAGAATACTCAAATCTAGGAAAAGTATCTTAGATTACTCTTTTACTGATCTGAAAGTAGAGGTAGGGCGTGAGGACGAACTAGTCCAACACTATGATAGCCTTACATACCTAGAAGAACAAAATTCTTGAATAATCTTGAAGAAGAACTTGATTAGAAGCCTTGAAACCCTAGCTTGAAGGTAAACAATCAAGAAAAGCTTTCTTGAGATTCTCGAGTTAGTTTCTTAAAATCTCTATAGCCAAAAATTATGATATTCATGAGTGAAGATGAAAATCTGATTGTTTTGAGCTTTTTAATTAGTCAAGAAATTCGTTGATGGTTTTCTTAGAGGTAAAAAGACAAACGATTATTTTCAATATATTCCCGTCGGCTAATACGTAACAGCACTGTATAGGTTACTAAAATAATCATAACTTTTTACTCAGATATTGGATTGACGGGAAATTGGTGGGATTGGAAAGTAGATTCAATTACCTTTAATTGGATAGGTTATGGCTCACGTAACTCTTAATATTCTAAGAGATATGGTCGTTTAAAGTTGACCCAAGCAAAATTTTACATCAAAACTTAATGAAACTTTAAGAACACTTATCAAGAACTCATCAAGAACTCTAATCTTTAAATTTCAAGAACGAAATTACGCTGAATAAATCATGATTGGCGTGTGGGTGAAAGAACCAACACTATGGAAGCTTACATACCTCTTAGAGCTTAATCCCATGGTGACAATCCGCAACAACTCTCAAGCATCTCGACGAACGCTTCGATCCTTTCTCTTTTCTCCGTTTTTCTATTCTTCTTTTCTCTTCTTGAACTCTTAACTAAAACCCTAGGTGTAAAATAGGATTATAAAACTGAACCTAATCAGATTAGATCCTTAAAATATTATTAAAAACGAATTAAATCTGATTGGGTAAGGAAAAGACCAAAATACCCCTCTTTATTTTCGGCTAACTTTCCTTAACTGGACAGCCTATCTTCAAAAGGCCATATCTCACTCATCCGACCTCGAACATAGCAAACTCCACGGCGTAGGAAAGATAATTCAAAGATCTTCGCTACGATATCTCGTAGCACACCTAATTCATCCTGAGCCAGGAATTATGGTTGTTTGAAGTCGACCCAAAACTCATACTTAAGCATAACTTGCAAAATTTCAGATTTTGCTATTTCCAATTTAATTCTTTTTGAAACTCAAGGTGCTACATCTAGTGACCTTAACACTTAAGAAATTTTAAACTCCTTGGTAAAAGCTCACTCACTACGAAGAACGGTTCGAGTCTTAGTTCAAAAAATTTCTGGGGTGTTACAATGCATGTATATAGTCATGTTTGTTGTATGCAAGTTTTTTATTTTCAATTATTCCTTCCTATCATATGCATAATTGATTAAATTCATATTAGATCATTATGAACTAGATTATCTGTTTATCATGTTCCCATGTCACTACTAGCATCGTACTTTAGCGGATACTTCCTTCTTATCAGCGCCTCAAGTTTGTTTACTCCCCTAAACAGCTTTCCTTGCCTACCGGTTTCAACATTAGGATGGCATAGTATAGAAGTTTTCTCCCTGTTTCCAGTGTGCTAATAAACTAGAAATCATGATTCAAATAATTCTAATACATAATAACTAAATAAATGTATTCAATCATATATATGATATTCAGGAATATATGAAATTAGTTCTGGATATTTGTTGAACAATATACCTTTGCCTCTTGCTTGTCTATGGTATCTGAGGGTTGCTCCATTATCTTTTAAGTATGAATATTTTAAATACTTGAGAGAGTGTTTTTATGGAAGCTTGCTTCGTTTATTGAAGGCTTACCCCTTATGTTACATGTACATTCCTTTATATAGAAAGGAAATCATATCTTATAGCTACTGCACTTATATTTATCTGTACACTACTTTAATAATGCACACCTACCACTTTACACTTGTCCATTCCTAATGCACACCACTCCTACCTACCACTTTAATATGCACCTACTTTAATAATACATACTACCCTACACTTGTTGACTAATTTACATAATTTATTCCTACTCTACTAACTTTCTTACAATAAGACGAAAAATAATGTACATAATAATTTACAATAATGCTCCTTTACATGGTACTATTCACTTTATACTATTTGCTTTTGGCTTTTTTTTGCCAAATATGTCTTCTTTGCCTTATCTCTTTAGTTGTCTTTATCTTCTTTGTCCCTATCTTCTTTGTCTTCATATCTCTTTGACTTTATTCTAGTTGGACATCGGGAATCACATTGTCTTCTCCATTACATTTTGAACATATATGGTCAGGATATTTGTGTCCAATTAGCTTACAATATCTAGTTAATAGTTCTGAAGAAATAAATCATGCCTTTAATGCTCTTGTTGTAGGTCTTTCTTCTGGTTTTAATAATGATAAAATCCATTCTAAACTTCATCCATATCTGATTTCCTTAGTTCCCTTGAGTTGACATAAATCATTAATTGATCTCTGGAATAGTAACTCCATATAGCATTCCCATTCAAATAATTGTTGGCTAGTTCTAGTATTATAGTTGATATACCAATTATTCTTTTAATGGCATAGAAATTGGGTATCTAAATTTTTGGTATTTCTGGTTGTTCTCCAATATCTTCCGGTATTATCATCTCTTTGGTCAGGCCTATCTTTACAACTTGAATAGGAGGTTTTATCTCCTCATGTAATATCTCTGTTGTTGCCGTATAGAATTTCACATAAAATAATTTCCTTTGGTCACTCTTTTGTATATAATAAATGCTTTGTAGAATTCTCGTATGCCATTTAGTTCTTCTCCTTCATAAGTATACGCAGTACTTATTAATCCATAATTATAACATGTTTTAACTAGGTTAGCATTGGTTTTTGGCTGTGCAATTAGATTATTGTATCCTTGTAATTTCTGGGTTATATAGGTTTGGATCTTTTGTAGTGGTAGATCTGGGATTGAGGTTTAGGTAACTCTGTATATTGTATATATTTTCGAGGTATGTCCTTGTGATGTGGTTATACACCTTTTTCTCATGTTGTAGGCTATCTGCATATGTTGAAGTTTGTGGTTCTATGGTTAATGGGTTTTTTGTTTTTTGTGTAAATGGCTTTTCAAATAACTGATTTAGATTTACATTTCGTTGTTTTTCAATAACTGGTCTTCTTGTACCTGCAGCTATATTTAGACAATCATTATGGGTTTTAAGGTGTTTCCCAACATCACCTCTTAGCTCTGGATTTTCAAAGTCTTCCGATCGACTTAGCTCCGCATTTTTATAGTCATGTTGTTGACTTGTACTAGCTTTAGACTTCAGATTATCTTCATTAGTCTTTAGCTTTTGTATCTCATTGTCCATACTATCCACTTTAATACAAAGTGTAGTAATGGTTTTAAGTATCTCTTCAATTGTATTTTCTTTCTCAGTTTGAGTAGTTTTGTCTTGATAAGTAATCTGCAATAACATTCTTGTCAGTTTTTATTACTTCAATAGTAAATGTAAAATTTAATATATTTAATATCAATCTTCTCATTTCTTTTGTAGTTACTGAATCCTGTATTTTTCTTGTTAGCTACCATTTTACTTGTGTGTTATCTGTCCTTATAATAAATTTGTTATATACAATATATGGTTCAAATGATAGTAAACATTTATACACTGAATATAATTATTTTCTATTTATTTGCCATCTTATTTTTGTATTAGTAAATGTTCCTGAATAGTATCTACAATGATGTTCTATTTTTTCTTTATCATACCTGTATTTTAAGACTCCTCCATAACTTTTTTCACTGGCGTTTGATTCTACTATATAAGTAATTTTTTTGTTTTCATCCGGAAAATATAGTTTAGGTAGGTTCTTACATAATAGTTTTACTTTTTGTATTTGTGTTTGGTCTATTTTATCAAACTGGTATTCTATGTCTTTCTTTATTTTTTGTTGTAATGGTTTTAAATTCTCTGTTAATTTTGGTATGTATTCTCTTACTTGATTTACTAGTCCTAAGAATGATTGTAATTTCTTTTTTGTGTCTAGTTGTTCATTTGAGTTAATTATTTTTTGTACTATATGTGTTTGCATTTTTATTACATTTTTATCTATTTGCATTCCTAGAAATTCTATTTGGCTTTTCATTATTTATGCTTTCTTTTTACTTAGGCTTATGCCTGAATATTCTATAATATGTATGAATTTTTCTAATAATCTTATGTGTTCATCTTGGGTTTTAGAATATAGTAATGTATCATCAATATATACTACGCAATTTTCTAATTGTTTAAAGTAGTTATCATAAAGTGTTGATATCTACCTGGGCATTTTTATATCTAAATGGTAATACGTTCCATTCATAAAATCCTTGTGGTACTGTAAATGCTGTAAGTTTTTTAGACTCTTCTTCTAACTTTAAGTGGTAAAATCCTGATTTGCAGTCAAATTTACTAAAATAATTATATCCTTGTATTTGTCTTATCTTTAATATTTTATTTGGTATTGGGTAATTATAAGTTTTAGTTTTTGCATTTAAATTTCTATAATCAATAATCATTCTACTTTTTCCTCTTTTTTGTTCACTATGTTTATTTACTATAAATGTTGGGCTTGTATTTTTACTATTGTTTTCTTGTATTTATCCTTTTTCTAGCAATTCACGTATATGTATCTTAAATTCTGTTAAATCATTAAAATTATACTTTAATGATTTTTTGGGTTATTATACTATTATTATCAATTAGCTCAATTTTTACTTTTGTTTTATGTTTTTCCCATCCTTGTAAAGGATCTTCACTATATAATAATTCTAACTTATCTTGGATTATTTTTACTTTATCTATAGAGAATATAATTAATTCTATTTTAGGGTCTTCTTCTTTTATATTTTCTAATTCTTGTGTAATTTTTTCACTTCCTTTTATCCATTCTGTTGTTTTTCGTCTTTTGTTATTCACTCTTTTTGCTCCTATTTTTTGTTTACATGGTGTTGTGAACCACCAGTGTGTTTTTGTTATTATATGTGGGTATAATTTTTCTAAAAAATGGCATTACTAATAGCATATCTTTTGTGGTCAATTCAAAGTTATATATTTCTTCTATAGTTTATATCTTATCCCATATTTGTATTTTTATATTTTTTGCCTTATATGTGATCATGCTTCCTTCATTATTAAATCATGTTACTACTATCGGTGTTTTTAATTTTTCCCATTTATCTTTTGGTAAGCAATTGTATTTACATATGTTAGCTTCTGTTCCTGTGTCTATCATTGGTGTATAATATCTGTTGTAATATCCTTCTATTATTAATTTTGCAAGTATATATATTTTCATGTTTTTATCATAAGAAAGTTCTTTTTATTATTATCTTCTTATTATTATAATTTATTGTTAGCTGTTTGTCTTCTAAATTATATGGTTTTACTTGTTCTAACCATTTTATTCCTAAAGTGATATTTTTGTCTCCTTGATATACTTTAAACCCTATTACTATTGGTACTACTCCAATGATTATTTCTTTTTCTGTAGTTTCTTCGGTATATATTAATGCCTTTGGTAGTTCAGGACATAATTGTTCAGTAGTAATTATTTCATCTTCTGTTACTAATTCTCTTGTAATATAGTTTTCTTCTTGTCCTGTATTTATCAATATTAGATATTTTCGTTGTTCCATTACTCCCGTTATGTAGTAATGATATGGTTTTATTTCTTCTTCTATTGATTTTTGTGGAGTTTTATCCATTCTTCTTGAGGTACTCATTTTTTATGATATTTGGGGTATTTCATAGTTTATTCTTTTTGATGTGCTTAATCTTTCTTTTACTATTTCTAAATCTTCTTCTATATCAATCTCATTATAACTATAATCATTATTATAGATGACTTAATTATCCTTTCAAAAGGATTCTCTATTTTTATTTTTTGCTGTTATTTTATGTTTTGTTGTTAAAACATATAAGTTTTTTACATCTAGCTGTAAATATTTTACTTCCTGGGGCTAGTTCTATCCCTGACATTTTCCAATATAATACTAGTGATTTATCTATGTTTCTGTCATTTATTGCTACTGAGTAGTTAGCACTTATTATAAATTTAAATTTTTGGTATATGAGGTTACCTTTTACGGCACTTATTATACTTTTTTCTATGGGTTGTATAATTCTATCATCCGCTAAGTATATTTCTACGGGTGTATCTATTCCTTCTCTAAAACATGCTTTTATTAGTATTTTTGTTCTTCCTAAATGTACATATTTAATTGGAATTTTAGCCTTAATATCTTGTATTTCTTTATTTATTATTCGTTTGTTTATTATTGGTATTTTAGCCTTTCCTTTGGTATATTTGCAATCTATGATATGTTCTCTTTGACTTACTACATAATATTCTTCTTTTTGTCGTTTAAACCAATTTCTTATTGTTGGTATTTCGAATATTTTTTCTACGCTTAGGTCTAATTCTTTTCCTTTTATTTGTTCAAATTTATTATTATCAAATATTAATTTTTGTTCTGCCGATTCTTCATCTTGATATTTTTCTTTAGTTATTATTTGTATATCTGTTTCACTCATTTATATAGTATTCATTATCTGATTCTATTACTGAATTATTTTCCATTTCGTTTGTTTCGTTTTCTGATAATTCATATATACTATCTTCACTTTCTAATTCATAATCTACGTACTCTATTTGCGTATATTTTTCATTGTCTACCAGTATTTCTGATATTTGTTTTTTCTTTGGATTTTTAGGTAATGTACAATTTTTAGCTATATGTCCTAATTTTCCACAGTTGTAACAAGTACATTCTGTTAGTTTTTTCTTTGGTCTATATGATCTTTTAGTTTTATAGTTTTTCACATAGTATCTTCTTCTTGGTTTTTTATATTTATATTTTGATCTGTATTTTTTATTATATTTCTTTTTATAGTATCTGTCTGTACAACCGAATTGGGGTGCTGTTTTATTTTTGCAACATGCTAAGTTTTTACCAATATTTTTTTCATTTTTATTTCTTCTTTATGTTTTTCACATAGTTTTATAAACCATCGTTGTAAGAATTTCATTCTAGTTCCTAAGGTATCTGTTAATCCTTCTTCATCCCAACTTTTTATTACTTTTGAATTAAAAGGTTCTGGTAATTTTGTAAAATATAATTTTCTTATTTCTTTACTTTCTTTTATGTTATATGTTCCTTTATAATAGTATTCTCTAAATGCACATGTATATTCATCTATATAACACATGTTACATATTACTAATTTTATCATTAGATTCCGGTTTATGATTTTTTCTTTATTTTGTTCTTCTACTTCTTTTGTCATACTACTAAATTCGTTTCTTATAGCTACTTCGTATTTATATAATATTTCCATAGTTGTAGTAGCTATTTCACCATCAAATTTTTTATTACTTCTTAATGTTTTTAAACCTTCATTTGATAAATTTTGTAGCCATAATTTTACTGTTCCTATAAGTGTTCTTTCTATATATCATGGTGTTTTTGTCACTCCTATTTTGTTATCTATTAATTGTTTTGATATATATCTCATCCATAATTGGATTGTTTTATTTATATATCTACTACACAGTCTAAATCTCAAAAATTATGTTGTTCAGTTATTGGTTTAAGTGTCCATTTTTTATTCAATCTTTTATCCCACATAGTTTTTTCTCTATCATATTGTCCATAGTTTGTATTATAATATCTTGGATTTTTTACTCCTGATGTACTTGGTTTTTCATCGATGTCTACGTCTCCTGTTTTACTTCTAAATTCTTTGTATCTATGTTTGCTAAAAGTTCCGTATATGGTTCGCTTGTTTCTGAATGTTGTTCTTCTAGATCATCATTATTTATTTCATCAATTCCTATTTCAGGTAGATAATTGGTTTTCTTCTTTTTCTTCTAGTTCTTCTAATTGTAATTTTTCTTTAAATTTATTTATCTCATTTGCTAATTTTGTTTTTTGTTCTTTTTCTTTTTGTTTAATTTCATACATTTCTTTCAATATTGCCAGCTCTTTTTCTAGTTCTATTATTTTAGTATTTTTTACTTCTTCTAATTGTTGTACTTCCTTTTTTGCTTGTTGTTTTATTTTTTCAATTTCCGTTTTTCTATCTATTTCTTCATTTTCTTTTGTTATTCTTATCATAGTAGTTAAACTATCTTCTAATTTTACTGTTTATTTTTCTAACATTAAACTTAGATTGTCACCTATTTTCTTATATCTTCTTCCTAGATTAGCAAATATTATCTTTATTTTTAATCCGTCATAGTTTTCATATGTTTTTTCATCTATTGTGTATTCTTCTTTATTCATTTATAAATTGTGTTGTAGTTTATATTCTAAGTTTTCTATTTGTATTTGTAAATATAAAATAGTTTTTCTCTGTGCTACTATAGATTTTTTACAAATTCCTGCAAATATATTACTGTTAAGTCTATTTTGCCTATGTCTTAATTCCTGTCTTTTTGCTATAATTATTTCAGTAAGTTTTTGTCTATATTCGTTATTCTCGTTATTCATTGTATCTTTAAATATTGAATATATTTATATTCTGTTTTAGATATATTATCTATTAATTGATCTAATTTGTTGTTATCAGTTTTTGTGATATTGAGTTGTTTATATTCTGGATATAATTTGTTTAATTTTCTTCTTATTTTTCTTAACTTTCTACTAGTATGTTTCTTCTTATATTTCTCTTCATCCATAGCTCTAATATATTAGTTAAATGCAATAATGTATATATTTATTTCAATTTGATGAGGTTAATCATATAATTAGTCTTATCTCACTAATATTACCTTATAGACAATATTTGCTTTGTATTTTTCTAGTCATCTAACCCGATGTGTTTTGCATGTGTATTTCACGTTAAATTGTTTAGATTTCATATGAACATGTGAAGAGAACAACTACATTTTATATATTAATATATTTTCACATTGGTTGTGAGTTTTTTTAAAAAGAAAACTCGGAACATTTTAAAATAATATATTTTGAAGTTAGAAGATCTTGTTAACTTGATAATACACTTGTGGCATATATAATACTTTAATTTAAATACAAATACATATATATTTGCATTAATGAAAATATTTATCTCATAAAATGAACTATTAAATAAATAATAAAAATTAAATTAATACAAACATCAAATGGCGTTATTACAAGTCATATGAACTTTTCTTCGTCTAAAATACTGAAATATTATAGTAAATAAGTAAAACAAAAGGGCAATGTTTATATAGTAATTACTATTTTGAAGCAAACTTCATGAGAGTATTGATAAATAAAGTCATTCTTTTGTCTTGAGCATCAAAAACAAATCGTTCGAGAAGTCACAACTCTTTGGAAAAGTCACAACTCATTGAAAAAGTCACAATTCTTTGGAAAAGTCACAACTTATTGAAAAAGTCACAACTCATCGAAAAATCACAAACCTTCGAAAAAAGTCACAACTTATCGAAAAAGTGACAACTCATCGAAAAAGTCACAACCTAAGTTAGGGATATTATAGAAATTTAACATTAAAGTTAGGAGTTCATGCTTTTAAAGTAATATAGATAGATAGATAGTATAATAATATGATATGATTACTATTCGATGTTTTATTAATTAAATGTTTTATAACTTTTTTTAATTAACATAGGGGTAAAATGGTAATTCAACTTTAAACTTTGGAGCTTCCCACTTTTAGTAATGCTAGTCTTGGGCACGTGCGTTGCACGTATGTCCCATGCTAAATTGTGTGGAGTTGTTATAACGATATATATATATATATATACTTGAACATGTATGTTTCCCATGTATCTCATACTTAAATATTACAAGAACTTTAAAAATATTATAATTAGTGCGTAATAAGTTGCACAAAAATTGAAGAGAAATATACAAGCTCAAACCAATACCTTCAATTATGTAATTCCTATAATATATCAAGTATTCAATTTGATATAAGTTTCTTTTGTTTAATATGTCATAACTCATATTTTAAATGTCAAATGTGATTTCAAAATATTTCTTGTCTTATGTTTTTCATCTTCTTTTTAAGAAAATGTAGTCTCCACCTTTTCACATTTGCATACGTATTAAGAAGTTGTTGTCGAATGAGAGTAGTGTTTTGCAAAAGTTATATAGAATTTTGATCAATCGATGTCTTCCTTAAGATGGCTAGTAGATGATCATTGTGCAATAACTTGCATAGTAATTGAAGAGAAAATATACAAGCTCAAACCAATGAATGGTGAGCCTATTCAATCAAGATTATTAACGGTAGAATGTACATCATGCTGAAATATTGGTATCAAATGAATTTCAAAAAGTAATATTCGAACAATTTTAATTATGTATTTTTTTAGTATATTAAGTATTCAACTTGATAAAAGTTTTTTAAATATGTCACAACACATAATTTAAGTGTCGCTTTTTGGTTCAAAATATTTCATGTTCTAAAATTTTGTCCTTCTTTCTAAGAAATTGTAGCCTCCGCCTTATTACAATCACATACAGGTCAAGAAGTTGTTACCGAATGTGAATTGTGTTTTGTAAAAATTGCACATAAATTCGATCAACACATACCTTTCTTATGATAGCTAGTGGACCATTGTCAAATTTTTAAGTGTACACCTACAAAAAAAAAGTTATTATTTAGTGATAAAATAATAATTACTCAAATATCTAATCGATGTATATAAATCATAATTAATATAGGTACGTGTACCCCTTGCCTAATTCAAATTATTAGTTCTATCATATGTGAATTTAACCAAAAGATATTAGTTAAATTATGTAAATTGATTCCTAACCAAAATTTACACAAACAAGAATTTACAGTTTCATGATACTCCAAGAAGTTATAATTAAAAAGAAAGTAATCTTACCTGATTTGATATTTCCATGACAAATTCCTATGTTGCAAGAGGTGAAAAAACTATGATACAAACGTTTGCATGTCCAAGTAAGAAGAACTTTCAACTAATCAGAAAACATATATGAATAAGTCGAATTAAAGACAATAACTTATAATGTGAATAGAAAAAATTAGAGCACATAATCAGAAGTAGAAAAGAGAGACACAAACACAAAATGAATATGAAAAAAAAGTCACCTACACAAAGTAGGATTGATAATCAAATAATTTGATGAATTAGAATAGTTGTCTTGTGATTTTTCACTATATATACACAATATATAACATTTAGCAAATGAATATATTGTATTGAATTGATCAAAATAATTTACTCTACATTGAATATACCAAGTAACATTCAATTCTCCATATGTTTATTACTTCAAAGAGATATTTTAATTTTTGCATTAGGAATGGAAGATAAAATATTTGCAGAAATTGAATACACATAACTCCATGTCTTTTAATTTATCTAGGTCATTCATTTGCTATATTATTATTTATTTATATTTATTAGAAGATAGACTTACTTTTTAGAAAGAAAAAAAACATAAATAGGAGTTAAATAAATGAAAAAACATTAATGGGTATTTTAATTTATATATATTCAATAGCCTAATGCATTGAATTAAGTGTATATTTATATTCTTGTATAATATTATTGTAGGAATAATATTTGATCGAACGATATTGATGTCATTCAATATTTTATGGACATTTTGATAATTCAATTTTTAAAATATTTTGGTTCCACTTATATATACACTTACTATATTTACTAACTTAATAGAAGTTTTATTTCTCTTTTCTTATGTGAAGGAAAAATGACAAATTAATTTATGATTTTATTTAATATTTAATTATTAAAATATTTTTAAACTTTTTTATTTATTAAAGGAGTAAAATGATAATCCAACTTTAAATTTTTGAGCTTTCTACTTTTAATAATTTATTTTATTATTATTTATTATTTATTATTTATTTATGATCATAAGATGATAAGTTAGGAAAATGAAGAGGTGTAGTTATGAAGTTGATTTTAAATGGAAAAATATTTTTTTAAATGATTTGAAGAAAGTAAATTAATAGGTAAGGGGTATTTTCATAATTCAACTTTTGACTTAGATGTTCCCACTTTTAATAATATAGAATAGAATAGAATATAGAAGATAGATAGATATATAGATATAGATATATATGATTCTCTTACCACGCTTTAATTCCGCATCTCAATTGCGAAAGACATCATATGTAGCTTGTGCAACCATGTTTAATAGAAAGTTATAGTTCTTGTAAGCATCAAATATCCCATATCAAGAATGAAACTTTGCTTAACAGTAGAAAGAAGATGTGTGTCACTGTTGGAATATATGTGTCCACCAGTGATCACAGGATCAGGTCCCCGACAGAATAAAAGAGCAAAAAATAAATAGCACAACGTAAAAATAAGCACAAGAGTTTTACTTGGAAACCTCCTTGACCAAGGGAGTAAACCACGACCTATCACACAAGATTTTCAAACTATTTTCACTAATCTTCTCAAGCAAAAGTGAAACACAGATTACAACCAACACAATGATATTAACACCCTAATCTCACACTAAGTAATACTCATATTACTTACTGAGCCTAAGCAGTGCATCAATTGCCCACTATACTAACCCTCACTGATTAATATAGACGTTTGACTATAAGACACAAAGTTACCCTTAACGATTTTCTTACAATAACTCACACAAAGTTTTGAAAAGTTTCTAACAAGAGTGAAACGAATCCTACAAGTTAAGCATAAAAGACCCAAAGTTCGAAATACAACAGAGACTCTTTAGCACTCTATCAGGTCCTTTTGTTGAGTTGAGCAGTGTTTTTCCTTGAAGATGGCTTTCTCTTTGTAAGCTTAAGAATTATTGTTTGCCAAAAATTGAGTTTGTGTTTTGTGTTAAGAGATTATATCAAATGAACACAAACTCCTTGAGACGACCTAATTGGCTAAGAGTCTGTTTCCCTAAAAGGACGTGCACCTACAACATAAGAGGTGGCAGTTTTTGTGACTGTTGTCTTATCGTCCTTTTCACATTTGCAGTCTTGCAGGGACCAGGTCCCTTGCAATGTTCTTTGTGAGTTCTTGAGAAGATTTGCTAACTCTCTTTCTCTTTTGAATGAATGAATTTTCTTGTTGTTTGTCATTTTTATTATATCGATCAAAAAGAATTATTGTATGTTGGATAAACAACTTCGTCCGTTTCTATTGGTGAAGTACGCTAATGACTTTACCAACCCACAGGACAATTTTACAGTTGTACACCATTATAAATTATGGACGAGAGAACTATGTCAAGGACCGGTCCCTGCATTTGTGAGCCACTGAAACAGACATCCTCGTCCTCTCTTCCTATTGGTGTAGCACACTGCACTTTTTACATACCAACTGACATGACAGTTTTACAGTTGTACCCCATTTGAATCTGGATGAGAGAACTTTGCCAGGGACCAGGTCCCTGTATTTATGAGGATAATCAAAACACCTAGAATATAACATTTCCCCTTTTTTGATGATGACACACAAATATTCCTCACACTGAGTTTATTCATTCATTTCACTATTGTCAGTCCCAATAACATGGATCTGGTTCTTTGTTAAATCTCTAAAATTGTTAAATCATCAAAACTTAACATCAGCTCCAAAATAACATTTCCCCCCCATTTGATGATAACAGACTTATTCACCAGTTCCCCCTATCAACAAGAACTCTTCAGGTAACTAGATTTGTCCCCTTATTTTCATCATCCCCGAAGTTTGTCAAAACGTCAAAATAGCATTTTCCCCCTTTTTGATGATGATAAATGTCACGACCCGAGCCTACACCCTGGACGTGGCCGGCAATCGAAGACAATTGCTGGTCCCCAAGCGAACCCTCATCCTGGCTGACTACAAGCGGAAAACTGATTCAAACATACAAAGCTTAAAAACTGAAATAAAAGTTCGTAAAACTTAAATACAAACTTTAAGTCCAAAGAAAACTCTGTATAATAAAATATATACAACTCGCCATAAAAAGGCAACTTTAGTCTTTAAAACATTTAATAAAATAAATGATACAGACTTCTAAACTATACTGACTATCTATGAAGCCTCTAACTGATAAAGATGGAAGTCGGGACAAGACCCACGACATTCTAACAACTGATATAACTGAAAGGTAAATGAAATCCTCTGAAATCAAGGAGGCTCACCATAGCTAACTCGAACTCTCGGATGTATCAACGAAGCTCCTGTTGATGATCCTAAATACTTGTGTCTGCATCATGAGAAAATGCAGGCCAAATGGCTCAGTACGTGGAATGTACGAGCATGTAAGAGAAATTCTAAAACATAAACATAAGCTTGAAACTTGATAGAAATGAAACATACTTACCTCTTCTCAAACTTACTCAACACAAAGAATACTCAAGGGTACTCAAAATTACTCAAACTTACTCAACTCACAAGTACTCAAGGATAAGATACTCAACTCCGAGATTAGATACTCAACTCAAGGATATGATATTCAACTCAAAGATATGATATTCGACTCAAAGATATGATATTCGACTCTGGATACTCAACTTTGAATACTCAACTAAATATGACTGAACTCATTTCAATATAAAGCAATTTAAAACAAGTGCAATATAAAGAAACAAATTGTTTAAAAAAATGCTGTCAAATCTGTGTGTATGCAAGGATACAACATAACTCTGAAATGTATATAAAAATACAATAAACTGATGTATATAAAAATACAATAACTTCTGTGGGAGTTTCTCTAACCGACAACCATCACATAAGAGCTACAGTGATGATACAGTGATCTACCTCACGCTGCCAGCGCATCCTATACCCGGCCAAAGGTATAGGACCTGAACTACTAATGGATCCACTAGTCTATGTGAAAAGGATTCATCTAAAAAGTATGAACATTTTCTACCCATGATGGCTACATGGTTTAAGGGGGCTGTGAGTTGTCTGATCTCTCCCCCAAATCGGTGCTCAATACTACTCCCAAAAATATACTAGCTCTTATGTTTTAAAAAACATACTTCTTTCAGCTGATTTGAGATAAATGCTCAAACACTTAGCTCAAAGGCTATCTTGGAAATCTCAGTTTCCCTACTTGCTTCATTTAGAAAGCTATTACTCTTTTCTGAAAACTATCCCGAAGGCCCTTTGGAAATCTCACTTTCCGTTCTTATTTAAATGTGAAAACATTTATAAACTCTTTGGGACTTTTGAAGAAAAGGACTTCAAACTTTACTCTTTACTCTTTACTGAACTCAAAACTTAAGTCTTAAAACAAAGGTAAAACATTTGTAAAAGACTTCTTAAAATGTGGTTCGTGCCGAATGATGGACATGAACGACTCAATGCAAGGTTTTCAATAACCATAGATAGAACTCAAATACTTGGAACTCAAGAACTTCAATAATACAACTCATTTCAAGAATGTTCAACTCAGAGGGTTCATGCGGAATTATAACCATGAACGACTCAACTTAAGGACTCAAAGATACTTCTCTTCTCAAGACTGCTCGACTTATAGGATTCATGCAGAATTATGGGCATGAACAATTCAACTCAAAGACTTTGTGGGTAACATGTAATAGTCCCATGCTTAGAAATATAATCTCAAAGGGGATTAGGAACTCAATACTCAAGACTTAGAACTTGAAGATACTACTCCTCTCAAAGACACTCAACTTCTGGAGTTCATGAGGAATTTATGGGCATGAACGACTTGACTCATAGGTCTACATAACATTATGTAACGCATGTATGTGAATCTTCTCATTCTCTGACTTACTTCCTCAAAACTTAGTACAAATCGATAGTTGATCTCAAATGATTCACAATTAAACTCAAAGGCTTTGTTGAACTCTACTCTTAACTCTCTCTTGAATTTGAAGTATAAATTCAAAAGTTATGATTCATGATATGAAGGATCTCAATAACAATATAGCTATTCAATAATTAGGAATTGAACTTTTAAAAGAAACATGAATTCAAGAACTCAAAATCAACTTATCTCAAGAATACTCAAATCTAGGGAAGTATCCTAGATTACTCTTTTTCTGATCTGAAAGTAGATGTAGGGCGTGAGGACGAGCTAGTCCAACACTATGGTAGCCTTACATACCTAGAAGAACAAGATTCTTGAAGAATCTTTAAGAATCTTGAAGAAGAACTTGATTAGAAGCCTTGAAACCCTAGCTTGAAGGTAAACAATCAAGAAAACCTTTTTTTTGAGATTCTTTTCTTGAAATCTCTATGGCCAAGAATTATGATTTTCATTAGTGAAGATGAAAATCTGATTGTTTTGAGCCTTTTATTAGTCAAGAAATTCATTTATGGTTTTCTTGGAGGTAAAATGCAAAAACGACTCTTTTTAATATTTTCCCGTCGGCTAATTCGTAACAGCACTGTATAGGTTACTAAAATAGTCACAACATTTTACTCAGAAATTGGATTGACTTGAAATTGGTGGGGTTGGAAAGTAGATTCAATTACCTTTAATTGGATAGGTTATGGCTCACGTAACTCTTAATATTGTAAGAGATATGGTCGTTTAAAGTTGACCCAAGCAGAATCTTATATTAAAACTTAATGAAACTTCAAGAACACTTATTAAGAACTCAACAAAAACTCTAATCTTTAAATTTCAAGAACGAAATTACGCTGAATAAATCATGATTGGCGTGTGGGTGAAAGAACCCAACACTATGGAAGCTTACATACCTCTTAGGGATCAAACCCATGGCGAAAATCCGCTACAACACGCAAGAATCTCAACGAACGCTTGACCCTCTCCTCTTTTCTCCTCTTCTCTCTTCTTTTCTCTTCTTGAACTCTCAAATAAAACCCTAGGCTAATTTTAGGATTATAAAACTGAACCTAATAGGATTAGACCCTTAAAATATTACTAAAATCGAATTAAATCTGATTGGGTAAGGAAAAGACCAAAATACCCCTCTTTATTTTCGGCTAACCTTCCTTAACTGGGAAGCCTATCTTCAAAAGGCCATATCTCACTCATCCGACCTCGAAACATAGCAAACTCCACGGCGTTGGAAGGATAATTCAAAGATCTTCGCTACGGTATCTGGTAGAACACCTAATTCATCTTGAGCTAGGAGTTATGGTTGTTTGAAGTCGACCCAAAACTCATACTTAACCATAACTTGCAAAATTTCAGATTTTGCTATTTCCAATTTAATTCTTTTTGAAACTCAAGGTGCTACATCTAGTGACCTTAACACTTAAGAAATTTTAAACTCCTTGGTAAAATCTCACTCACTACGAAGAACGGTTCGAGTCTTAGTTCAAAAAATTTCTGGGGTGTTACAATATCTCCCCCTTGGGATCATTCGCCCTCGAGTGACGACTGAACTGGGTATGAAATGGGGTTACTCTTACTAAGGTCTGAGTCTAATGGTCTGCTCTTACTATATTCAAGCTTAACTCAAATCTTTAAGTTCGGATTATATACCTCTTTATAGGAAATTTCATCCCAAACTATTACTCTTTACCACCACATTCAAGCTTAGTACTCTAACAACTTCATTACTAAAAGGACCTCTAAAAAAGATATCCCCCAAACTCTTTGGAACTCATCACTATCTTACTCTCAAACACTTGACTTAATTTCTCATCTTGTCATCTCCCCCTTAGGTCTAAAGCTAACACCTGAAGGCTATGGACATATTCCATCATTTCTAAATGGTCTACCTCTTATTGCCCTTTTTACTCTTGTGACTTAGCCACACTTCACTGCCCTTATCTAAAGGTTAGGGTCTCTCACCTGTACCACTCATATTCATAGGAGCTACCATTTTAATTCCTCACCTATTCTATGCCAAGTCTACAAGATCAAATCTCAAGACTAACACCATCACCCTCATGGTTCCATTCTTTGGATCATGACACTCATCTCAAATTCAAGCTTAATGTTTATGACTAAACCCGAATATTAATATGATTGCTTGCTTACTATACTAACTTACCACTACTAGATACAAATTCAGAAGCACTCGTCCACTATGACCTAATGACAAATAGCCAATCCTCACCTCTTAGTATTCATACTTATAATTTACTATCACATTTCCCTTCACAACTTGAGTACTATTCACTCATTCACTATACATCAATGCCTAATTAGTTCTATAACACTTTGAATATTACGGGCTTTCCCTTAAAGATTATAAGCCTAGCTTAGAGCTATCACCTCATGAATACTCTTGCTCTTCTATTCACCACTTACACTTGGTCATTACAAACACGATGACACATCCTCATAACCCTTTTCTAGTTAAGGTATACTCTAACTCATCTTGACTTGCAACTCTTACTCTACTTCCTATCCTGAGTTCTTCACAACTCATCACTTCTTAGTCTACCTATAAGGAAAAACTTATCATCAAAACTTACTGGGTGCATGACTATAATAACATAGCTTGCCTCATCACTATCTCCCTTTCTAGGATTACTAAACCTCTGCATACTTTCCTCTAATTGTGGGCACTTTCACTACTACTCCTCATGATCTCATAACTCATGCTACCTTTTCGGGTGAAAATCTTACCCCAAGCTCTAATCATACTGTCTCATAAGGATCTCAACTGAAACAAGGCTTAAGTAAAAGAGTAAAACTCGCTTTTAGCTCAAATGCACGATTTATATGAATATGAGGGCATTACTCTGAAACTGAACACTTAACTTACTCTTGGACTTCTCTTAATCCCCTTTGGAGTGTCATGACTTTCTTAAAACTCTTGCTAAGAACAACTCGTCGACAAAGTATTGACTCTACTTTTCAACCACCTCTAGTATGGTAGGTAGTCGAATGATTCTGAGAAATGCACGAGTTAGAATAAGTCTCTATGACATAGCTCTATTGAATGATTAAGAGTATGAAAGAAGGGAAACTTTTCTTAAATGTCTATAGTCCCTCATTTATAGAAGTGGTGCCCTCACAACCATAAACAAGATCCTACTGACACGGCTTCATAGACACCCTTGGACACTTAAACTCTGTGCTCTGATACCAAGTTTGTCACGACCCGAGCATACTCCCTGGACGTGGCCGGCACTCGAAGACCATTGTTGGTCCCCAAGAGAACCCTCATCCTGGCTGACTACAAGCGGAAAACTGATTCAAACATACAAAGCTTAAAAACTGAAATAAAAGTTCGTAAAACTTAAATACAAACTTTAAGTCCAAAGAAAACTCTGTATAATAAAATATATACAACTCGCCATAAAAAGGCAACTTTAGTCTTTAAAACATTTAATAAAATAAATGATACAGACTTCTCAACTATACTGACTATCTATGAAGCCTCTAACTGATAAAGATGGAAGTCGGGACAAGACCTACGACATTCTAACAACTGATATAACTGAAAGGTAAATGAAATCCTCTGAAATCAAGGAGGCTCACCATAGCTAACTCGAACTCTCGGATGTATCAACGAAGCTCCTGTTGATAATCCTGAATACCTGTGTCTGCATCATGAGAAGATGCAGGCCAAATGGCTCAGTACGTGGAATGTACGAGCATGTAAGAGGAATTCTAAAACATAAACATAAGCTTGAAACTTGATAGAAATGAAACATACTTACCTCTTCTCAAACTTACTCAACTCAAAGAACACTAAAGGGTACTCAAAATTACTCAAACTTACTCAACTCAGAAGTACTCAAGGATAAGATACTCAACTCAAGGATATGATATTCGACTCAAAGATATGATATTCGACTCGAAGATATGATATTCGACTCTGGATACTCAACTTTGAATACTCAACTAAATATGACTGAACTCATTTCAATATAAAGCAATTTAAAACAAGTGCAATATAAAGAAACAAATTGTTTAAAAACATGCTGTCAAATCTGTGTGTATGCAAGGATACAACATAACTCTGAAATGTATATAAAAATACAATAAACTGATGTATATAAAAATACAATAACTTCTGTGGGAGTTTCTCTAACCGACAACCATCACATAAGAGCTATAGTGATGATACAACGATCTACCTCACGCTGCCAGCGCATCCTATACCCGGCCAAAGGTATAGGACCTGAACTACTAATGGATCCACTAGTCTATGTGAAATGGATTCATCTAAAAAGTATGACCCTTTTCTACCCATGATGGCTACATGGTTTATGGGGGCTGTGAGTTGTCTGAACTCTCCCCCATATCGGTGCTCAATACTACTCCCAAAAATATATTAGCTCTTATGTTTTAAAAAACATACTTCTTTCTGTTGATTTGAGATAATTGCTCAAAAACATAGCTCAAAGGCAATCTTAGAAATCTCAGTTTCCCTACTTGCTTCATTTAGAAAGCTATTACTCTTTTCTGAAAACTATCCCGAAGGCCCTTTGGAAATCTCAGTTTCCGCTCTTATTTAAATGTGAAAACATTTATAAACTCTTTGGGAATACTTAGTCCCCATATACTTTTGAAGAAAAGGACTTCAAACTTTACTCTTTACTCTTTACTGAACTCAAAACTTAAGTCTTAAAACAAAGGTAAAACATTTGTAAAAGACTTCTTAAAATGTGGTTCGTGCCGAATGATGGACATGAACGACTCAATGCAAGGTTTTCAATAACCATAGATAGAACTCAAATACTTGGAACTCAAGAACTTCAATAATACAACTCATTTCAAGAATGTTCAACTCAGAGGGTTCATGCGGAATTATAACCATGAACGACTCAACTTAAGGACTCAAAGATACTTCTCTTCTCAAGACTGCTCGACTTATAGGATTCATGCAGAATTATGGGCATGAACAATTCAACTCAAAGACTTTGTGGGTAACATGTAATAGTCCCATGCTTAGAAATATAATCTCAAAGGGGATTAGGAACTCAATACTCAAGACTTAGAACTTGAAGATACTACTCCTCTCAAAGACACTCAACTTCTGGAGTTCATGAGGAATTTATGGGCATGAACGACTTGACTCGTAGGTCTACATAACATTATGAAACGCATGTATGTGAATCTTCTCATTCTCTGACTTACTTCCTCAAAACTTAGTACAAATCGATAGTTGATCTCAAATGATTCACAATTGAACTCAAAGGCTTTGTTGAACTCTACTCTTAACTCTCTCTTGTATTTGAATTATGAATTCAAGAGTTATGATTCATGATATGAAGGATCTCAATAACAATATAGCTATTCGATAATTAGGAATAGAGCTTTTAAAAGAAACATGAATTCAAGAACTCAAAATCAACTTATCTCAAGAATACTCAAATCTAGGGAAGTATCCTAGATTACCCTTTTTCTGATCTGAAAGTAGATATAGGGCGTGAGGACGAACTAGTCCAACACTATGGTAGCCTTACATACCTAGAAGAACAAGATTCTTGAAGAATCTTTAAGAATCTTGAAGAAGAACTTGATTAGAAGCCTTGAAACCCTAGCTTGAAGGTAAACAATCAAGAAAACCTTTTTTTTGAGATTCTTTTCTTGAAATCTCTATGGCCAAGAATTATGATTTTCATTAGTGAAGATGAAAATCTAATTGTTTTTAGCCTTTTATTAGTCAAGAAATTCGTTTATGGTTTTCTTGGAGGTAAAAGGCAAAAACGACTCTTTTTAATATTTTCCCGTCGGCTAATTCGTAACAGCACTGTATAGGTTACTAAAATAGTCACAACTTTTTACTCAGAAATCGGATTGACTTGAAATTGGTGGGGTTGGAAAGTAGATTCAATTACCTTTAATTGGATAGGTTATGGCTGACGTAAATCTTAATATTGTAAGAGATATGATCGTTTAAAGTTGACCCAAGTAGAATCTTACATTAAAACTTAATGAAACTTCAAGAACACTTATTAAGAACTCATCAAAAACTCTAATCTTTAAATTTCAAGAACGAAATTACGCTGAATAAATCATGATTGGCATGTGGGTGAAAGAACCCAACACTAAGGAAGCTTACATACCTCTTAGGGATCAAACCCATGGCGAAAATCCGCTACAACACGCAAGAATCTCGACGAACGCTTGATCCTCTCCTCTTTTCTCCTCTTCTCTTTTCTTTTCTCTTCTTGAACTCTCAACTAAAACCCTAGGCTAATTTTAGGATTATAAAAATGTACCCAATAGGATTAGACCCTTAAAATATTACTAAAATCGAATTAAATCTGATTGGGTAAGGAAAAGACCTAAATACCCCTCTCTATTTTCGGCTAACCTTCCTTAACTGGGCAGCCTATCTTCAAAAGGTCATATCTCACTCATCCGACCTCCAAACATAGCAAACTCCACGGCGTTGGAAAGATAATTCAAAGATCTTCGCTACGGTATCTAGTAGCACACCTAATTCATCTTTAGCTAGGAGTTATGGTTATTTGAAGTCGACCCAAAACTCATACTTAAGCATAACTTGCAAAATTTCAGATTTTGCTATTTCTAATTTAATTCTTTTTGAAACTCAAGGTGCTACATCTAGTTACCTTAACACTTAAGAAATTTTAAACTCCTTGGTAAAATCTCACTCACTACGAAGAACGGTTCGAGTCTTAGTTCAAAAAATTTCTGGGGTGTTACAATAAACTTGTTCAAATTCTTCCCCCTATCGGCATGACCATGTCCTCTTCAAGTAGCTAGCATTTATTCCCCCTATCGGCATGACCATGTCTTCTTCAAGTAGCTAACATCATTGATCTCATACCTTAATAAGTTTTCCCCTTTTGACATCATAAAAAAGGGCTAAAGCAGTAAACCAAGTTGACAGAATGCAGTTCAGGCAAATTCATGGCCACTTGGGCGACTGTCACGACCCAGGGGTACCCCCTAGACGTAACATGGCATAATTGACCTTGAAGGGGTCTCATACAAGCCCTTAGCATATCAAAACATAAGATAATAGAAAAGTACGGAAAATTTAAAACTTCTTTTGAACCATACAATCAAAAACATTTTCATAAAGCAAGCGAAAGTCTTTACTACACTTTTGTCTCAAACCATTTATTAAACTCTTGAATAAAACTCTTGGGACACAACCCATATAAAAGTCTAAAACATAAAGAAAATAATGGGTTTGTCCTCGAAGCTATGAGGACTCACCAAATTTTCAACTCTTCTTGCTCCTTAGAAACCTAGCCTCCAAAGGAACTCAATCTCTGAAACTCTACATTTGATTAGAATATAGGTAAGTATGTGTTAGTACAAAATGTACCAAGTATGATAGCTAGCACACCATCATAAGGGCATCTCAAAATGGTTAGTCAACATAAGACATAAACATAAGAGATAATAACATAGTCATAGCATAATCTCCAACATAAGCATCATATAGTCATAAGTCAACATAAGACATATTTAATGAGCATAGGATATAAATCATGTTCATGGCATAGTCTTTACTTAGACCTCCATACTAACATTCTTCAACCCTTAGTCTTTCATATTATAAGAGAACTACTTCACAAGCTAGCTCAAAACATACTTGTGCAATGCATGAACGGCATCCCATAATACCATTCGAACTAAGCATATACTTGAAGTCACCATATTAATACTTACCATCTATAAGTGTCACTCTTGACCTACTTCATATAGACAAGGAACTATCAACTTGAGTCAATCATATCATGGAAGGCAACTATAGCAACAATCCAAGCAAAGCATACATCACATAAGAGAACACTTCATAAGTAGCTTCAAGTCATACTTGTACCATGTATGAATGGCATCCCACACTACCATTCACACTAAGTACTTCTTTAGGCTATCTTACTCAATGCTTACTATTTATCATTCGAGAATATCAAAGAATAACACCTACTAGGCTAGACCTAACTACCATGGTAAAACACATTATCATGCAAACCAAACTATACAAGGAAGAGTACAAGTACCCCAACCTAGCTACCATGCAATCATTCAATATAATGCATGCTACCCTTAGGGAAGTATGAATCCTCAACCCTAAGCTATCCTTAGGAGAGTATGGTGTCTCAATCTTAATCTATCCTTAGGAAAGTATAAATCATCTATCCTAAGCTACCATGACATGGTCTTGGCCTAACCAAGTCATGCTACCATGGAGGCATTCTAATAATACTAGTCCAAGCTACCCTTAGGAGAGTATAGATCCTCAATCCTAGGATACCATGCCTCTACTAATTCAAGCTACCATGAATAACACCCGACAAATGCTAATTCAAGCTAATCCTTAGGAGAGTATAATTCCTCAATCCCAAGCTATCATAAGAATTCATAACTCATGCTACTTAAGTCAAACTATTCATGAAGGGATCATATGTCTCAACTTCAAGCAATTCTATTCTAATAAGCATAATTCATTTTAGGTGATTAACCTTTCAATCTAGAACCATTCTATGTGAGAAGACCTTTCACATTCTACATACATGCATTCATATAGTTCTAGGTAGGTCATGTGGGTAAAAGCCTTCCACCACAACACTATCTATTTTGTATACCAATTTCATGCAAGCTATCTTATCATATTATACTTGCTTTATAAGCCTTAGAGATCATCATCTTTGGTTTCAAGCCCTACTCTCAAGCTTTACTCTGCAACCATCATAATTGATTAGATCATAAGACATAATAATCACAATTCACAAGCCTTATTCATAGGCAATTCTAGTCATAGTTCATCATAAAGTCCTAAATTCAATCATTACAAAACATGATCTATTATACATTCATAAATCTAGTTCAATTCATGATTTCATATTCCTATTCTTGAACAAGTTCTATACATGATAACAATTCTAGAAGATCTATCAAGAATCATCAATTTCTCTTCACAAGGCATAAACCCACATACTTTGATTTCAAGGGTTAACCATTGAATTCACATAAATTAATCATAATATAATGAATCAACACTAAATTAAGCATAAATAAGTATTATCCAACCAATTGGAATCATACCCAACTAAAACCCACACATTGGAAGAAACCCTAGCTTAGATTGGGGTTCTTCTTCACAAATTAGGGGAAACCTAGGGGACTCTATGGGTGGAAGAACCCATAGATGAATATGCTAAACATACCTTGATTCAAATCTCTACTAAGCTTGCTATTATGGAGGAATTTCGACCTAGCTTCCTCTTTTTCTTCACCTTCTTCTTCTTCTTGGGTTTCCTAGAGAGAGAAATATTTGAGAGGAAGAACTTTGGGATCTTTTGGGGTTTTGGAATTAATGAGTTTGTTAGGGTGGTTAATGACTTAAAATAGTCTATCTAGGTGTATAAAGTCCAAGCCAAACGACCCCCACATAATATCAACTAAAAAGGAATTTACTATTTTAACCCTCATTTGGCAGCCATGGTGTCAAGCACCACGACTAGACTCACGAGCCGTGGTCCTGTCCGTGGTCCCTTAAGCAGTGGCTTGCCAATGAGTCTTGGCCTCAAAAACACTAAGGCATGACCACGAGACCTCTCATAATATGTGGTCAAGACCACGATCCGTGGTGATGGTCGTGGTGTCTTAGGCAGTAGTTAGGCCTCAAGGCTTGACCTCCCACAAAACTAAGGGGTCTTCACGAGCCCCTTCACGGACCGTGGTCAACACCACTGGTCGTGAAGGTGGTCGTGGACCTTGGGCAGTACCTTGCCAAGGTGGGGGCAGCCTTAGCCTTTGGCTTAGGCTTTGCCCCTTTGCCTTGTCACTTGTCATTGCATCCTTCAACCAAAGCTTAGATGGTTTTCCAAATTACGGGGTGTAACACGTGCCTTGATGTTCAACCACTAAATCCCCCATTCTATGCACGGGAAGTCTCATCTATGACTCTAACCCTCATCATCAAACTCTAGAACCCTAGCTTGAGGCTCTAGTTTGGTCTACTAGTTTCCGGGGTATTACAGCAACACTAAGCATGAGTAAAAATGCATAAAGTAATGAGACAAGTCAATAGAAACAAGGAATTTTTTCATTCATAAATAAAAGACCAGCAATCAAAGCATTGTACATATTATTACGAATGAGAACCAAGAAATAGCCCACTGAGTTTCGATAGAAACCGAGGAGGACTGAGACGGGAGTTTAGGAAGAGATGGGATGGCTTAGGAGCAAGGGAGTGAAGGAATAGAATTAGTAGAGCATATCCCTTAGTCTCTCGTGAAGTTCATATTCTTTGCTGCCCAGGCTTCATGTTGAACCTTCTAGGCTTTTTTTTCTACCTGGCCCCTCTAATTGTGTTGTTTCAGAAGTTAAGCCTTCAGGTAAACCATTTCAATATCCCTATTAGCAAGAGTAACTGTCATAGCTTCCAACACTAGCCTGAATTTCTCATGACAAAAAGATTAGTAGAATCAAACTTACTCAAGGCCTCCGAGATGAATAGATCAAAAACTGAGGAACTATTTCATTTTTTTTCATTCTTTTTATTTCAAGGTCAGACACCCTTCTATTCAGAAAACTTTGAGTTCTCAGAATATCAACATCTTCCTTTTTTAACATCATTTTTTCCACCTTATTCTTTTTTCTTGTTGGACCTGGTCCCTCTTCATACTTAAAAACATCTTCATCAGAAAATTCTTCAGTAAGAACAAAGGGTTTAGCCATTTGAAGTGTTATCTGAGATAGGAGAAAAGAGGGTTTTAAAATTTTCTAATTTTGGATGGGGATTTGAAAAGAAATATGGAGTATAAAGGAAGTGAAAGTGTGTATTAAGTGAAAGACAGTGTCGTTTTGGTATTCAAAAGATGGGACAACATTCAAATACCTGAATGACAGACATGTGACAATTATAACGGTTCTCATGCATAATTCAAACTGCAATGTTAAGAGTGCTAACCTTCGAGAATGGACTGGTCCCTCTCTGTAGTTTGAATGTGATTGCATAGATCTGTCCTGACCTTTCTTTTCCTTCAGACCTTTTGCCATGTGTGTATACCTACAAAAGGTATGAGGCTGAATTTTCCAACATATACATAACTGAAAAATAAGGATACCTGCTCCCTTTGCATAGTCATGAGAGGGTTGATTGCATCAGGCAGAATTCATTCAATTAGGTTTCAGCATTCCCAACTTCAATTTGATTATCTCAGCCAGGTCTTCTAAGAGCTTCAAGCTGCTGCTTGATCCATAAGTGTTAAGCACATCAAGCTGCATTTGCTACATTCTCTGCCTTAGTTGTTGAAAGAGCAATTGAATCTTTCCTTTTAGTTCCCCACGAGTGAGAGATCAGCCTAAAACATAAGCCATTCATGAGGTACTCTTTTTATCAACTGGATATCCAGCATGATAATCATCACTTTGTTCCTCCAAGTCAAAAGTCGCTTGATGGATAGAATAGAACCAAGTCCCTTGTCTTCTTCAAACATCTTAGGATTCTTTTAGCAGCCTTCAAATGTGATTCTGTTGGACAATCTTGGAATCTTGCATAAATCCTAACACTTGTATCATTTACATTTGGACCAAATCCATCAACATTCATCTTCGAATTGGTCCTCATAGAAGTATCAATTGTCTTGGCATCCATAATATGAAACTTCTTCAGTAGTTTTTCTGAGCTGGAACAAGGTCCTTATTCTTGACAAACTGGTCATTGCTTAGAGCTTTGGTGAAGATGGCAGCCACTTGATCTTCCATTTTGTAAATCTTCATGATGACATTACCCCTTTTTAACATTGTCTTGACTTCAAGTATGTTAAGCCTCTTTTTGGTGAACTTTTCTTGATAAATAAGGGTACCTTTAGAGGTTTGCTAGAGCTGTAGCTCTATGAAGAATTCTCCCATCATGCTCATTTAGAAAACCCACTACCCATGAGTGCAGCAAACTCTTCACAAAACACCTCAAAGGTTGCTCCAAAGATGATACCATCAATATATACTTGAATAATCAACAAATTCTTTCCTTCTGATTTCAAAAAGAGGATTTTGTCAATTTTACCTCTTTTAAAAACCATTGTTGAAGTGAAACTTGGACAACCCACCAGCTGGTCGGGGAACTGAGTGTCATGTTTTGCTTCTTTCAAACTGAGCTTGATCAACTTCTTAATTCTCACCTTCCAAATTCACATTATCAGTTTGAACTGCATCATCTTTGTTCAGCATTGTCTACCGGACCGGGTCCCTCATTAGGTTCATTTTCTGCATCAGCTTCTTTGGGATAGCTGGATTTATGAAAAGGATGTTCTTCAGCAAGCTCACTATTTAGAACATCTCTCTGAATCTGAAGCAGCTCTTCCATCTCAGAATCTTCTTTCGATTGCAATTTCTCAATATTATTATTTTGGTCACAAAACATGTAGTATTCACCACTTCAGCCCGAAAGTTCTTTGGAAGATTAAAAGCCTGCTTATTCCATTGAAGGATGGTCTGACCTGCTTCTTTTTAACACAAGCATCACAAACTTTGTCATCTACAAATTGTATTTTGGGCAGACCGTGAACCAGGTCCCTTGACACAAGTTTGTTCAGCAGAGGAGCCCTCACATGGCTGAGTCTCCTGAGTCATTGATCAGTATTCTCACCTTGACCACTAAAGCAAGTGAGACTGTTACTACGAGCAATGTTCAGATCAGCAACATACATGCTCTTGCATCTCTTTTTCTGTCAAGATCATCACCCGAGAGAGCAAGTTTGTGACAACACATTTATCTGATAAGAACCTAGCTTCATTTTGTTCATCACAAATCTATGGAACACTTGAAGGATTGTACTTCAACCATTGACATAGTACACATCCTTAATGGTGTGTTCTACAGACTTCTCAACTGTGCCTACACTAAGAATATACCTTTTTTCGCCAAATGAGACAACTCCACCTTGAAGTGCCTTGAGAGAGAAGAAGTTTTCATTTTCCCAATCACGTGCTTTGAGCATCCGCTATTCATGTACCAACACTGACTGTTACTACTTCCTCTCACTTGCATACCATATCACTTGTTAGCCTTGGGAACCCATTTGAGATGGAGTTCCCAAAAACTATCAAGAGGTTTAATGAGAAACCTTTCAGTCTATGGTGGCAATGTATTATTACTGAACTAGTATCTAAGACCAGGTACCTTCTTTCTGTCATCTTTACAAGACATTACTTGATTTTTTTTAGTCTTTTTCAAGAATTCATAACTTCTCTTCAGGTGGCCATTTCTTACACAGTGGGTGCATAACAAGTTATCGGACACAGACACGTACTTGTTATGAGGATTATAGGGAGGTTCTATCTTTCGACACCTCAACCTTTCCCACTGTTAAATTTCTGATTTGCCAAGGTGGAAAGAATCTTAGAAGAATCAGTCAATTTCAAGGAGTGACTTAACTCTTCTTTGACTTGGCTTAGGTCCTTTACTAGTTGTGAGTTTCTCTCAAGAGTAACGACTAGTTTGGACTCAAAAAATTTTAGGCTTTCCTCTATATCAAGTTCAAAACTACTGAGTTTTCTCTTTCCATTCTCAGAGATACCAGGTCCCTCCTCAAGTTGATGATTCTCAGTTTCGAGAATACTCAGCCTAACGTTCATTTCAGAAAGCAGTGAAATAAGGGTGTTTTTTTCATCTTCACAGAGGTTCAAATTTTCACTCAAAAGCAAATTTTCAGTTGTTAACTCATCAACAGAGTCAATCAAGACAACAACAAGTTTTCTCAATCTTCTAATTGACAAGGTATCTAAATCACTTTGAAGATCGAAGAGAGTTACCTTATCATTGTCATCTTCATCATTAGATTTATCCATCAATGAGAATGTTGAGTTGAAGTCATTTTCCTCATCCTTGACAACCATCATAGACACATCTTCATGATGTTCGGACTCCTCAGAGTCTGCTGGAAGGATTTCCCCATACAGCAACGGCCTTCTTCACCACCTGATCAGCATTGGCCTTTCGCCCAGCATAGTCAGGGACCTGGTCCCTGCACTTATCTTTGTCTCCTCTGGCATAGTCTTGAAACTCGTGTTTGGGGCTTGGACAGTCTCTCATGAAATGTCCTGGCTTTCCACACTTGTGGCAAATATCATTTGCATTTGTTGTTCTGCTGGAGTTGCCCTTTCTCTGAAATCCTCTATGTTTTTTGACTAATTTTTGAAACCTTATAGTCAAATAAGCCATCTCTTCCTCATTTTCAGAAGCATCATTTTGAGATGCCTTCAGTGCAACGGATTTGTCTTTCTTCCCTTCCTTCTTGGATGAATCTTATAGTTTGTTCAACTCATAGGTTTGCAAGTTGCCTATCAGCTCACCCATTATAAGGGTCTTCAGATCTCTTGCTTGAGTGATGGCATTCACTTTGCTTTCCCATGATTTGGGAAGAACTCGAAGGATTTTTCAAACTTGCTTGCTTGAATGAATGGGTTCACCAAGACAACGAAGTTCATTTGTGTTAGACGTAAATCTGGAGTGTATCTCATGAATGTTTTCACATTCCTTCATGATAAAGTTCTCATACTGAGTTGTTAACATGTCAACCTTGGACTCTTTAACTTGAGTAGTCTCTTCATGGGTTGTCTTCAAGCAGTCCTATATTTCCTTGGCCGTTTCACAGGCTGAAATTCTATTGTATTCGTCTGCTCGTATTCCACATACCAGCAACTTCTTGGCTTTAAATTTTTTTCTCGATCTTCTTTATGTCTATTTCATCATATTCTCTTCTAGAATTAGGAACCACCCGAGTTAGATCTCCCTCATTTACGTCCTTGGTAGGAACATAAGAACCATCAAGCACCACATCCCACAGCTCACTGTCTTCCACCATGATATAATCGTGCATTCTAGTCTTCCACTAACCATAGTACTGGCCGTTGAAACGAGGAGGACGTGTAATAGATTGACCTTCTTCCAGACGTGGTGGAGCCATCATTCCTTCAGGATTCGTTCTCTAGGTGTTAACCAGAATCCATCGCTCTAATACAATTGTATGAATATATGCATCCACCAGGCAACATTGATCACAGGACCAGGTCCCCGATAAAATAAACGTGTAGAAAATAAATAGCACAACATAAAAACAGTCACAAGAGTTTTACGTGGAGACCTCCTTGCTCAAGGGAGTAAAACCACGACCTGTCACACATGATTTTCAAATTGTTTTCACTAATCTTCTCAAGCAAAAGTGAAACACAGATTACAACCACAACAATGAGATTAACACCCTAATCTTACATTGAATAATACTATTATTACTTACTGAGCCTAAGCAATGCATCCATTCCCCACTATACTAACCCTCACTGATTAATATAGACTTTTGATTGTAAGACACAAAGTTACCCTTAACGATGTTCTTACAATAACTCGCACAAAGTTTTGAAATGTTTCTAACAAGAGTGAAACGAATCCTACAAGTTAAGCACAAAAGACACAAAGCTCGAAATACAACAAAGACTCTTTAGCACTCTATCATGTCCATTTATTGAGTTGAGCAGTGTTCTTCCTTGAAGATGGCCTTCTCTTTGTAAGCTTAAGAATTCTTGACCTCATTGGCTGAGAGTCTGCTTCCCTAAAAGGACGTGCACCTACCACATCAGAAGTGGCATCTTTCTGACAGTTGTCTTGCCTTCATTTTCACATTCGCAGTCTTGTAGGGACCAGTTCCCCTGCAATGTTCTTTGTGAGTTCTTGAGAAGATTTGCTAACTCTCTTTCTCTTTTAAATGAATGAATCTTCTGGTTGTTTGTCATTTTGATTATATCAATAAAAAAGAATTATTGTCCATTGGACAAACAACCTCGTCCGTTTCTATTGGTGAAGTACGTTGACGACTTCACCAACCCACTGACAGGACATTTTTACAGTTGTACACCATTATGAATTTGGACGAGAAAACTTGCCAGGGACCGGGTCCCTGCATTTGTGAGCCACTAAAACAGACAGTCTCATCCACTCTTCTTATTGGTGCAGTACACTGCACTTTTCACCTACCACCTGACATGATAGCTTTACAGTTGCACCCCATTTGAATCTGGACGAGAGCACTCTGCCAGGGACCAGGTCCCTACATTTGTGAGGATCATCAAAACACCTAGAATATAACATTTCCCCCTTTTTTGATGATGACACACAAATATTCCTCACACTGAGTTTATTCATTTGTTTCATTGTCGTCAGTCCCAATAAGAAGGATTTGGTTCCTTCTTAGATCTCTAAGTTTGTTAAATCATCAAAACTTAACATCAGCTCCAAAATAACAGTCACTATAGAAAATCTTTTTAAATATTTATATGTTTGAT
This sequence comes from Solanum verrucosum, assembly GCF_900185275.1. Lineage (NCBI taxonomy): Eukaryota > Viridiplantae > Streptophyta > Magnoliopsida > Solanales > Solanaceae > Solanum > Solanum verrucosum. The sequence continues at coordinate 1,800,511 of NW_026020202.1, read as the reverse complement.
ACATTGTATTTGCACTATCCTTCAATGTTTGCACATATTTAGTTGTGCCACAACATCACCATGGATAACTAAGGTTTGTAAATTTGTTGCTAAATTGAATATAAGGTAAGTTTTCTATTGAAGCATATAGATTTCCTTACAAATATTTATGTAGGTTGGGATATTATTGAAAGCATAAGAACAAATCCTCCATGAGAATATATGTGCTTGTTGGGACATAAAAAGAGCATGTCTAAGGTATGGAGAAACTCTTGCAAGATTATGTTACATCAATATGAATGTTGGATGTCTAAGGTCCTGCATTTCTTTTCTGTTTCTTCTGTCTTTAGAGTTCTCCCAGAAAAACATCTCAACTAGGAAAAGATTTTAGTGTCATCACTTCCCTTTCATCTTTCAAACATGTTCTCAAGCCAAGGGTATATCAGAAACAACCTCTTTAATTAAGTTGTATGTTGCTTCTTTGAATTGACAACATAACAAAGAAAAGGGAAAAAAGTCTGAAAAATACTTCAGCTTTGGCCGAAATTGTTGTTATGATACCAAACTTTATGTAGAATCTTTTACCCTCTGCACTATTTAAATGTGTATTTTAAAGGTATAAAGAAAATACACTATTAAATAGTGCAGGGTAAAAGGTCCTCCATAAAGTTTGGTATCGTAACAACAATTTCGGCCAAAGTTGGAGTACTTTTCGGACCTTTTTTCCCAAGAAAAATCCATCTCTTATTAATTCTTCTAGTTTTAACTGATTCATAAAAGTTGTTGTCGTCTTACTTACTATGCTTTGTTGCAATTTATTGTACTTCTAGATAAGTTCTGAAGTGAAAAGTTTTGGAGATCACTTGTATTGTTAATCTTCTTTTCTAAACATGTCTGCTTTACTCTTTGGATAACCTGCCAGTTCTTTTAAACAATTTCTCCTTACTTGTTTATTAGCTCGTTTCAGTTCATTGATCCATTATCACTTTTCGGTATCACTTGGAAGAGCATGAATTCTTGGAAAAATGAAATCTCTATTTCACAATGAGGTAACTTTGCCTTTTCCTTGTAAGAAGACTAAATCAAGCTCAGAATCAAAAGAATTGAAGGAAGATTTTCAAACACATTTGTGTTTTCATTAAGTAGCATTGTTCGTTGATCTTCGACGTTTTAACATGCCATTTGTTAGTCCATTAAAATCATTACATTTCATTACTTGTCTAGGGAATCATTCATGTATATATATATATAAAAAGAGAGATCGTGTGTGCACTAGTCTGTAATTGCAATACGTCAATTGACGACCAAGAGTCATAAAATTTCTTTTTAATTACTTTCAGTAAAAAGGTTGTGATTTTCAAGTCGAACGGCCGCCTACTTTGGCTTCTTTGAGATGAAGCATGACTAGATGAAAATGGAACATACCCGCTAATGGAACCCAAAGGTACATGAAAAAAAAGTTATTTGCTGTAACACACAAAAGAATTAATCACACCATTGGAAAAATATCCACCACCACTAACTTAATGATCAAGCAATTGTTTAAATAGAAAATTGAAAACCGTCTTAGGACAATACCATTACCTTAAAATCGTAGGCTAAAACCACCGATTAATAAAATATTTGTGTATTTAAATCTTATTCATATTTAAATGTATTTCTAGACTGTGCTAAAAACACCAAATGAATATTAACAAAATGTAACAAATAAAATGAATATTAATAAATGTAAAAATAAATTACATGTAAAAATGCAATTTAACAAAAAATGATAATTTAATCACAACATATTCAACTAATTGTGATAAAAATCCTAATATTTTGAGAAATAAGAATAATTATCAACAAATTGCATTTAAATTGCAAAACATGTATTTTGAACTATTTAACAAATAAAATACTTACAAGTATTAACTTTAAAATATCATACCAAAATATGGTGTCAACAACTTGCCCCTTTGTTTGATTAGGATCGATGAAAGAGATCTTGGTCAAACAAAGTTGACGAACATAAATTTGGTTTGATAAACTTTGAACAAAACAATATAAGACATTAGTAGAGATTTCGAATAATACTCTACATCCGCCAACGGGGCTGAAAATAATAAACAAAAGGCAAGGATTGATTGTAAATTGAAAACATTCACATATCGATGGGGCTGAAAATAATAAACAAAAGGCAAAGACTGATTGTAAATTGAAAACATTTACATACCTTCGATGCTACTTCCAAAATTGCACAGCGAAAGTAGTGTACCTCTTTGAGAGGAAGACGATGTGAATAACATGTCACTTTGAACGAGGTGACAACTTAACTTGTCTTTGGAAAGGCAGGCGATGACCCAACTTGAACTTAACGTGCCACTTAGAGGGAGGTGACAACCCAACGTGTTTATTGAAAGGCAGACGACCCAATTTTGAACTTAACGTGCCACTTAAAGGGAAGTGACAACCCAATATGTTTCTTTAAAGGCGGACGACCCAACTTGAACTTAACATGCCACTTAGAGGGAGGTAACAATCCAATATGTCTCTTTAAAGGCAAACGACCCAACTTGAACTTAACATGCCACTTAGAGGAAAGTGACAACCCAACGTGTCTCTTTAAAAGCGGACGACTCAACTTGAATATAATATGTCACTTTGAGGGAGACAACAACTCAATGTGTCTATTTAAAGGTGGACGATCCAATCTTGAACTTAACATGTCACTTTGAACGAGGTGACAGCCCAACGTGTCTCTTTAAAGGTGGATGAACCAACTTGAACTTAACATGTCACTTTGAGGGAGGTGACAACCCAACATGTCTCTTTAAAGGCGGACGACCCAATATTAAACTTAACATGTCACTTTGAACGAGGTGACAACCCAACATGTCTCTTTGAAGGCAGACGAATCAACTTGAACTTGACATGTCACTTAGAGGGAGGCAAAAACTCAACGTGTCTCCTTAAAGGCGGACGACCCAATTTGAAGGTAATATGTCACTTTGAACGAGGTGACAATCCAACGTGTCTCTTGAAAGGCAGACGACCCAATTTTGAATCTAATATGTCACTTGAAGGAATGTGACAACCCAACATGTCTCTTTGAAAGGCAGACGACCCAATTTGAATTTAACATGTCATTTGAAGAGAGATGACAACCCAATATTAAACTTAATATGTCACTTGAAGGGATGTGACAACCCAATTTGAACTTAAGATGTCATTTGAAGGGATGTGACAACCCAACGTGTCTCTTTGAACGGTGGATGACCCAACTTGAATATAACACAATCTAAAAACACAATTGTTAGTAACAAATGTAACATAAATGCAACATAAATTATGCAAACATGGCCTGGTATGAACAATGAACAAGGTGATGAACCAATGCAACATTTTGAAATAATAACATCCTGAAAAGAAAAGAAAAGAAATTTGAATGGAATAACAAATTAAACAGTGTCATTTTGAACGGTATGACAATTTAACTTACAAAAGAGAATCATTTTGAATGGACTGATAAACCATTTTTTTAAAAAGAAAAATATCTAAAATAACAAATCAACTTTAAAATGTGTCATTTTGAAGGGTATGCCTACCCAATTTAAAAGGATAATTTTATTTGAGATAACCAATTAATTTTTAAAAGATATCATTTTGAAAGGTATGACACCTAAATTTAAAATGATGTCATTCTGAAAGGTATGACGACCTAAATTTAAAATGATGTCATTTTGAAAGGTATGACGACATAAATTTAAAATTATGTCATTTTGAAAGGTATGACTTCCCAAAAAAAATACAATTTTAACAATGAAACGGTCCACAAAGCTACCTTGGACAAGTATCAACAATGAAACGGTCCTCAAAGTTGATTTGGACAAATATGGATAAGGGTCTGAAAAATACCCCAACTTTGGTTGAATTTGTTGTTGCAATACTAAACTTTCATGAGGACCTATTACCTCCCTAGACTATTTAATACCATATTTTAAACATATATATTTGCCCACATGGACATAAAAATAATGCAAAATTATAAATAGTAATGTGTCCACGTGGGCACATATATACCTTTAAAATACACTATTAAATAGTTCAGGGGGTAAAAAATACGATATTAAATAGTCTAGGGAGGTAATAGGTCCTTATGAAAGTGTAGTATCGCAATAGCAAATTCGACTCAAGTTGGGATATTTTTCAGACCCTTATCTCGACAAATATAGAAAAGTGAGTGTCAACCCATTTTTATTTTATGAACAATGAAACATATTTTAACTTGGTTAGCGCCAACAATAGTATTGTACAAAAATTTCTTACAATTCTTTCTCTTTCAATTGAGAGTGACTTCAAGGTAATTTCTATGGATTCAAGTGGTACATCAAATATACTTAAGTAACGACAAGATTTGTTCATCTTGCTACAAACAAAGGTTTTGAACTAGACCTAACATCATGCTTCAAGTTTCATCACCATAAAGAAAGTCTCAATTTGCACACATTTAAAGTATTTTGGTTTGAGGACATTTAGCGAATTCCACTCACACTTAGAAAAATATTCAACGCATGCAATTGTGATGCATAAGTTTGACCTTCATGTAAATCTCCACTAATGTGAGAACATTTGAACTGAAATCATGTAAGGCTTGTTATTGACTTGTAATATAGGCTTAGGAACAGGTAGGATATTCATTTGGGAAAAAAGTAACTTAATCACTTCTTGAGCATAGCACTAAAGCTGTGCTTTCAACATTTGCTGCACTTTTAGTGTTTGACCCTCTTTGTTGTCCCTTGATTTTTGCCCTTTTTGACTTATTTTGAAGTTTTACTTGTTTGAGCTTTTCTCCTTCTCATAATCTTTTGAAGTTTCTCCTGTTTGTTTGGAGTGTTCTTCTTTTGTTGAAAGTTTGCTTGCTTGAACTTTGTGGGGAATTTTGAACTTTTTCTTCTTTCTTTGAAGTCATTTTTGTATCTTTGACTTTCAGGGACTTTGTAACCTTTGGTTTTGACAAATTTAAACTTTGAATCTTCTTTTGTAACTTGAACTTCTTCCGCGCATTCAAGAAAGTCAGGCCAAAAAAGGGATAGTGCGTATAAGCAGTGAGAAAGGGTATAAGCTAAAATGTGGTTGTCCAACGAAAAGGTTTAAAGCTCAAAGTGGGGACATACTAAGGATTAATTTCATTTTGTAGGCTATGAAAAGACCAGTGGCTTATACACATAACAACCAAATTTGGTGTATTAATAGAAATAATAAGTTTTGTGCTTTTATCTTTGTTCTTGCTTTATCTTTCCGCATTTCTTTTGTTGTTGTTGGGTTGAGGCTGACTTGACTTGGTTGGAATAGACAAGTGTCATCACGTCCATTTTTGGATTGTGACAATATATAAGTAGAGTTGTCAAAGGGGGGGGGGGGGGGGTAGACTGAATCTTGGCGGGTCATTTAGGCTGAGTGAATAAATGGACGGGTTATTGACTTGCCCAAAAGCTACTTGGGCTGAAACGAGCTAAAATGTCTGTCATAATTTAATCCGCCAATTCTTATTAAGGTTTAATTGTTTTATTTGTTCTTTTATAATATATAAGAAAAATTACACGGGAAAATTACACTAGGTAACAATCCATAACATTTGTTTACCAGTTTTCTGGTCCAACTTTACAAACTTACCCAATTCGGATAAAAGAGCCATATTTAATGTAATTAATATAGCACGGTTTATCACTATTTAGCCACGATTTAACCATGGCTAAATAACGCTATGAAAAACAAAAACTTTTTTGTTGCACTTTTTATTTTGTAATCATTTCACTTTTTTGTGGAAAAATAGATATGTATATCGTTTTATTATTTTTTGTTTATTTTATTTATTAAGGCGAGAATGGATGATAGTCACATAAATATTAATACATTATTAATCGTTTATATAATTCGATACACGATTATACCGACTTTTTTTATCACTTCCGGTACTGGCAGGGGCAATTACCATGTATACAATATCGATATTACATATACACTACATAATTATTTGTACATTATATATACATGTTTATATACCATTTATACGATATTAATACATATTTATATACAATTTATACAATATAGATACATAGCATATACACTACATAACTATTTATACAATAACGATACATTACATATGAATACATAACTATTTATACAATATCATACATTATATATATATATATATATATATATATATATATATATAATACATAATTATTTATACATCATATATACATATTCATTCACCATTATACAATATCCATACATACAACATTGATATATTACACATACACTACTTAACTGTTATATTAAAAGAATAAAAAGAGTTAGTTATTTAGCCACGATGTAGCTAATAAAAATTAAAAGTAAACCGTGACTAAATAGAGAATTTGACTATGTTTCATCTTATTATTTTCGTGGCTATACTTTTTTGTAAACTAATAAATTTTTGGTACATATTTGAAGTCATCCATTTTTAACACCTAACAATTTATTATTTATTTATGACTATATATGATATATCAAATTTTAAAAAAAGGAAAATTACGCGGATAAACAAACTTATACTACTAATTGCTCATCATAGCTATAGTTTGCTATAATTACTACTCGCGACTAACATTAACCATTAATTATGTGGGCTGACTTCGAGTTTGTATAATTAGTCACATTTGTATAATTCGCCACATTTGTATAATTCACAACTAACAATTCTTCGTTTGATTTGTATTTGTATATGATAGTTTGTATTTGTATATGACGACGATTTCCTTTGATTTTCTGGTTTTGTCATCATATACGTTAATCTTTTTGTGTATAACTTCTTAAAGTTTGTATAAACGTGTTTTCGGATTTTGTGTAATATAATTTATATAATGTAATTTGTATAATATATTTTGTACAAGTGTTTAAAGTTCATATGTATTTTTACATTACTCAATTATACAAAAATACGCGAATTATATAAATGTACCTGCAAATTATACAAACGAGATGCGAATTATACAAATTATTGCCCTCTCTCGCTCGCTTCTCTCCTCCCTCTCCCAATCTCGCTCACCTCTCTCCTCCCTCTCCCAATCTCGCTCGCCAGAATATACAAATACATATGTATATATATAATTATCTAACCATATACATATATAATTCACCTCTCTCCCACTCTCTGCCCTATCTCGCTCGCCTCTCTCCTCCCTCTCCTAATCTCGCTCGCCACTCTCCTCCCTATAACATGTAGCTACGAATCGTAATTCGCAAACTATAGCTATAGAGTGTAATAATTAGGCCATTTTTGAGTGACTATTGTTGGAAAACTATATACACAGCGGAAGCATACCAAAATCACACAACTTACATGAATAATAGACAACACATTGTTTATACTAGAACAAGTACAATCATGTTAGGGAAATATAAACTTTCTGAATTTAATTTCAGAATTACCTCTTGAAGCGTGAGCCGATACCTTCAAGTGAATCCACAAGCTAGTCGACAAGCTAGAAACTTCAAGAAAATTCATAAGCTAGTCCACAAACTAGACCATAGTTCTATGGTCTTCTACAGTGATCCCAAGTTTACTTCCGAACCCTCTCAATACTTGGGTGGACAAGTATTTTATGGAAAAAATTATCTTTTTCAAGGGTTAGAAGAATCCCTATTTATAGAGATTTCTTCTTAGTCCAAGGAAAAGGAATACCATGTCTTTCCTTAAAATAGAAAGACATGTACATCTCCATTTCCTTAGAAAAGAAAAAGTCATGTCCTTCTTCCTTTCCTTAGAATAGAAAAAGTGATATACTTCTCCCTTGCCTTAGAACATAGAAAGATACATACTTCTCCCTTTCCTTAGAATAGAGAAAGACACATACTTCTCCTTTTTTCCTTTACAATAAATTTTGAGTTCTAGATAAATATGGGCACGGTAGGGACCACAAAATTAATTACCGAGGCTTCCTATTATGAAAATAATTCCAAATAATTAATTTCAATTATTTTTACCATAATAAATTACAAATCATTCCACTAGAAATTCGTAATTGCACTCCTTTATTTATATTTCGAAATTTCCCATTAGACACATATGTAATTCCCCATGTTAAGATTACAGATATTAATCAATAAATTAAATTATTGTCGAACTTAATTCAATGATCAATTTCCTTTAGAGCATTGCTTAACTTATTTCATGTGTCGGATTCTTAAATCCACTTGCAAGGTTTGACACGATGAAAACTTTTAAGCTTCTCAAAAAGGCATATCATCAATCTCTATATCGAGACATGGATTCCATCAACTAACTTGTTATTTCACCAATATATATTATCATCATCCAATCTACCAATAATATTGACCCATCTTAGAATCTCACCTTTTAATAAATCAAAACGATGATTAACATATACAGATCATAATAGTTATATCAGGATTAAGAATATAAGTACATTTAATAGTTTAGAGAATTGCTTTAGTCAGTCAGTCTAAAGCAACTATCTCTACTCGATCCCGTTCAATACATACAAAATGCACTAGCACAAGAAGTTGGAACTATATCATTCCCATAATCAAGATAAACTACATATAATCTTGTACCAATGACATGTCCTATTTCCATCTTAGATTGTGAACAAAAAAACTTTATACTTATAAGAACCGATGATTTAATCCTCTGTGTATAAGCTTAAACTCTATACACTAAATCATCTACTATATAAGTAAACAAGCACCATAAACGAATATATAATCTATTAAAATAAATAAATAATTATTCTATAATAAATACTATATCTAAACACGTGGTTAATAGTATATATCCCAACAACTATATGCGAAAGTTCCTCTAAAAAAATATCTTTTAAGAAAATATTTTGACAAAATATCTCATGAGTCAATTTTGGCTACATATCAATTCACATTCTTAATGGACTGAGATGGATTAAACCAAACTGAAGTGAATTGAGCTAACAAATGACCCGCCTAAACTTGAACGAATTAGGTGGTTGGACTTGATTTTGATATCGCTAGACGCAATGTATACAACTTATAAGTAGAGGTGACAATTGAGCTAGTTGGGTTAAATTTAGACAAGTGATAGTGGGTTAAGACAACAATCGGATCAAGACCCAACCCAATCCAAATTTGCTTGAGTCAAAACACCTTTGGTCAAAATGGGTTAGGCAATAGGTTATATTGCCGGTTAAGACCCAACCCAACTAAGCTTAATTATTTTATTTGTTCTTTTAAACTATTTTTTTTTTGTATTTGGTAACATAGTTCTTTTAAACAATTTTAGTACTTACTGAAATTATTTGTTTCTTTATTATGGCTATATGCAATATATTAAATTTGAAAACAAATATTTTAAAAAAAATATTTGACAAGATTTTTCGTGAGCCAATTCGAGTTATATATCAATCCAATTTTTAGTGAGTTGAATTGAAATGAGTTGAACTGGAACTAACCGTGGTGGACCCGCCTTGAAACAGCGGGACCCGATGGGTACAGCTAGTCGGGTTCGCAAAGCGACGCCCGGAAACCACGGTAAAAAAAAAAAAAAAAAAAAAAGTTGAACTGAATTGAACTAATGAATCAATAACCCGCCTAAACTTAAATGAATTAGACGGGTTGGACTAATTGAATTTGATTTTGTCACCCCTTACTTATTTATATTTTATTATTAAGTATTATATTATATAATAAAATATAATATAAAATACAACCCCAAAATTTGGTTCAAAGAAAAGGAAAAACAAAAACAAATGGCGAACGATAAGAGTACACACCAGAATAGGCATCTCTTTGTTAATGGCCAATCTGTTGTTTCACCGATCTCCATTCTTCAGTGCTCTCTATTTTTGTTCATTCTTTACTAAGGTAATCGCTCTCATTTTCTATATGTTTATCTTTTTGTTACTTAAATTATTGTTATGTATCTTGATATTAATCATTTAATATTTATTACTTCTTATTGAATTCGGTATTTGGGGAAGGTGGTGTCTGGATTTTTGATCGGAGAACGGTTTTTTTTTTTTTTTTTGAATTTGTGAACTAATCTTTTGGTAAATTGATGGCTGTTGGGAGTTATAATATTTAAATCTGAAATTAGATCTCTCTTGGGTACTTGAAATAAATTGGGGCTTACTGAAAGTTATAATATGCATTTTGGAGATATCTGCGTTGCAGTATTAAAATTAAAGAAGAAACTGTGTTAAGCTTCTTGATTTAATAAATTATTATTTGTAGATGCACCAAGTTATTTTCTGTACTGTAAGGGTTAAAGTTGTGAATTAAGTTATGCTAGTTGGTTTATCAGAGAAGTTAGAAGTTGTAAAGCTTGGTTAGAGAGAGTGAAAACGCACACGTGATGTCTTTTGACGGAGCTGAAAGGCCATGGAAATGTGGGAAAGGGGGTACTGTGAATTTACAGAAAGTGACTTCCATTGTTCGGGACATTGGGGAACCTTGTCTTCATCAGTCATCAATAAAGGTAATGGCTTTTAAGATATGTTATTCTCAATTATGGTGTTTTGAGGGATGTCATAGTTTGTATCTCTGAACTCTAGTGCTAGCCTGATCAGTTCTCAATTAGTTTTGCAAGGAAATTATGTGATCCTGTTGTGTATTGCCTATTGAGTGTTTCTTATTTGATCTCGCACTGAACTGGTTTCTTTCACTATTCTACCTTTACTCTGTTTTTTACTTTACTTTGTCAATTTGTAAAGAATCTGGATTCTAGAAAATTTGAATGTGTATGGTTGCATATCTTGATTCTTCTTCCGTGAAAAAATATTTAATCTTCAGCTAAAAACATAATGGGATGAAGAAGATGTTAAGGGGCCGTTCAGTAGGACTTATTGCCACTTATTATACACAGTATATAACTAAACATTCCCTATTCCCCATTTGATCCCCACTTTGTAAGCCCCCCCCCCCCTTTAAAAGAAAAAATAAACATAGCAATCCCCACATTATTGACAGTCTGTTTGAATTAACTGAATTTAAGTAGCTTTTAAACACTAGAAAAACACTTTTAAAGTGCTGGAGCTGGTTTTCTGATAAGCAGTTACATGCATTAAATAACAGTGCTGAAACTGAATATAAGTTGTCGTGCTTGGTAAAAAAGTGCTTATCAACACTTCTTCTGCTAAAATGTCACACTGAAAATCACCTAAGCCATGCTGGCACCTACTCTCAATCTAGTTGGCAAACCAATTTCAGTTTTAGCCAATTCCCTTTATTAAAAGACAAAATGTAAACAATTGAAAACGATTGCAAGTCATATATATGTCTCATATAACATAAGCACAAAACTAATACAGACAACCCCAAAATCTAGCCATATTAGTCGAAAGCTCTACATCATTGGAAATACATAAGACTCCAGTATCAAGTACACTGTCTGAATTGGAAAGATAAAAAAAGTAAAGACAGGAAGGTGGTCTAGTGTTGCGGATCAGCCAAGAAGTTCACGCTGACTCTCTGAGTGCAAGCTCTCTAGACATGATCCCTAACTCTACTAGTACCAATATTAGGAAGTGCACAAAAAGTGCAGCAAGTGTTGTGTGAGTACATAATATGTGTACTCAACAAGTATTATTGACCGACACCAACAAAGTAATGGTGATGGCAGGCCTTAAAAATACCTGCTTTAGCCTGTGCAGTTCATATAATCTCAACCGATAAGGAAATAACTGCTAAAAGGGAAATCCATCCGAACAACATTATAAAATGCACATAACAATGTATAAATGATATGTACAAATAAGAGTCACGCTGAAATGCATGTGATGTTAACCCTACCAATCTCAAATTGTGCCCCTAACACTTTGTAAATGCACTGCCTCACTGGGGTGTCTAGGAGCAGTGATCCACAGGGGACAACCGCGTTGTCCATGCGTCTGCAGGGAACAGGATCACATTGTGTCAATAATCATGTCAGTCTGCCTAAAATAAAATCCCATTGGGCCATAATGACATCACTTCACCCTGGACAAGATCCCATCGGGCCATAATCATAACACTCCGCCCGACACATTATTTCATTTGTCCCAAAGTATCCTGAATGCATGTCATGGAAAAACATGAATCACATATGCAATCACATGACATGTAAACGGTGCATAAAAATGAATCTATGCAATATGGGTATCATTTAACACATGAATTATCTGCAAGGGAACGCCTAGTATGTTGCTGCAAGTATAAGAAAGAAGTAAAAATAACCTACAATGGAAGCTTATTGCCTTTGGTGAATACGGAGGAGCATCCAAGAAGTTGAACCTAACAAAAGAAGGAATCCATGAAAAGAGAAAAAAATATTCTGGAATTAATTATGTCGAGTATTTCGACACTAGGAGATAAGTAATCCACCATCTTTGGGAAGTTTTAACTCTTTGAGAAAGGATTCGGTCAAAAGAGGGTGTAAATACTCAGAAGCCTAATGATCTGGTACAGTACAACACAGTCTAGGAGTCCTAATTGAATATAAAGGATGAAAATAGATGTGCTCTCTGTTATGTCCACATCCAAGGAATTCCGCTTCATTCATATTAGTGGTATCACTTACACCACATTAGCAAGCATCATTTCACTAAGCTGACTATTTTCCATCTTGTAACCATTTAGATTACTTCCCCTTAGTTCTTGTTGATTTTAATGACATTTCAGATTGCTAACTCCTCAAATTTCCATATTTTGAGAGGAACAAAGACAAGTGTGGTTGTATAGCAATTAACAGTCCTAATAGGAATTACTAAGGATTTTCTTTTAATTACTATGAAGTGTTTTTACATATTTGTACCTTACTATTAAAAATGATAATATTATTTTTAAAGGCTAAAAAGGTTGTTCAACTTTAGCTTTTTTAGTCTATCAACATTTTCTACTCAAGAGTTTTTCCACTTTCATAATAACTAGTTTCTCTGCATGTTTATTTTATTACATAACTTGTATATAGTTTGTGATGCAAAATGTTGAATTTTAACCATACACATATGTCAAGAAGTCTTGTTTGAGTTGTAAAGGCATTTCGACATACGCTATTTGCAAATCAACCTTTGTTGCAGTTTCAAAAAAAAAATCAATCTTTGTTGTATAACTTTATCGACTATTTCAACTTCAGCAATAAATAGATAAGTTATATCTAACAAAATTATTTTTAGAGCTTCTCGAATGAAGTAATATTTTACTTATAAAAATCCAACTTGTATCCATGTGAAATTATATCAAACACAATGTCAACACATTTTCAACTTTTACTTCAAATACTGTTTTTTTCAAACTTTAACAAAATTGTCCAAAATTAGCAATTTAAAATAGATAAGTAATCAATATTTATACTTAATTTAATTTTCTTCACTTGAGCTGAGGGTCATTTGGAAACAACCTCACTACCTCCAAAACGTAGTGGTAAGGCCTGCATATACTCTACCCTCCCCAAATACCACTTTGTTGAATTTCACCAAGTATGTTGTTATAATAGTAGAATATTTTTTTTTGCTTATATGTATGTATATCATTCAAATGTTAACATTAATGTGTGAAATTTCAAACTAGTATGATTACTATTATTTATGAAAGAAAAGGCTAGATGTGAAAAAGAAGGAAACTGGTTTAATGATGAGACCAACGGTATAGCTCCAAATTCTCCTTCATTTTGCATTTGTTTTCTTTTTTCTTTTTTCTCAATCATTCTTTCTTTTCTTTATTTTATGAATTTTCACAATTATGAGTTAAATATTACTCTATCTGGTCAATTACCAACTTTGGAGAAGAAATAAGAAATAACTTTTGTTTTATGGTATGTAATTTTCGTTATCCTACAATAACAAAAAATGGAACTCATAAGATTATGTGTAAAGATTGTCAAGAAATGAATTTTTCAAAATTTTTGTGCCTAAGAAAAACTAAATTTTGAAAGACTTGGGGCCAGTTTGGCCATATGAGATGAAAAATCATGATATGAAATCATATGAGATGAAGTTGTGGTTTGTTTGGACATGCAATTTGAATTTTAAGTTGTATGCTTTGCTCATAAACATAAAACCCCCATAAGTTGTGAAAACTATCAAAATTGCCTCAATTCTTTATATTATCTTTATCCATAAAGCAAAATTTCATAACAAAAGTATAATACACTATCACAAAGTTATTCTAAAAAAAACACAATATATTTGATCAAATTTTAGTTCAATAAAAAAGTAAAATTGAACTTGAGTTATAGTAAACTACTCTTTAATAAATTGGTCATCAAAATACTACTCTTTAAAAGAATTGAACATGGTCAATTCTATATCATCATGTTCATATTCCGAGAATATTTCATCATTCCTTTGGTATTCTCGCAAAAAATTAAATAGATATAAAATGTTCTTTTCTACAAAATATAAACTTGTGGGTCAGTTTTCGTATTTGAAAAATATGAAATCATGAGATGAAGTTCTCAGATCATGCTTTTTGGAGAATTTGGGATTTCATCTCATGATTTCAAATCACTAGATGAAATAGCATGTCCAAACGCCTACTTATATACTGTCAATATAAAATTATAACTATCACTCTCACCTTACAAATAAAAAATTGTTAGGACTCTTCAAGAGACTTGTAAAGCTTGGGTAGAGCCTTCCACGAAGGGAGGTGACGTGAATAAGGTAGGAGACAGGTCCCGTGAGGCTATTACTTCATTTGACGAACTGGGTCCTTGGAAAGGTGACACTGATCAACTTGTTTTTGATGATTTTTCCACTAATGAGGTTTGGAATCACCCCAAAACAATTTGGTGACTGTGATTTCAGTGGATAAGGGAAAATGGACTGCTGGAGATCCAGTTTTAGCTGCTGGCTAGTGCGCTACTCCGGTGGGGTCAGTCGAAGGCTCTTGTTTTAAAGTTGATAGGCCTGGAACACCCCTCCCTAATTCTGATTTGTCAGTGAGTCCTCCAAGGCCCATGGGAATTCGGAGAGGAACTTTTCTATCTCTCATCAGTTAGATAAGGACGTTATGGGGTGGGGGTGGGGAGGGGGGGGGGTACAACCGGTGGCACAAGGAATAGGTTTTTTCACAACAATGTGTTGTGCAGGGGAATTCCTTAGGGGAGTTTTGCTCTTTCTCTTGTAATTCAATTGTGGGTGGCGTGGGGAATACTTGTGGGGTAACTACAAAATTTGTGTGTGTGTTTGGGGGTGGGGGTGGGGGTATTTCCAATTGGGCGGTAGAGAAGTACATTAATTTTGTGAAGTTTTTAGGGGTGTCTTTTGATGGTATGGAGGGGAAAGTTATTGATCTCTTGAATTCTACTGACCAAGAGGCTAGATGTGTTGTACAGTTGAAAGAATTAGAATTGATGGATGAGAACAATTCTAATTTGGGTGTTCATAAAGGAGGGTGCAAACTTTTGGTGTATGAGAGGAGAAATAGGGAGCCACATCGAGGGAACGAGGGGGTAGGGGGTTGGAAAATATTATTTGTTGATGGATTATAAAATTATCAGTTAAAATTGTGAGGGGATGAATGATCCCATTGAAAGGGCTATTTTAAAAGTAGGGTTTAGAGAATTGGGGCCGGACTTGCTATGTATTTAGGAGAAGAAATGGAGAAGTGTAGGGGGTGGTAAATGGGTGAAGTATGATTACAATCAGGCTCGTGGCAATGCAGGTGGTATTCTTATTCTTTAGGTTGATAGGAAGATGGCATGTATTGAGGTTTAGGAAATGAAGTTTATGATTGGTATGAAGTTTGGAAATGTTTGTAATGGGATTGAAAGGGGTTTTGGGGGAGTGTATGGACTGGGGGGGGGGGGGAGGCTCAAAGGAGGTGTTCTGGGAGGAGGTTGGGGCAGGTTTGGGGAGATGGGACATTCCTTGTGGGGAAGGGAGATTTTAATATCATAAGATTCCTAGAGGAAAAGGTACAGTGTAGGGTGATATCTAGGGCCATAAGAGTTTGTGGAGTTCATTGATAACCGTTATCTTATTGATTTACCTTTAACATGAGCCTATTTCACATCATCTAGAGGACACTTCCAAATCTAAAATGTCAGATTCTTTATGCTTACTTCTTGGAGTTGGCACCTGGTGCTTGCAAGTCCCTTTATCAAGATTGGTCTCAAACCATTCACCTATCCAATGCCCATTTTATTGGATTGTTAGTAGAGGAAGAAGGTCGAGATCTCCGTTCAGATATGAGAATGTGGTTGAAAGCGACAAATTTTGGGGAGAAGGTGAATGGGTGTTGGAGTAGCTACGTTGTGGAGGGGAGACCTTATCCGCTTGCTATAAAGATGAAGATGCTTAAAATAGATTTAAGGGTGTGGAACAAAAAAGTATTTGGGAGGTCTCCCCTCATGTGGTTTTTTGAAGCTCCTATCAGTGTTACACGAAAATTGGAAAGGCCTCCAGAGGAACTTCCTTTGGGATTTAGTGGAAGGGGCAAAGAAGTATCATTTGGTTCGATGTGAGACCGTGACGACTCCTAAATGTTGTGGGGTTGGGGATGGGGGTGGGAGTCAAAGAGTTGAGGGTCTTTAACAAAGCTTTGTTCGGGACATGGTTGTGGAGATTCAGGGTGGAGCTCAATCCTTATGAAGAAGGGTGATAGTTGATAAGTATGGGGTAATGAAAGGGGGTCGGAAAACTAATGTTACCACTTTGGCGTTTGGTTGTGAACTTTGGAGGAGCATCATGAATGGAAGAGCAGATTCCTATGATAATCTCTTATAGGGTAGTAGGGAAGGGAGTAGAGTTAGTTTTTGGGAAAACGAACGGAATGGAGACATGTTGCTAAAAGATGAGTTTCTGAGTATTTATAGGGTGTCGTGTCAAAGGGAGGCAGTAGTCCAGCACATGAGGGGGACTCAAGGGGAAGAAATGTTTGGGATTTGAGGCTTAGGAAGGATTTTCAAGATTTTGGAAATGGATGAGTTTCAAAGGTTACTAGCTCTGCTCCATCTTCATTGTGCGCAGGTGAGCAGATCCGATAGACTGAGATGGAAGTTGGGGAACAATTGCGTATGTTTAGTCAAGTCGTTTTTTATGAGAAGGTTTTTGCAAGGGAGTAGGAGGTGTTGCTTATAAAGTCGGTTTTGATTCCTAAGGTTTCGAGGAAACTGTAGTTTTTCACATGGTTAGCTGCTGCTAGAAGGGTGATCTTGACGGCGGAAAACTTTAGAAAAAGAAAGGTTGTGTATCAACTGGTGTTATTTATGCAAGGACGTTGAGGATGTAAATCATCTTCTACTACATTGTAGCTTGGCTACACAACTGTGGTGGGATATGTTCTGCTGGTTTGATATGTCCTGAATGATGCCCAGATCTGTAAAGGAACTTTTGTTTTGCTGCAAAGCTATAAGAAATGGGAGGAAGTGCACGGCATGGAGTGTGGTTCCTCTGGCTTTGATGTGGATTGTTTGGAGAGAGAGAGAGAGAACTAGGGAGGGCCTTTGAAGGAGTAGAAACCGTTCCCTTATTTATTTTTGGTGCACCCATGTAGAGAACCATGCCGTTTTGTAGGTTCTTTACGTTTTGGTATACTTCTTGTATACAGCCAATTTTGGCATGTTGATTAATATAGTTTGCTGACTTGATAAAAATAAACACTCTAGGAAAAGGATAGAGGGTGGTGCTAGGACAAAATTTCATCTTGCTCATCATCAAGTTAAGCAAATAAGGTCTATCATCGTATGCACAACCTTTTAATCTCAGGAGCTTTATCCTCATCATAATATTGAATCAGAAGTTTTAGCTTTATTTGTGGAGGGTGTTTGAAACGGAAGAGACATACCTCTTATCCATATGATATCACATCTCTGCTTGGAGCCCATCATATTCTGCTCTTGATTTGTTTATCAACTGGCAGAGATTTATCATCCAGACACTAAAAGGATTTAGTTGGAGAAGCTACCAACCTTCAAGTGCTATTATTTTTTTTTTAGTTTAAATAAAACAGAATATCAAGTGCTAATATAGAAGTTGTAAATACCCATAAATTTTTTATCAGCGGGATAATTTCCTGAATTTGGCAGTTCAGCCACTTGCAACACTAATTTGTTTGCTTGCTATCAAAAAAGAAAAAAAGAAGTAATTGGCCATCATTAAAGGGCCCTTTGAATATATCTGAATAAAGCTTGTCTCTAGTGGTTCACCCATTTAATGTAATGAAGTAACATTTAGAAGAATTCAAGAAACACTTTTGCTCGAGTCTTTTACTTGAATTGGAGAATTCATGTTTATTCTTGCTTGCTAATATTAGTTGTTCAGAAAATATTACTCTCTCTATCCCAATTTATACGACACACTTTCCGTTTCAATCAATCTAAAAAAGAATGACACATTTCTTATTTCATAAATATTTAATGACACTATCGACATTTTACCCATGTTGGGTCCACTTATTTGGCAAAAAATCCACAAAAGTGTACTTTTCTATTTAAAAATTCATTTATTTGAAGGGTAATTTTGGAATATTGCAAAGTCTTCCCATATTTCTTGAACTCTATGTCCAGTCAAATTACATCACGTAAATTGGGAAGGAGGGAGTATGATTTCTTTAGAGGAAGTATCATAGAATACAGTACTTATTCATAGGTCTGCTACTTTCTTCTTTTTTTTTGATTAATAACAACATAGGAATTTTTGCTTCGTAAACTCAACTTCTACACTGTTGACTTTTTCTTTGTGCTATTTATGGTAAACTCAACATTCATGCTGGGAATATTTTTCTTGTGTTTTTGATGATACAGATGAGCAAAATGCTTAAGCCTGACAGGTGGCAGACAATCTTTGAAAAGGATGGGAAGGTACATGGTTTTAGGAAAGTGCTGAAATTGATCATATTAGGGGTAAGGCTTCTATTGTTGTAAGTTACTATTTTTGTTAAAGCCCTTTGTGCTTAATTTTGCTTGTGGGAGAGGTGGATCAGTCGAGGCTCTTGTATTGGGAGTATATAACACCATTATCCAAAAAAGAGAAGACAACTAAGACAAATAGAGAGAGAGTGAAAGACAAATGCAATCGAGAAAAAGAGGTTTAGACCGAAAGAAATAGCTAGAATAGAGAGAGATTTTAATATCAAATCAATTCAGTTAAGTCTCATAATTATTGGAGAAGAAGAACAATATACCAAGTTTAATCCCACAAGGTAGTGTGTAAGGCTACCTACCTAGGAAGGTAGAGAGACTGTTTCCAATACTCTCGGCTCAAGGAAAAACATTTCAAAAAAAGAAAATAACGGGAGTGAAGAAACCACGGTAAAATACTAAAGAAACCATGACTAAATATTCTTAAAAGTAAGAATAAATACAACAAAAATAAGACAATAATAGAGGTGCAAAAAAACAATAAATAGTAACAATAAGCGAATAACAAGAAACTACAATAATACTACGAGATAAGTGTTAAAAAAACATCTAAATTATCTCATTTTTTTGAGTTTCATACCTAAACTATTGAGAGAGTGAGTTTCATACCTAAACTATAAGTTGGAGAAACACATCTCTCTTCTATCACTCTCTTGATGGTATGGTAATACACTCTCTTTTATTTTAAAATGATTGACACATTGACACTTCACATGGACAAAATATTCCATTTTGAAAAAAATTAGATAAATTATTAGTATTAGTTAAAAATTAAAGATTAAAGTACTTTAATCTAAAAAAAAGCAAATTAATATATTTTTTAAGATTTTTTTTTTCTTTTTCACTTTCCTCATTTTGTTTTAGATATATACCATATGTTTTAAGGAAAAATATTTTCTATTTTCCGTACGATTTTTCTAAAAATAAAATTTTCATTTTTGTTATATTCAATATGCAAGTAAAAAAAATACTTTCCTAAAACATATGTATATATCTAACACAAAACGAGAAAAATGTAAAAATAAAATAAAATTGAGAGCAAAGGGGTAAATGAGGTGGGGTAGATTTTTTTTTCTTAAAGATATTTGGAAAGGAGTAGGTTGTTTGGGGAGGGGGGGGGGGTTGAAGTAAGGTTTTTTTTTTTTAAAAAAATTTATATAAGAAATTTTTAAAAAACACCGGGGGGGGGGGGGGATACGGGGTGGAGTGGGGTAAGAAATATTTTAAATTTTATGGTTTTTTGAAAAATAATTCCTTTTTTTTGGAGATAGTGATATTTTTATCTTTAACTTCTAACTAATACTAGTAGTTTATTTAATTTTTGTCAAGGTGGAATGTTTTGTCCATGTGGAATGCCAAGTGACAAGGTTTTTTTTGAATAAAAGAGATTACACACACCAAGGAGATGTGTTTCTCAAACTAATGAGTGATAGTTTATATGTGAAACTCACACTTCCAATAGTTTAGGTATGAAACTAAATAAATGGGATAGTTTAGGTGTATTTTGGACACTTCACTCATAATACTACAACTAATAATATGAAAGGATAAGCGAAATAATACTCAATTAACTACCTACTTACCTTCTACCGTGTCTTCCATAACATTTTATCCTTTTATCTAAGGTCACGTCCTTGGTAAGTTGCCACTGAACTATGTCTTGACTCTTGTCTAATCATTTCTCCCCGAAACTTCTTCGGCCTACCTATACCTCTCAGAAACCATCAATAGCCAATCTCTCACACCTCCGCATTGGGGCATCCGTGCATCTTCTCTTCACATGTTCGATCTATCTCAGTCACACTTCTCGCATCTTGTCTACTATCGAGGACACTCCCACCTTGGCTCGGGTATCATCATTTATAATCTTATCTCTTTTAGTATTGCCAAACATCAACTCAACATCTTCATTTTTGCAACTTTCATCTTCTAAATATGAGAGTTCTTAACTAACGAGTACTTCGCTCCATGTAACAAAATCGATGTGTAAAATTGTCTTTAAATTTTGGTGGTACCTTCTTAACAAACTGGGCTCCGGATAAGAGCTTTCATTTCATCGACTCTGCACCAATATGATAAGTGATTTTCTCGTCAATCTCTACATTTCCTTGGATAATATTCCCAAGACACTTGAAACTTTCTTTCTTTTGGATGACTTGGGTATCATGCCTCACTTTGACCTCATGTGTTTGTTACTGAATTTGCAGTCCAAGTATTTTGTTTTGGCCTTGCTCAACTTGAACCCTTTAGACTCCAAGGTTTGTCTCCAAACCTCCAGCTTCGCGTTAAATCGGCCGTGAGTCTCGTCTATCAGGCTTATGTCATTTGCAAATAGCATACACCAAGGATCTCATCTTTGATTCGCTATGTCAATTTATCCATCATTAAGGCAAATAAAAAAGGCTTAGAGTTGATCCTTGGTGCAATCTCATCGCCACTGGGAAATGCTTAGAGTCTACTCTCACCTCTTTTGGTACTTACCTAATGTTATTAACAATCCTATCCCACATACTATTGAAGTCTTCCTAAAAAATTGTTCATAACCTAGGTAGATGATGTTTTGAACAAGTTAGAACTCTTAAATTACTAGTCGAGCTGTGTGAAAACTGGCCCAGACACCACATTCATTAAAAAAAGAAAAAAAAAACTCTTAAAGTACTAGAAGTCCGTCTGAAAATACAGGAGTAGGTTAAACCCTTAAAAAAGATTATCTCTATACGGGTGAAAACCATTTTGCCCTGCTCAACTTTGCTTTTAAAAATGAAATACTTCCCCTGACTTTGACTAATTCATTTCCTCTCCTCTTATCTCAATTGAACATTTTAAATATCTATTTTACCCTCTAAATTATCAACATTTGTGCTGTTTTTACTTGTTAAATATTATGATACTTTCCTTTTTTTTTTTTAATATATGACTTACCTATAACACTAATAAATCTTATTTATGGATTAAAACATGAAAAATAATTTTCAAGGATATAAGATGTTTGAATAACAAAATAATTGAGCTAATTAGAACAATATGTTCGTATCAATATTGATGATAATAATAACCAAAACTCAATTTTAATTACACAATTGAGAATGAGAGAGAATAATTTATTTATAACAAACTCTTAATGATCCTCTATTTTTTTTTTGAGAATGGTAAAGTAACTCTTAATGATCCTCTATTATACTTTAAATGAATTTCAAATTATGATTCAATTAAAAATGTTACATTAATGGATGACAAAACTCTAAAATATTAATACGCATCCAAAAATATTTATATATATAAAATCACTTTTTTTTTGTGTGAGAAAAGGAAATGCATGGGTGCTCCAGAGCAGAGGTGTGCGAGGTTGACTATGGATGGTTTCAGGAGAGGTAGAGGTAGGATGAAGAAGTACTAGGGATAGATAATTAGACAGCAAATGGCGTTGTTTTAGTTTACCAACGACATGACCTTAGATAGGATATTGTGGAGGGACACCAATTAGGGTGGAAGGTTAGCAGTAGGGATAGAGTGTTGTCTTGCTCACTTTCCTACACTAATAATAGTATTTTTCTGGCAATTTC
The DNA here is from genome assembly GCF_900185275.1 of Solanum verrucosum. NCBI lineage: Eukaryota > Viridiplantae > Streptophyta > Magnoliopsida > Solanales > Solanaceae > Solanum > Solanum verrucosum. The sequence continues at coordinate 1,778,110 of NW_026020202.1, read as the reverse complement.
TTGTTTTTTGATGCTTGTTATTACTCGTTTTTTTTCTTGCATTGTAGTATTTTGTTGTAGTTACATTTTTTTTCCCAGAATGCTTTGACATATTCTCTATAATATTTTGCCATGACTTCACTCTTGTTAATTCTTTTTCCTGACCTGCTATGACTTTTTCCTTGATCCAAGGGTTTATTGGAAACAATCTCTCTACCTCTCAAGTTAGGGGTAAGGTCTTGTGTAATTTACCTCTCCAGACCCCACTTGTGGAATTACACGGGGTATATTGTTGTTATATTTCATTCACTTAATAATAAAATAACAACGTAGTGGTAGATTTTTACAAATTGTTTTTGATAAAATTAATAGATTATTCTACTTGTACTTTACAAGAGTTTAAATTACATTTTATAATAGGGTAAAGACATAGATTCCTCCTTGAATTTACCTTGAAAAGTCAAAATACATGCTTAAACTGTCCTAGCGGCCTATTACACACCTTTACTATTTAAAAGTGAATTTATTTAGCCTTAAAATTGACGTAACCAAAAAAAAAATGCGCGTCAGTTAGAAACTCAAGTAAAAACAAATTTAGAATCCTCCTTCTACCCTCACCCCCACCCCCACACCTCTTCTTTTTTACACCCCACCCACTGTCCTCTTCTTCTTCATTCTCTATTTTTCATCAATATTTTCTACAACTTAATTTCTTCATAAATGCTATTTTTATTCTTACTCCATTGTTGATACAAAAATCAACATTCAAAATCTTCGCTTTCTTCATTACAGATCTTTGCAACTTTACCAAAATGTAGTGCAGAAGAAAGCTCCAAAATCACCATTGAATTCTCTATACTAAATGAAACATCAATGATGAAGAAGAACCATCGCATTTCTATTAATTTCACTATTACTATAAAAAATCACAACATTATCACCAGATTTCACCACCTCCACCATACCCAATTTCTCTCTTCCTTCACTCTAAATAAGGGTTGTCTCACCTCGCCAAAAACTCAATGAAGAAAGTGATAGAAGAGAAGTTGTAGAAATTGATGGTGATGGCAGCGTTGTTGGTGGCTGGTAAAGTTGATTGTTGGGTTTAAAAAATAAAATATAGTGGTGGGTTTGTTGGTGGTGGATGGTGGTTGGCAAAGAAGAGAGAATTGAAGGTGGTTAAGAGGAAGAAATCGATATTGATATAGTGATGGTGATATTTGGTGGTGGGTGAAGAAGAAGAATAGAAGGTGATTTGGTGGTGGTGAAGAGCAAAAAATTGATGGTGAAGGTGGCTGGACATGATTTTTCTGGTGTGATGGGAGATGGAGTTGGTGGGGTTTAGTGATGAAGAAGATATAATTATTAGAGTATTTTAATAATTAATTAGAGATTAATTAGTTATAAATATAGTTAATGAAAGAAAAGTTAATGAATAAAGAAAATTAAACAAAAAATATTTTAAAAACTATAAATTCTAACATGGCGCTGACGTAGTGCTGACCTGGCGGCGAGTGTAATACACCACATACTGTGAGTGTCGTTAGACGTCTCAGGTTGGTATTGAATTCACTTTTAAGTAGTAAAGGTATGAAATAGGTTGCCATGATAGTTTAAACATGTATTGACTTTTCGGGACAAGTTCAGAAGGGTATCTATGCCTTTTCCCTTTATAATAAAATATAACCTAACTTAAATCATATAAAGAAAACAAAAAAGTTTTTAAAAATTATAAATTCTGACATGACGCTGACGTAGTGCTGACCTGGCATCGAGTGTAATACACCACATACTGTGAGAGTGTTGTTACTAGTCTCAGGTTGGTATTGAATTCACTTTTAAGTAGTAAAGGTGTAGAATAGGTCGCCATGATAGTTTAAGCATGTATTTGACTTTTCGGGACAAGTTCAGAAGGGAATCTATGCCTTTTCCCTTTATAATAAGATATAACCTAACTTAAATTATATTCAAAGGAGATAGGTGAAAAATTGAATATTTTCTTTTTTTGGTTTCCCACCCGGTGTCCGGAGCCCACATTGGAGCTCCGACTAAATTCGGATCACGCACTGCAGGGCCCATTCAGGGGTGGCGTTCCCAACATGATTTTTTTCATACCCAGGGTTCGAACCCGAGACCGAAAAATTGAATATTACCACAACATACCCATTGAAATCCCACAAATGGGGTCTGAGGAGGATAGATTGTACGTAGACCCTACCATTACCTCGTGGAGGTAGAGATACTATTTTCGAAAGACCCTCGGCTCGAGTGTAGCAAATCCAAGTACAAAGTAGAAGAATACAATGTAGAAAATATAGCAACTAATATGGAACAAAATTAAATATTACATATAATATAAAATATATATGGTATATGTAATTAGTTCAAAATTTACTGAAATGTAAAATAGTAAATAAGATTGATAATGACAAGGGCAAAATAGAGTGAACAAAGAAGTGTATATGACTAGTTTGTGCTTATAAATAGAATATGTATAATACTTATACACTTAGAAAGTCACTTTTGGCATCTGGTAAAAGGCATGTTTTCCACAAATTTATGCAATAATAGCATGCTGCAGTTTGAATTTTTCCTTTAAAAAGAAATAAGATGTGGAAGAAATTAGTAAAAGAATTATTATGCCAACCGAAAAGTTCAACACATGGAAAATTGCTGCAAAATAGATAAGATTGAAACAAAAAGCATTTAAGGTACCAGAGAAACTGGAGGTGGCAATGGCAATGTCAGTTGTAAAGAGGAAGCAACAGATGAATCCATGTAATGTATATCTGGGATAACATATAGATAGACACTCAAACTTGTCCTGGAAAGCAAGCACTCCAACTTTGAGTATGCATATCTAGACAACTCAACTCGTGTACATTGTGTCAGTTGAACGCTCCAACTTACAAAGTGATCATCTGGATACCTCTGAAATTTATGTGCCCATGTCAGCATCGGGTGTCCACAAGGCACAGTGAGGGCATGATGGAGTGTTTAGTTGCTAGTTGATACCAAGTCGAGGTATCTAGATGTGCATTCTCAAAATTAGAGTGCTTATTTGCCAGTTGAGGCCGACTTTAAGTGTCTGCCTATGTATTATGTCTATGGACTATTGTTGTTCTTTTTCAAAGTGGCAATGGAAGCATTCAGAGAAACAACATCAAGACTTGTTTCCCTCAGAATTCCTACCTCTTAAAGTAAGGGGAAAAAAAAAAAAAACCCAGCATAACTTTGTCAGAACATTACTATGTTACAAGCGAAGATCTCTTAAAAACTTACCCCGGGGGGGGGGTTAGGTTGGGTAGGAGAGACATACCAGGGATGGTAAATCCAATTATGTTGTCTACCAGAGGATGACCTAGTGTTGGAGGCATGAGAGCAACAACCTAGAGATCCAGATTCGAATCCCAACTACAACACCTGGTCTGAGTGAATCTGTTCCAGTTATGGTGACCGGGTTACCTTGGAAGCATATGTTTATGCACTGTACAGGCTGCATGGTAGATTAGTCGAGGTTCGGAGAAATCGATCTGGACACCAACGATATAGATGTGTAATGTCCCATCACAAATTTGAGACACGAAAGTTCCATTCAAATATTTCCCTTTCTTGAGAATAATGTGCAATTCAGGGACAAACCTATTAAGAAAAGAAGAAAGGAGATTGAACATGAACTTTTTTTTCCCTTTTTTTCCAATAAATGTTTTCAGAACATTGTTTAGTAACACATTAGAATGATTTTTTGCTAGTTTTTGAGGATGAGTTTTTTCAAGTTGACCAGCTTTTCAAGTGAATTTTTTTTTTCTACTCACAAAACTTCAACCTTTTTTAAAGTGAAATGCATGTTCCAAACACAATTTCTACTTTCAAATCTATTTTTCAACTTCAACTTCAAATACTACTTGTTTTCAAATATCACTCTATTCATGTCCAAATGTCTACTTGAACTCTGTATTGATACTAAACAGGAGAGGCATAAACCATATCACCATCCTCCCGAAAAACATAGCTGAAATATCCTCTTGGGTAACTTTTGGAATACTTGGAGAAGTAGTGAGATGATGAAAGAATTTGAGAGAGTACAACATACGTTGGCATTGAGTTTAACTTGCAAAACACACTTTTCTCAACTTCTGCACCAAGGTTCTTTAAGGTGGTTGCTTTAAAAGAGTTTAATTTGTTAAAAGAGAAGTATGTAATATTTATAATTTAGTGTGCGTGAAACTTCTGAGTTATGAGTGTATCTCCGCTATAACAATTAGTTTTTTTTTCTTGCATGGTAGGGTGTGGATCCAGCTATAAGACCAGAAGTTTGGGAATTTCTCTTGGGCTGTTATGCTTTGGGAAGCTCCGCTGAGTACCGAAAGCAGTTGAGGACTGCTAGAAGGTATTCGCTTTCCAGTTACTGCTATAATATATTGAAAATGTTCTACTCAATTTGGTCAATATGAGGAAGCTTCATGTTTTCAGTCTTATTATCCATTTTGGTTAAACATCTTGTTTATGCAAAAGTCTGGGTCTATGTTGAAGTCGCCTTTTCTGTTTTCCCCCCTTTTTTGGTTTATTTGTTTTTTGTTGTTGATTTTAGGTAGTATAAACATAGGAATGCTGAAACGTGTAAGCATGCAAGGCAATTGACAAGCAAATTACTTTGATGAAATTGCCTATTTAGTATTTACTGATGTAGTTGGGAACTCTATACTTACAAGAATCAAGATCCATACAACATTATGAAATTTTGCTGAAAAAAATTTGATTCTCTAGAAAGAGAATCAAGGCTTCGGGATGCCATATATGCTCTTAAAATATACAACTATTATTATTGCTTTTGTGTTGAATTGTTTCATTAATAATCCTACAGGAGGTGTCTTCTGCCTTTTTAAGCTGCTCTTCTTTTCCTTTCTTTCCTTATTGTTCACATAAGTGCCAAAGACACTGCATCCTATGTTATTTTCATCTCCTAAAATATCACCCTAGTAACTCGTTTGACTTTAAACATATTCCACATCATGCACCATAGCCTATATTCTCTCATGGTTTATGAATAATCAATTTGACTTGACACATATTTCAAATTATGCACCGTATTATGTGTTGTGTCAGAACCTGACCTCAATTCAACAATTATCGAACTGAGATTTAATAAAACAGTAGAGTTTTTTGGGACAATTTTCTATTAATCAACTGAATTGAAGGAATTACAACTTAGAACAATGGAAAATGAATCTGAAGTTTGGAAGTTTCCATAGACGAGTCCTTAATCTGCAGAAGAAGAATGAGTGGGATTAGGAAAAGGAAGAAGAAGAAAGGAGAGATGTGAGAGAAAAGGTGAGAAAGATGCCAATTATCCATTCAGCTTCTCTTTCCTCTGCAGAGTTGGTTAAATCAACGTGACTTGTGCTGGTTTGGCACTGTGATGACGTGGCTGCATCTCCACTCTCTAATCTCATTAATCTACATCTAATATGGGCCATTGCTTCTATCCAGTAGTTATAACTACTTATTGGATGCCCAAGGTCATGATAATTCTCTCCCTGCAAAGCATCCTTGCGTCAAGGATTAATAACAAAATCAGGAAACGTGGCCTTGATGAAATGATAATCTTCCCATGTAGCATCTTCAGGAGGTAGATTCGACCACTGTATGAGCAATTTCACATTGGCTCGATTGTTCAGCTTGACTATCTGCCGCTGAAGAATAGCCACTGGTCTAACCAAAAACTGACCATCCTCCCCAGTAACTGGTAGAATAGATTGCACCACTATTTTTTTTTTGATGACAAGGGAAACCCGCAGCCGCTACCCTTTGGGTGTGCATAGGGTAAAACCCTCGCTCCTATGCAATAGCTTGCAAACCACGTAGGAGTTAACCCGCACTAAGCAAGCCTGGTGCGACAAGCTCGACGTAGAAGGCAAACCCCTTGCTTTCACTAGCAAGGGGTTTCGAACTTGAGACCTCCAACATGGAAGTCTCAAGCCCAAACCACTGGCCCCCATCTTCTTTTTGAGAAGACATGGAACACTGGATGTACTTTAGAAGCAGGTGGAAGATCTAGCTTATAGGCTACAAGTCCAACCCTTGCTAGAATCTTGTATGGGCCATAGTATTTGGAGTTGAGCTTCAAATTTCTTCGTAGAGCAATTGAGGACTGTCTGAGGTTGAAGCTTGAGGTATACTATCTCACCAGGTTGAAACTCCTTTTCTGACCTATGTAGATCAGCATAGTACTTCATTCTTTTATTGAGCTTTCAACAAATTGTTCTTAAAAATTTGTTGCATTTGTTGCCTCTTCATGATCAAATCTTCAGCAGCAGGCACCACAGTTTGGTCCCATAGATAGTTGAGGAGGCGAATACCCATAGAGCTTCAAAAGGGTGCATTGCAAGCTTGTGTGGTAGTTGATGTTGTACCACCACTCAGCTAGGTGCAACCACTGCTTCACTGATGAGGTCTGTGACTAGTCATGCACCTCAAGCAATTTTCTATACACCGATTAACCCTCTCAGTTTGCCCATCTGTTTGAGGATGATAGGTAGAACAATATAGGAGAGTTGAGTGCCACTTAATTTGAAGAGAGCAGAAGTTACTCAAATATTTTATCTCTATCAGAGATAATGGACTCAACTCAGGTGCACCATGAAGAGTGTGTACTCTCTTCCAGAATTTAGTTGCGACTTGTAGAGCTGTGAAAGGGTGGGATAGAGCTATAAAATAAGCACCTTTAGTGAGCCTATCAACACTACAAAATAACATCCTTGCCTGAGGATTTAGGCAAACCTTCAACAAAATCCAAACTTATCTGTCTCCATGATTGATCAGGAATGGGCACAGGTTGCAGCAAACCTAGATATGGAGCATTCTCATCCTTGTTCCTATGACAAACCTCACATTCAGATACAAACTGCACCACCATTTGTTTCATTGTTGGGCAATAGAATAGTAGAGACAACCTTTTGAAAGTTCCAAGTTGGCCAGAGCGCCCTCCTAAGTTAGAAGCATGGAAGGTCTGGATCAACTGATGCATACGAGGTCCATTTGAGCCCACATAAATCTTCCCCTTCCTTCTCAATACTCCCGAGTAAAACTGCCACAAGTTAGGACTATTAGTATCCACTGTCAACTGTGTAATGAGCTCCACAGCCATAGGATCACCTTCATAGCTGGTTGCAACCTCTTGGACCCACAATGGAACTGCTACACTGATGGCATGCAACTGGCCTTCTTCGCTCAAGTGGTTCTCCTCTTGTTGGTTCGAAATTGTATCAGCTTCACTCAAGCTAACCCCTTCATGCTGCTTTGAGAGTGCATCGGCCCCTCTATTCTCTGCCCCTTTCTTATACTGCACCTCATAATCTAACCCCAACAATTTGGTCAGACCTCTTTGTTGCACTGCTATAGTAACCTTCTGTTCAAGCAAATATTTGAGGCTATGGTGGTCAGTCTTGACCACAAAATGCTTGTATTGAGGGTAATGTCCCCACTTGTCAACAACACTCAATAGAGCTAAATATTCTTTCTCCTAAATGGATTTATCTCTATGCTTCATAGCCAATACCTTACTAAAATAGGCTATTGGCCTTCACCTTTGTATTAGCACAACTCCAATTCCTGAATGGCATGCATCAGTCTCTACTACCAATTCTTCATCATAATTTGGCAAGGCACTGGTGTGGTAGACTTGGCCCTCTTAAGTGCCGCAAAAGCTTGATCAGCTTCTTCAGTCCACACAAAAGCATCCTTCTTCAACAAGTCAAATAGTGGTTTGCTTATGCTTCCATAATTAGCTACATACTTTCTATAATATCCCGTTAAGCCCAGAAATCCCCTCAAAGCTTTCACAGTTATAGGGGTAGGCCATTCTTCCATAGCTTTCACCTTGGCAGGATCAGTTGACACACCCCTTCTGCATTAATAACATGTCATAAGTACTCTACTTTGGATTGACCAAAAGAGCACTTGGACCTTTTTGCATACAATGAATGGAATAATAAGGTGTTGAACACCAACAGTAAATGATCTACATGCTCTGGCAATGATTTACTATAAATGAGGATATCATAAAAAACACCAAAACAAACTTCCTGAGGACTGAGGTACAATTGAAAGACCCGATTCATTAGGGCCTAAAAGGTGGCAGGGGCATTGGTAAGCCCAAAAGGCAATAACCTTAAACTTATAATGTCCAATGTGAGTCCTGAATGTTGTTTTGTACACATCTTCAACCTTAATTCTGATTTGATGATAACCTGCCCTAAGACCACTGCTCCATGTAACTCATCTAAAAGGTCATCAACAATGGGAATTGGGTACTTATCCTTCACTGTGATCTCATTCAACCCTCTATAGTCTACACAAAACCTCCAGGTGCCATCCTTTTTCTTAACCAATAGAGCTGGTGAGGAAAAGGGAGATCGGCTGTGCTAATAATCCCATTAGTAAGCATCTCCGAAACTTGCTTTTCTAATTCCTCCTTTTGGTAGTGATTGTATCTTTAAGGTCTTAGACTAACTGGTGAGGCTCCAGGCTTTAAGTTAATAGCATGGTCCAGTTGTCTCACTGGTGGTAAAGACTTTGGCTCAGCAAACACAGACTGGTACTTGTCCAGCACTTCTTGTATAGTGGCATCCACATGCTCCTGCTCATTGTAGGACTCTACTCCCAGCATGAGTAGATGAGCCATCAATGTTTGACCTTCCTGATAAGCCTACCTATGGCACTACCACTGATCATACTCAAACTACCCTCACCTGGAATAACATGTAAAATGGTTTCATTTCCCTTTCTACCAATTGTCACACACTTTTTCTCATGATCGAACTTGGTAGGATTATTCTTCTTCATCCAATCATTTCCTAACACTAGATCACATCCTGTAAGTTGATTATTCTCAGATGCTCCTTCAAGGCTTTTCCTTCCATTTTCTAACTAAAACCAGACAACTAGTATGACATATCACATAATTCCCATCAACAATAGTGACCCTCATAGGAGGGCTATACTCAGCCACACAACCAGCGTCATCAACGGCTTGTTCGTCTATGAAGCTGTGAGTGCTACCAGAATCAATCAACACCGCCGGTGTCCTATTCCTGACAAATCCTTTTACCAATATAACATTTACTCCCAGGCTACTGCCAGTCAAGGCACTCAAACATATGGCCTCCATAACCTCCTGTTGTATCTCTCCTTCAATGATAAGATCTGGTGGTTCAGGTACCTATATTTCATCTGGCTGTATGGCCTCTTCTTCACCGCTCATGCAATTCAATTGCTTAGCCTTACAGTTGTGTCCTGGGTAGTACTTCTCTCCACACTTGAAACATAACTTGTTGCTCTTTAGGTGTGTTACACCTCTGGGGTTAACCTAAAAGTGTTTGGCTGAGGGTTGTTCACAGCAGCAGGTTTGGAGTAATTTGAACCACTAGCAACAGTAGGAACTGGATTACTTCCCATAACCTTCTTTGTAGAGCTAGACCCTCCCACCTGATAGGAAGTTTTAGCCGTCATCATGTTCTTCTTTTGAGTTGCTTCTATTGCTTTCTCCTGTAGTCTAGCCTGCTCTATAACTGCTCTTACTGTTACTGGCTAATACGTTTTAACCCCAAACTTAATTTCTTCCTTCAAAGCCCTAATAATACTTGACAGGAAATGAGCCTCATTCAAGGCTGGATTCCTTATTATCATCTAGGCTTTCAAGTCTTCAAACTTGCCAAGGAATTCATCTGTAGTTCCTATTTGAGATAACTTATTAAATTCCTCAACGGTATCTTCAACCACTGTCTCCCCAAATCTCACACAAAGTTCCTCCTTATATTCAGCCAAAGTAACTACTCCTCTATCCAAAAGAATGAATTATACCATGTTTCATCAAGTCCATTCAAATAGAGTGCAGCTCCCTTTACCTTTTGATTATCAACCGTTCTGTATAGGTTAAAGTACTTTTCACACTTACGCAACCATACCTTAGGTTCGTTCCCTTCGAAGCTTGGTAGTCCCATTTAGGAGGTTGAATTTGGCAATCTGGCCCTACCTTCCTGTATGGGATTTGGTAGCAACCCATCTCTAACTGGAAAAACACCTTAAGGAGCTCTGACTGGTGTTCTTTCTAGAGCTGTCAAACAATCCAAAATAAGCTCCAAGGTTCCCCTGATTCCTGTTTGAGTTTCCTGTAAGTCTTAGTGAGATCTCCCAAAATTTTGTCATGACTCAACAACTTATTGTCTAATAGCTTCATCTAGGTCCCTTCAGCCATTTTCACCTTCACAAGTTGCGTGAAACCTGGCTTTGATACCAATTGTTAGAACCTGACCTTGATTCAACAATTATCGAACTGAGATTTAATAAAAAAAGTTGAGTTTTTTGGACAATTTTCTATTAATCAACTGAATTGAAGGAATTACAACTTAAAACAATAAAAAACAAATCTTAAGTTTGGAAGTTTCCATAGATGAGTCCTTAATCTGCAAAAGAAGAATGAGTGGGATTAGGAAGGAAGAAGAAGAAAGGAGATCTCTGAGAGAAAAGAGAAGAGGTGAGAAAGATACCAATTATCCGTTCAGCTTCTCTTTCCTCTGCAGAGTTGGTTAAATCAACGTGACTTGTGCTAGTTTGGCATTGTGATGACGTGGCTGCATCTCCTCCCTCTAATCTCATTAATCTATATCTAATCTAGGCCGTTGCTTCTACCCGATAGTTATAACTACTTATTGGAAGCTCAAGGTCATGACATGTTATTGGACAAGAAAGTGATTAATAATTGGTATCCCTCCCTCCTTTCTTGCATGAAAAGCATCATGAGATGTAAATTTGTGTTCACATTCTCCACTATTAGGACGACTCCCATGCTGTTGTCTGGGCAAAGGACAGTTTTCTCATATTTTAGTGATCCGTATTGATGCTAGCGAAATGCTCTTGATCTTCCCTCCATATCAATCATAACTATGGTTATACTGCTCTTCTACGGTTCTCGATTTTTAGGAATGAGATATTTTTTGCTTGTATCTTTTGTTGGGATTGAAATAACATGGAGTCATGCAAAACTTAACAATTGCAAACCTTAAGCGATGATAAATCAGAAACAAAAGCAAAGTATATTAAAATAGTGCTTAATGCTTAATATGATTTGACCAATTGACCTACTTATGAGAAAACTAATAATATAAAAGAAAGCATTGAAACTATCAAGAGAAAAATCTCTCCCTAAACAAGACTCTTTAACTCTAAGGGGTCGTTTGGTTTGAATTCAAGTTATGATGGGATAAATTATGATGGGATTAGTTATGATGGGATAAGTTATGATAAGATTATTTTTTATTGAGTGTTTGGTTTGTTGTATTCAAAATAATAAATTTAAAGAACAATTTACTCTTTTACAAAAATGCCCTTCATGAATGTAAAAAGTGATGTCTAAAAAGGGTTGAAAGAGACATTTTTGTCATTTACTTATTTTATCCTGGGATAAGATTACTATACCACCCAAGGGGAAGGATAACTTATCCCGGTACTAATTATTAATCCCGGGATAAGTTATCCCGGACTTGCCAACCAAACAACAAATTAAGTGGTACTATAATTTAATCCCATGACTATTTGGTATTATACTTCACACCAAACGACCCCTAAAGGATTACATTGAGGATGCTATTGTGTTCTTGTGAAGGATCTTCAATTTATAGAAATCCAAAGCCTTTTCTTCTGTGAAAGAGGTTACCGAAATATCAAAGCTATTTATATTTTCTCTTGGGAAAAGTAAAGATTAATCATGGTGAACTCTATTCCCTTCCTTCAATAAAAGGTAAATCCAAATATGGTAAGAAAATTAGGGCAAGCCCTAACAATTCTTCTCTTTGGCCTTGATATTCTTGACAACAATCGTGATTCCTCCAACGAAGACTAAATAGCCTATAGTAGATCTTCTATTAATTTTGGATTCAGTTTAATCAACATCTACAAAACACTCAACACAAGTATGTTCGTGATTGTTATACAATATAACAAGTCTAGTAGTGCCTTTTAAGTAAAATAGAATTTGTTTCAAAGCTGGCCAATGTTTAACCGTAGGTGCGGACATGAGTTGTCTAACAACACATACAACAAAGACAATGTTTGAATGAGTCATAGTGAGGTAGTTTAACTTCCTAACTTACCTCCTTTATCTCTTTGGATCATTCAAGGAGATCACCATCATCTTTTATAAGATGCACATCGGGAATCATTAGAGTACTGCAGGGTTTGGCTTGCAATTTTCCATTTTTTGCAAGTAGGTCAAGAATATACTTTCTCTGAGGTAGATGAATTCCATTCTTGCTTCGATTGACTTCTACAAAAGCATTTCAATTGGACCACTCGTATGCAGGAAAGACTTAAAGGGAAAAGATTCATGCATAATCGTTTTCTATGATGACAATGTCATCAACATATACAACAAGGAGGATAGTGCAAGTTGTTGATTGTTGATAGTAGATTGAATGATCACATTTGCTCATTTTCAGGCCAAATCTGAACCATCTCACTAAATTGCCAAATCAAGCTCGAGGGCTCTGTTCAAGCCATACAAGGATTTCCTTAAATGTCAGACACTTCCCCTCGAGCAACAAAATTGGGTGGTTGCTCCGTATACAATTTCTCTTGAAAATAACCATGAAGGAATAATGTAAAGGCCAGTTCTATGAAGCAGCTAGAGAATGAAGAAGCAGGCAAAATTGAGTTTGGCAATCAGGGAGAAGATGGCGAAATAATCCATCCCATAAGTCTGAGCATACCCTTTAGCATGATACGATAACCAAAATTAGAATAACTAAGAAAAAGACATCCTGATGTAAGTCAGTTATTCCTTTTATTATAGGTGTTGTTGTGTCTTGAGATCATTTCCATGGTTTCGTTGCATCACAAGGAGCAATTTTGAGGAATAGTCACTAGTCTTGCCAAAAATCCATTTCAGTCAACTTTAACCGTAAAAGACTGACTTACATATCACTGGTTTCATCCCTTTGGGTAGATCCACCAAATCCCACAAGTGGTTTTCCTCGAAGGCATGTATTTCCTCAAGCATTGCATTAGACCATCTATAATGACTCAAAGCCTCTTTCACTGCTTTAGGTACAATGATGGAGTCTATAGAAGCAATCAAAGATCTAGATGTGGAGGGTAAGCGGTTATAGGAAACAAAATTAGTAATTGAATATGTGGATTTGCAAGTATGTACCTTTACGAAAAGTAATTGGAAGGTCAATGTTTTCTAAAGTATCAGGCGGAGGAAAATCTGATGACAAAGGAACTAGTGCAAGACATATCATTGATATCTCTTCTCTTTGAGTAAACTTGAACAATTGGCACTTTTGCTGGCGCAAAAAGAATAACTGTTGAAGGCACAATAGTGGATTAGTGCTCAATAGAAGTACTAAGAAACGGAAGAACAACTTTATCTAATTTTCCTGTCAGGAAACGAGTAACTTGATAGACTAACCATTCATCTTCCTTTTCTTGACTCGTAGAAATGGGAGGTGCATAGAAGAATGGTGTAATTTCTAAAATACCACACAAGTTGATGCCATATATTTTCCAAGTTCAGTAGAATAATGCTTATACCTTCCTAAAGGCAAGAATATCTCGAGAAAACTCACTTCAATACGTTGGAATCCAACTTGGTAACGAATGATCGAACATCTCGAACAAAACATGTACTTCCAAACACCTTAGGTTCCACTGGAAATAGTGACTTGTTTGGAAAAAGAACATGATAAGGCATGTCACCACTAAGTACAGATGGCATGCGATTAATATGAAAACAAGTCTTGAGACCGCATTGGCGTAAACTATTTAGGAACCTTCATTTGGAATAAGAATGCCCAAGCTGTCTCAAGTAGATGTTTGCTCTTCCGCTCAGCAACTCCATTTTGAGAGGGTGTATCAACACATGGAGATCGATGGAGAATACTATGTTGTCTCACGTAGGACCAAATCAACTGTGACATGTATTCTTTAGCATTATCATTCCTTAGAATACACATGGAAGCATTGAATTGAGTTTTAATTTCAGCATAAAAGGCACTGAATAAATTAAATCCAGGTCATCCGAGAGAAATCATCCGCGTAAGTGACAAAATACTTGTGCCCAATTTTGAAAATGACATGACATGGTCCCAAGACCCTAGAATTAACTAACTCAGCCCACATATTAACTCTTGGACCTACTCAGTTATGTATTTTGCAAACCGACATGATTCACATTCCAATGAAGAAATATTTTGGAACTGAGGACAGGGCTTCTGTAGCAGAGGTAGAGAAGGTTGTCCCAATTGACAATGTGTTTCAAATGCATCCACGATACTAGATCAGGCAACTGACCAAGACTCTCATTCATCAAGGATGTAGAGTTCAATGTATACATATCCTTTACCAATAACCTGATTCGTGGTAAGATCACAAAACAAACAATGATCAGGAAAGAATGAGATATAACAATTAAGTTCTTTGGTAACTTTGCTAACAAAAATCAAATTAAAGGCAACTTTGGTAGACTAAATACAAATAACGGGGCAATCGATGAGGTTGGTTGAACAATCCCAAATCTACCACTGTTACAAGTTGATCCATTATCTAACTGGAGAGGGTGCTTTGTGTGATCAAACGCTAGACAAAAATATTAGGATTACATGTCATGTGATTTGTGGCACCTAAATCAATCACCCATTTATTTGAAGAGGTGATAAGACATGTTTTATCTGGCTCAAGAAAGACATTAATTGAAGTGTGTATCCTTTAATGATTTTTGATATTGAGAGAATTTAGCAAACTCCTATCCGAAACCAAAACCATTTTATCTGATAATGGACTAGAAGCAGTCATTTTCCCAACTAATATATTCATAGTATCAAAATAAGTTCATTGAGAATCCTCCAAAGCTAAACTATACCCAAACTAAGTCTTTTCTAGACACAAATAAAACTCCAATCAAGTAAACCACGTGAAACAGACTAGGGAACTAACACAAAATCAACTATTAATGTCAAGGCAACCTGGAGAAGCATGGACCGAGATTTGTTCCTTCTTTTTCAATCAAGAATTTCCACCAAAAAGAGAGAATAATCGAACTTCACAAAATAGAAGCCCTAGCCATAAATATCTGCCAGCAAATAAGAGGCACAAGATGAAAACCAAAGAATTAATCCAACACCATTTGAACAAGTTCAAACAAAATAGAGGACAAATTTTCTCAAATAAAGCAGAGGACTTGATCAGGTTCTTCTCAAACAAATAGAGGACTAATATGATCCCTCAACTAAAGTTCCACTCACCCAAATAAAAATAGTAGAACCTGGAAAAGAAATAGCCACTTAAAGATTAGATTAGACAAACGAGTAGAACCTGGAAAAGAAATAGCCACCTATAGATTAGATTAGAGAAATGATCTAGAGAAATGAAGCAAAAAAATGGATCTCACTAGATCCAACTGAGAGGACCACAAAATATATAGTCTGGAAAAGGCAGGGCGATGTCAGAGAGGAGAAGGAAGTTGGACTGAAATTGAGTTCGGTGTTAAGGCAATAAGCCTAACTACGGCGAAGCCAAAGATCTGGCTCTTATACCATGTAACTAGTATATGAAATGGAAGAACTTATATTTCATTATTTCGGAAATACATGTATATATACAATTACTAGTGGTTCTATCAAATGCAAGTAAATATCCTACACTAATGAACTAGTGGTTTGTGTATATGGATTTGAGCAATCCATTCTTCTTGAGCTAACTTTTGGAGTTGAGTTAAGCTAATGTGTCATATCTTTACATGGTATTAGAGCCAGAATCATCCCTATTTGGGCTCTTAGTCCACACTCTAGTTGGGTGTGGATGTGAAGGTGGTGTTAGAGTGGGTTAGAGTCCCACATCGATTGGGGAATGAACGGGTGGTCTGTTTGTATAGACTTGTACAATTCTCCCCTCATGAGCTAGCTCTTGGAGTTGAGTTAGACCTAGGTGCCATATCTGTATAGATTGAATGTCGGAGCCCATGCAATAGAAGTAAACATGGATTGAACATTGGAACCCAAGTGTTGAAAGTAAGCAACAGTTGAAAGTTGAAGTTCATGTGTTAAAAGTAAGCATGAGCTGAAAATTAGAGCCCATGCATTAAAAGTAAGCATGGCTTAAAAATACTTTTTGTTTTTAAAGATGTAGCAACATGATTGTTGAAAATTATCTCCATATGTAGTACTTCAAACTTTTTTTTGACAATTTGTTTATCGTCAAATTGGTTACAACTTGAGCTGAACTTACTTTGAACCAGTCTTCGACCTCATTGAACCATTTACTCTAATATCGAAATAACAAGGTGTTATGCAGAAACTAACAACTGCAAACCTTAAATGAGGATAGATCAGAAACAAAAGAGAAGTAGAATAAAAGAGTGCATAATACTTAATATGATTTGTTCAATGACCTACTTATGAGAAAACTAATAATATTAAAGAAAGTGTAGAAACTATTAAGAGAATAATTTCTCCCTAAACAAGCCTCTTTAATTCTAAAGGACTACGTTGTGGATGTTGTATATTGCATATCATGGTAAATGGTACCGTTTGATGTGTGCTCAAAGTAACTTGGTGTGGGGCTTCATTCCTGGAGCATGTTAACCTACAACCTCAACAAAAACTGAAAGCTATCCATAAAATTGACACAACTGAAAGGAAGCCCAACATCATGCATCCATCGTGCAAACATTGCAACTGCACAATCCGTCAAAATCTTCTTGGCAATTCTATGGGATGTTCACCTCTTTTCTTGCCTAACCACATCCTTCAGATACTTCGTGAAATAAACTTCTGTAGGACCTACCACCAGTAAATCTACAAGTTGAAGAGAATATTACTTTTTTAATTTTTTAATTATTTTTGAGAGAAGGGGTATTGACAAATCATGACCCTCATGTTCGTTCATATTTTTTCTCAACATACTTTTCTAAATTTTCCTTAACATGTTCCTCATATTTTGGACGGGATATGACATTGCTATTACCATCTCTACGATGTGTGTGACAATCAATTCAAACTTTGGTAACTATTGAGAATATAATTAAGTAAATAAAAGTGTACTCTCTCTAACAGCTTATAAGATGGTGACACACTTCAATATTGTATTAGAGTAGACAGAGGTCCTAGGATGGAATCCGACCAACTCCCATTATCAAAATGAACTTCTATGTGCTTGGCCCATGAAAAATTTGTAGGCTCGTACATGGAGGGGGCATGTTGAGAATATAATTAAGTAAATAAAAGTGTGCTCTTTCTAACAATTTAAGATTTTTGTGAGATGGTTACACGCTTCATCAGTAACCTTGTTACGAAATACGTTGGGTTGAAAGTTGGGTCTCTCCTTTCATCAGATGATTCCATTTAAATTGCTGTTATTAGAAAAATAAATTCACTGAAATAGAATAATAAAATAAAGAGACAGAGACAAAGAATTCACAAATAAAAAAGGACTGCAACAGAGAGAGGAAGAAATAGAATAATTTTGAAACAGACTGCTATCTCGTCTAAAATCTTCGCTTTATTTATTGAATTATATCTTCAACATCTTCAGTGTCTTAGAGAATGACTCACATCCCACTTTTTCCTCGGGAATCTATTGTATCTCGCTCCCAACATTTTAATGGCTCAACTGTCTGCTTGTGAAAACCCCTCACATCCCCACTCAATTGTTCTGTCCTCACTTTTAGCATTTGCATATCCATTGTAGTAATTTATTCCTGAAAGATGCGAATAAAGTCGTCCATTGCCTTGTAGTGGAGTCAGACTCATGCTTGTTTTATCAGACACACCAAATTATCTTATCTTTATTTTCCAATATCCATTGCCATTGTGCGAGGGACTTCTTAGTTCTGAAAAAGATTCTGATTCCTTGATTTGTTATTTCTTTTTGGTGTTTTAAAAGAGGGGGTAATTTATTTGTTATAGAAAGTGTACCACCTGCGTAAGAAAAAAGAGGACCTAAGAGAGATGTCTTCACTTTTCCAAATAACAAATTTTGGCATATGAACTTCTGTATATCCGTAATATCTCCTCAGGGAACGCTACAGAGACCTCATAAAGCAGTGCCAATCAATGCATTCCAGTGTAGGAACTGGTTCCCTTGCTTATGTTGTTGGGTCCAAGGTCATGGACATGAGAACAAGTTCCAAAGATGACTGCCGAAGAGAAGCTGATGTCAAGAGCAGTCAAGCTTCTGATGTAAATACTGACAATTTATACGGTAACAGTGATGTTGATAATAATTGTATAGACACACAACATACACATCAAAGGGAAAGCTCTACTGATTCCGGTGACCTTATAAGTGCAAGGGGAAGCACAGATGAGGCAGCATTGGACTCTTTCTTTTCTGTGCCTACTTTGGGTCCATACGGCTGCCGATCCACCGAACATGCGGGTGAAGCATGTCAATCAGCATCTGTAAATGAGAACTATTTTGATTTTCCTGCTTTACCTGTTACTGACTTATTTGGAAAGAGTATCAAAAATAAGAAAGGTCATAGGTCATATGGTAAGAGAAATTTAGCAAGGCGTAAATTGAAATATGGAGAAGACAAGATGCACAGTTTCAGAATAAATAATAATGCAGATCTAGTCGTAGAAGCAAATGTTTCCTCATCAAATGACGTGTCTCATTCCCTGAACTCTGAAATTGAGAGGGTTCATCCTACTGGGCCGGATTCAGTGTCATGGTCTGGAAAATTCCAGGAACGTGAAACAGAGATTTTTACCAAACTCAGAATATCTGACGCACCCGACACTCCAAGTATGAATGCGAGAACACCTCCAAGAGGTGGTTTCAGTGATGAAAGAGTGTCGGAATGGCTCTGGACATTACATCAGATAGGTAAGTTCAGCATTAGTGATCACCTCTTTTTTCCTACAGAAAATTTATTTACCTGAATGTTAATGGTATTGAAATAGAATTCCTTTTTTGGCTTTTAGTTGTTGATGTAGTCAGAACAGATAGCCATCTTGAATTCTATGAGGATAGAAAAAATTTGGCTAGAATGTCAGATATCCTGGCTGTTTATGCATGGGTTGATCCGGCAACGGGATATTGCCAAGGTTGTTCCTTGTCTTCTGACAAAGTTCTTTTTGCTGTATCAATTCAAAGCTCTTGAAGCGATTCCTTTATTTTCTTCTCTTATTTTTTCTAGGAATGAGTGATCTCTTGTCTCCTTTTGTTGTTCTGTTTGAGGATAATGCTGATGCATTCTGGTGCTTTGAGATGCTTCTACGGAGAATGGTCTGTACATGAACAACAATTCATGCATTATTTCCGTCTTTAGTTCTTCATTGTTATTCCTTTCTTTTGGTGCTTGTGACTTTATTTAGTGTTTCCTTCTCTTCAGCGTGAGAACTTTCAGATGGAAGGGCCAACTGGAGTCATGAAGCAATTGCAAGCTCTATGGCATATTGTGGAACTTACAGATCGAGAAATGTTTTCTCATTTGTCAAGCATAGGTGCTGAAAGCCTTCACTTCGCCTTCCGGATGCTTTTGGTGCTCTTCCGCCGAGAATTATCTTTTAATGAGGTTCTTTGTATGTGGGAGGTTTGTGTTTCTGTTTTTATCGAGAATCAGAATGTTAGTTGCAAGGTGAAAGGACATGCCCTAATGAGAAAGCACCAATCCTTTAGCAGGACAAGTACTATAGCATCAGAAGTTCTCTTGTAATTTGATGGATTTGTTTACCTGGACCCTTTTCTTAATGAGTTCTAATTTCTGGGTTACTTCTCTTTTTATTTTCCTAAGAATAGACAAAGAGATGATTGAAAATGACAGTGCTGTGTCTATTAATAATATACATCTTAAATTCAGCTCTATCTACTATTTAGCTTTATAGCATCTTTTGGGAGTAGCCATATAATCAGCTAAGTTAGTCTTGTTTAACATTTCAGGGATATGACTGTATCACCATTCAAGCTCTCTACCATTTTTCACCACAGACTTATCCTAAATGTAGTATCCCCCATACACTTATAAAAACATACAATTGCGAGCATTTGTAGTAAGGAGAAGGAAAAGAATTATCAAGGAGCGTGGAGCGACAATAAAGTTCAGAGATCTCATATGACTAAGATTTCGTTCATCAACACGATTGTCATGCAATATTATTGATATTTAATATGGATAGTTTTTGTTCCGTTTAGTCACAAGCATGTCTTCTTTCTCTTCAATATCATTAGGTGTTTTCTGTTGTTATTCATCTGCTTAACTTATTTGGACTTTGCAGATGATGTGGGCTGCAGATTTTGATGAATCGGTTGCTTATCATCTAGAGGAGAACTGCCCTGAAATATTGGTCATTCAGATTCCAAAGGAATCTGAGGCAGAATCAGGAGAAGAAATTATTGAGAATAACAATAGTGATTCAAAGGATGACTCGCCCTCTAAACATGGAAGTGGAGAGCATACTGTCTCTGCAAACAACGGGATGAAGCTTTCCTTAGCTCATCCATTTTGTGGCCTTACAAGGAATTTTTGGTCCAAAAGTAGTGGCATGCACAGTGTTAATATGGTCTCATCAACAAGGAGTACTGTCGATGAATTACCAGTTTTTTGTGTAGCAGCTATTCTTGTCATGAACCACCAGAAGATCATTAAACAAACTCACTCAATTGATGATCTTATAAAGGCAGGTTTATTTAAATTAACATCGACTGTGCTACACTGATCGTTGAGTGGATGCTTTCAACTGTGTGATTATGTCATTGTTAATTACTTTGGTTTATGTGTCATTCTGATTTTGAAAGGTAATGTGAAGTAATCAGTTCAGCAACTCTATGTGGTGGTGCTTATTTTTCTGTTTGTTTAATCTCATCTTTTTAGTTTTGGACTCCACAAGAATTTGCCTATATTTCCTGTTAAATCTTCTTATCACTAGTCACTATACTACTACAGACAAAAACATATGTTGCATTGAAGATTTCTCTTTATTTATTTCTTTATTTGTTTCTCATTTTACATGACCCTGATGGTTTAGCTACTAATATCGTTAATTGCTTCCTGGATCGTGTTTCCAAAACATTAGCTAGTTATTATGCTAAAATATCAGGTTTTGGCATTACAGCTGAAAACCTCCTAAGTTGTGTAACTTTTGAACATGCTGTGATGTACGTAAACTCGTGATCAACCATTACTTCCCTAAAAATTGCTTTGTGTATTTAGGTCCAAGTGTAGTCAACAGGAACTTAATGCATCTCTATTTTGCTGCTGAAGGGTTAAAAATAAATTTTGAAGATTCAGATTATTTTTATGTTTATCATGCTTGTTATATTTTAAAGTGTGTTTGTCCTTCCGTTGATATATCAATTTACTATATTAACATGCTGATGGACCTTGGACTGCACCTCACTTCATGAACATGGCGTTATTATCTTCTTTAGGGGCGGTGATTGATTATTCTGTCATTTTGGCTGGTTTTTCAGATGCCTCCTCATTTTTACCTTGGTGCTATCTGATGTGGATGTTGGTCTTGAATTATTTTCTGGCACCTCTCTCTCTCTCTCTCTGTATTTGCCTGTCTTATGAATTATGAATTTGTTTGGAGTTTACACACGTGCACATTGCATGAAAATTATGAATTTGTTGGAGTTACATTGTTAGTATTTACTATTTACTGATAATTATATGTTGAACATGCATCAGATATTCAACGACAATATGTTAAAGATTCGGGTCAAGAGGTGTGTACGGACTGCCATCAAACTGCGGAGGAAGTACTTCTACAAGGTTGTATCTTCTAACCTGGCGTTGGGATTTTGATACTTTTTCCTGTTCAATGGGATCCTTCAAGTTTTCATACGAGATGGCACCATTTACTAGTTCCTATTTTTAAAATTTTATCTGGACAAGTTGGTCTTGCTAATAAAAACCTACTGTTTTTAAATGTCTCTTTCCTATTTGAAGCAGCTGATTAAAGGTAGAAATCCAGCAGCCCAAAATGGTGACTGAGTGTTTGGACTCTTCCATTTGCTTATATGGCAAGTCAGATCTCTCATGTGGAGTTATTAACTGTAATATGATCTTAACGTTGGAGTGCGGAACAATTATCAGATATAGTTTTCTTTGGAGTTTATACAGCAATGTGGTTGGCATTTGAGTATACGCCCATGCACTACCTTCACGCAAGGTACTTTGCAATTTTTTGTTTCTCATCTGAACCCAATACAGCAGTCTTGTGTGTTTCCCGAAATTCTTGTTTTTGATAATTTATGAGACCTGACTTCTGATGGACCATGCAAATTTCCTCTCTTTTTTATTCATGCCTCGGGTTTATTTTTAGTGACTGTTGGACGACAATTCGACCACATGAGAATTCGGCTGGAGAAGCATAAAGGATTTTAGGTTTAAATTAGTCAAGAGAAATATGATTTCTTGAAGTGATGGAACAACTCAAGAAATATCCTCTCAAAATGGAGTTGTTAAGAGGAAGAATAGGCATCTTCTTAAGACAGCTGGGGTACTTTTGTTCCAAATGAAGGTTCCTAAACAACTTTGGGTTGTGTAATCTCTATTGTTCGTTTTCTAATAAATCGTGTGTCATCGAATGTGCTTGTTGGTAATGTGCCTAACAGTGTTCTTTTTCCATATAAGTCACTAATTTCGATGGAACCTGGGGTATTTGGAAGCTCATGTTATGTTCGAGATGTTCAACCACCTATTACCTAGTTGTATCCAAATGCATTGAAGTGTGTTTTCTTGGGATATTTTCGCCTTCAAAAGGGTATCGGTGTGATCACTGAGTTCTCTACGGACAATCAACAGTTGGTATCACTCTTTTCGTTGTTTATGTTGACAATATTGTTATTACATGAGATAATTTTGCAGGAATTTCTCCTTTCAAGAAGTTTTTACGTGCCAAGTTTCATACCAAACACTTGAGGTAGTTGAAATACTTCTTGGGCATCGAAGTAGCAAAAAACAAGAAAGAGGATTTTCTTGTCCAAAGAAAGTATGTAGTGCCCTACTTGCATAAACTGGAAAATTGGGAGCCAAACGGTGTCGTACACCAATAGTTCCTAATGTACTTTTTACTAAGGATGATGGTGACCCTTTTGATGATCCGGAAAGATACAAAAGGTTAGTTGTGAAATTGAACTAACTCATAGTGATCCGTCCAGATATTGCATATGCATTAGTATCATTGGTCAATTCATGTCTGGATTGACAGTCAAACATTAAGTAGCCTTGGATCAGATCTTGTGCTACTTAAAAGGAGCTCCTACCTTGACATACTCTATAATGATCACAGACATACTTTTATTGAGTGTTTTCATATGTTGATTGGGCTGGCTCAAGAATTGATAGAAGATCTACTGCTGGTACTGCGTCTTTGTTGGTGGAAATCTATTATCTTGGAGGAGTAAGAAACAAAATGTTGTATCTCGATATAGTGCAAAATCTGAGTATAGAGCTATGTCTCGATTGGCATGTGAAATACCATGGATTCATCACCTTTTAGTTGAAGTCGGTATGAATCCTTTGTCTCCAGCAAAACTTTGGTGTGAAAATCAGGTTGCTCTACACATTGCCGCAAATCCAGTGTACCATGATCGAATGAAACACATTGAAGTTGATTATCACTTTTGTTCGTGCGAAGATTAAAGAAAACATGATTTCTACTGGCTATGTGAAGATAGGAGAGCAATTAAGTGATATATTCATGAAGACTTGAATGGAACTAGGGTGGAATATTTTTGTAACAAGTTGGACATGATTAATATCTATCTACAACTTGAGAGGGGGAGTGTAATAGAATATACATAGACACCGAATGAACATAGACAGATCTTCATATAGAATACATAGCACAATCATAGGTTGAGATATTTAGTGATTTTGTTTTCCTTTGATAGATAACTTATACACCTACAATATCTCTCCTTTTGGATTAATACAATGTTAAAATTGCTTCATTCTCTATGTATTTGACAGTTTTATAACAGTCATCTTAATAGGAAGATTATGGTAAATGATTATTTAAGGCAATAAATAAGGTGAAGAAGAAACCGTGCACTTGGTGTTGCTCTGGAAAATAATGAGATTGTTGGATGATAGGGTGGATTTCCAAAAGGCCTAAGATACTATTATTGATCAATGTTCGGCTCTGCAGAACATACGCCAAGTGGTTTTGCAATACCAAAAGTAGCATTATGAGCTTGTAGAAAGAAGTGTAGAATGGAAACAAATGTGTTTACGGAAAGAGAAACTCCTCTCTAGAAGCAAAGACGCAAATAATAAACCTACAAAGAAGCTGTAATATTAGACCTAAAAGAAACTCTGGCCAGTCCACAGAAAAGTGGGGGATGCTTGTGGGGGCTTTCTGGATGTTGATTTTAACTTGTTTGATGTAGGATGGGGAACAAATTCAGGTTCTAGTTTATGTTAGAGAGTTAGCCTTGAAGTCTTAAAAAATGGAGAGGAAATATAGAGGAAATGAGGTGGGAGGAAAGGGAAAGAGGGTTTGTCTAAGAAGGGGAAGGAAGCGAGAGGAGACATATGATGAAGGAGAGGATGGAAACGACTATGGAGAGGGGATTGATTAAAGGAAATTTTGAGAGTAAGGGAATCGTTCTGAAGCAGAAAGTGAGAGTCAGTTCACTTATTTCCATCAGCCAACTCGAACGAAAATTCTTGAATTTAAATTTTATAACTAATTGATTGTGTTTATTTATAGTTGTATCTGCAGATAAACAGCAGTAACATTTATGATGGGAAGCCCTGCATACATAAGGTGTGCACAAAAGTAGACTAACTTACAAAATAACATAGTTTTGCACGAAGACTTTAAACGTCACTGATGTTTATATACTAACATGATTCTCTACAAAGAGTTACGTCCCACTCTTAAAAGCACGCTGATATGAATCTCCTTCCATATGGTACACATGAGCACTAAAGGAGTTACGTCCCATGCTCTTTCTGAGTTTCCACCCTAGTACCACTATTTTACAGTCTCTAGCATATCGCCCAGTAGACTCCTGACATTGCTACACATCATGCTTTGCAGCATGTACGCAATAGGGAAACCGAGTATTAGATGGTTCACATTCTCTCATGCTTGCTCGTGCATGAAGCTCAAGTTAATGTAGATTGTCCTCTGCAGGTTCTTTGCTGTTAGGGTGGCTCCCCATGCATCAGTGTACACAGCACAAACGAAGGAATACTTTCCTCATTGCTCTTGAGATCCATATTAAAGAGCAAACATTTCTTATTCTCCTTCAACTATCTATTGTAGAATGACTTGACTTGCATTAATTGAAAAGGAGTTCCATTGCCTTGGATGAATTGATTTGCATTTGGCTGCAGAATTGATAATTTGCCTAAACCATTATTTTTCGAGTCTTCTCTATGGATATTGGAAGTACTTGGTGAAAGAGCTAAAATTTAGTCTTCAGGTGACACGAGTAATTTTGAAATTTTCTTGATTCTATCGGAGAATGCTATGTAAAGTTTACCTTAGTGTAATTCTTATTATGCCTGATAATTTGTCTCTTGATTTGATGTTACCAATAGTAGAAGTACTGTAATCTGGAATTGGAGCCGAACACATATTTTGTACCTGTAATGGTTATACATTCTGATACATTTGGTATATTTCATATTATAGCAAGTGTCTCAGTATGCTTGCTATTTCTGCTTTCAAATTTCAAATATATCATGTTAATTGAAGTGGAGAACTAAGATGCACCTTTTTGTATTTTTTTCTGCAGGACTGTTAAATTGCATGTTTCATTTACTTTGGTTGGTGAATACAATCAAGTGGTTAGGGAACACAAACTTTGCTGTCATAAAGTTAGTGGTAAGGATTATGTATCAGCAATTTTGATAAACTTGTCAGCATTGAGATGTCTCAGGGGAGAGTTTAAAGAGTTGATGAGAATTAGGAGTGCCATTCAGATAATATTTCTGGAGAAAGAAAAAAATGAAGATTTTTTCATATCTTTGTTACCCGACTTGTCTTCAATCATTACCAGCGTAGAAACAGTAATAAAGTATTTATTTATCCTTACAAGCGTAGAAACAGTAAAAAAATGTGTTGTGCGGTACTTTATATGGGACTGTTCATGCTCGTTGACATGCAATCTCAGTGTAGTTGATAGACCTCCCATCTCGTTCAACCGCAAAGGGACTGAATGCTCTTCAGAGTTGGCTGCATACAAAAACAGATTCATGAAAGACCTTCTATTATAACTTTGTTGGTGAATTAGTATATTCTTGTCCTTTTTCTGGTGTGAATTTTGTTTTAGGTGAACACTTAATGAGACTTGATTTGTCATGCCGGCCTAGCTGTTTTTTTCTGAGTAGAGTTGTCAATGTGCTTTGTCCATTGCATGGAACAAGATGATCAATTATTGAAATTGTAGATGGAAAAATGAAAAACATCAACTTTGTTTTGTTTTGTTTGCCTTTGGTTATCATTTCGTCAAGACACTTTTCCTAAAAGGCTATTTCCTTGTAAGAAAGATAAAAATCTTAACAAGAATTTTTCCTTGCAATCATGAGGGAATGAACTCGAGCAAGTGATGGTTCTTCGGGCGAAGTGGGAGAATTATGAGAAATTATGCAAAAATGATTTTAGAAATTGGTATCCCTACCGCTGAAGTATCAACAGGGATGGCAATGAGGCGGAGTGGATGGGGGCGGGGTGAGTTTAAGGCTATGTGGGGCCGGGCGGGGCGGGTTGAAGTGGGTTTTTTAAAAATTAATGCGGTGCGGGTTGCGGGTATATGTGATTTTATGTGGGTTCAAATTTAATTTTAACTTTTTGTATGTTATAAGAGTGATAGAGTATTAATTATCAAGACAATTTCTATAAATCTACTAAAATATTCGAGATAGTATATGAAAATGGTTCAATAAAAATTAATACAATTTCTTACATGTTTTCCAATTGACCCCTAAAAAATAAAGTTTTAAGTCGTTATCCTATTAAATCAATACAACTTAATGAAAAAAATAATTTATTGTTATGAATTTTATTTTTAGTATCAAACTTAACTGGAAAAAAAATATTAAAAAAGTTATGCGGGGCAAGTTCATGCGGGGTGGGTTTATGTGGGGCGGGGTAGGGCGGGTTGAAAATGAAAAAAAGTTGTTATGCGGGGCGAGGCGGGGCGGATTAAAAAATTTGCGTGTTAAGCTCACCCCGCCCCACCCTGCACCGCCCCATTGCCATCCCTAAGTATCAAATTTGAAAAAAGAATTAGGTGGTATTTGAAAGGGAAAATAACACTTATATCTCAAGAAATAAAATATTTACACTTAAATGTCTCATTATTTTTATACCTCTTTTTATTTTAAAGGAAAAATTACCTATCTACACACCTTTATTTACTATATTTTATATTATTCTCTACCATTTCAAAATATTTTAAAAATCCATCTTTTCCATTCAAAAGCCCAAACGTTCGAATACATTACTCTCCACTCCAAACCCACCTTTCACCACTCCTACTTTCACTCCTTCAATTTCTCATTATTTTCACTCCCATAATCTAATCAGTTATCCCCTTAATTCCAATTTGAATTTCAAAAGCTTTCTTTCTAGTCAATCAATTTCAAATCTATCAGTAGGTATTTATCGTCTTCTCCATGTTGATGTTCTTCGAAAAAAGTTTTCATCAATTTTCTTATATATATATGGAAGATGCTCTTTTTTTTCAGTATTGTGATTACCCGATTAGATACATCTAACACTGATCGAATTTATGATTCTAATGATCCTAAATGCACTGAAAACAAATCTAAAAGCTTATTGATCCATTGACTATGATGAATCAAAGTTCTAAGAAGGCAATGTCGATGAAGAATGTACCTTCACCTTCCAAAGCAAAAGGGGAAAAGCACCCAAGAAAAGGGGTAGAAAAGTTGTCGGTGCAATTTCTCGACCTACATTATCTATGTAACACCCCATATATGAAAACATACCAGAGTTGCAGATTTTAGAAGCTACAGGTGCCACCGACGGGCACCACCTACGGATCGTAGGGTGACCCATGATCCGTGCTGGTGGTCCGTGGATGGTCACTACATCCCTCCCCCAGAAGTAGCCAAAAATCTAGCTAAGGGTCCTCCCACGCCAGGACCTACGAACCATAGGTCAGGCCATGGTCTGTGGTCAGGGGCGTGGGTCAACCCCCAGCTTTCAGCTCCCAATCGTCGACTGACGGTTGACCAGCACGGTCCGTCAGTCGATCGATGGTCCATCCGTCCCGTCAGTCGGTGACCCCGACAACTTTTAAGTCAGGGGTCTTTTGGTCTTTTCCTTATGCGTTGGACCCCTAAACTACGTCGTTTAAACCCTAAACTACGTGGTTTTGATAAGTTTTAGCCTAGAAACATAACTGAAACTTACCTAAGTCAAATTATTCATCAAAACTTAGAAAAATTAGAGAGTAAAAGGAGAAAGAGGTCAAGAACCCTAGTTCAAGAACGCAACAATGTTCCATCAGTTCCAGCCCCGAAATCGAAAGATTTCTCTGTTGAATTTGTCACCAGGTATGTGGGATTTCATTAGTGGGTTCCTTTCACCCATTAGGTCTCTAGATTTCTGTCAGAATACCTTAATGTTATCTAGACCTAGGGTTTCTTGAATGTTAGAATTGTTGGGTTTTCAACTGTTAGAATTATCCAAATTAAATTATCATGTTATTACTCAATTTCTCATATGATATCCAGAACCCTAGTTGTATATATTCGTTAGTTCATGAATTATGCATGTTAGGCCAGATTATTCAGTTATTCCAGATATACACATGCTTCAGTTTACAAATGTCACATTATCAATCATAATTGTTACTTTCTCAGAGTTTGCATGTCAGTATTTGAGCTATCCAGTATTACAGAACTTCAGTCATAAAAATGGTAAATTACTTAATCAATTGGGAAGCTTAATATCGAGTGGACTAGGGTCAGTCACCCTCAAGTCCTAGAACTACGTGCCCCGTAGGTTGTAAGTCCCCTTTGTGGGCATCATTTTAGTGATCATGCCAGCATGCCTCTATACCTCTGGCAAGGTATATTGGGTCCTCTCGATGGGGAGTATACATCAGACTCCACATTTAGCTCATATGGTTTTATGTCGATTATTAGTAGCTTCCTTACAGTTCAGTCAGACTTTATTGCATTGGCCATGTTATTAGTGTAGTTCAGTATTCAGTCTCAGCCTGTTATAAATTGGTCATTGCATTCAGTATTTCATGTTCAGTATTCTCAGTTGTATCTTGCTTATCTCATGTCAGATATATTTTCAGTTATGTTATTATTCAGCTTTGCTCTATCCTGCATGCTCAATAACTCTAAAGTACTGATGCATACTCTATGCTACATCTTCTCGTGACGTAGGTTCAGGTCCTCAACAATCAGATCACACATAGATCGGTTCCCGATCTTCAGTTCAGTAGCATCAGTGGTGAGTCCTCATTCTTCAAGGACTAGTGACATGGCTTATTGCTTTTAGCTTTGGTTTCAGTTTTTGCTAGATCTAGTTGGGTCATGTCCTAGTATTTCTAGTCAGTAGAGCTTTATTTCAGACATAGTTAGATTCAACTATAGTGTTAGAGTTTGACCTTTCATTTGTACTCAACTCACAGTTTTCATATATCTAGACAATATATGGGTATTTCCCATTATTTCAGACTTTCATATGATTTATCTTCCGCACAACTTTATTACTCAGTTTATCTTTAGTATGCTCATGATTATGCCAACAGGGTTAGCTTGGGGTCACTCGTGATCCTAGGTCCCGTGTCCGCATCCGGGGTAGCCTCGGGGCGTGACAAACTTGGTATCAGAGCACTAGGTTTAAGAGTCCTAGGATGTCTAAAAAGTCGCACTAAGTAGAGTCCTTTTCATGGGTGTGAAGTGCACCACATCTAATTAGAGGGAGGCTATGAAGTGTTTTAGGAAAACTTCAATTTCTTTGTTACTCTTATCGTGCGTAAGGTATGATCTAATTCCTCATTCCGACTCATCGTTTTGCATTTCCGATCATGCCTCCTCGTATAGCTTATGGAAGGAATGTGAATACCAGGAATGCAAACGCAGCTCCTTAAGTCCCAAATTAGGAAGTTTTGAATGCGGAGTTTTGAAACGCTATCATGTTATTGGCTCAGAGCGTGACCAACCAGAACAATCAGCAGGCTCCAGTTCCGGCAAATGCTAATGTTGGGTCAACTAGTTGACGGTAGAGTTCGTGATTTCATGAGGATGAATCCGCCTAAATTCTTAGGATCACAGACTGGTGAGGATCCCCAAAACTTCATTGATGAGGTCAAGAAGATCTTTGGAGTGATGCATGTAACTGGAAATGATAGGGTTGAGTTGGCATCTTACCAGCTTAAGGATGTAGCTCATATCTGGTATACTCAGTGGAAAGAGAACACGGGTACAAATGCAACTCCTATTACTTGGGAATGCTTTAGTGAGACTTTTCTGGACAAGTTCTTCCCAGGAGAGTTGAGGGAGGCAAAAGCTCAGGAGTTTATGAATTTGAGGTAGGGTTCTATGACGGTCCAAGAGTATGGACTCAAGTTCACCCAACTCTCCAAGTATGCTCCTCATATGGTTGCTGACTCCAGGGCTCAAATGAACAAGTTCATGTATGGGGTATCCGATCTAGTGAAGACAAAGTGTAGGAAGGCTATATTGCTTGAAGATATGAACATCTCTAGGCTCATGAATCATGCTCAACAGGTTGAGGGTGATAAGCTTAGGGAACATGCCAAGGAAAATAAGAAAGCAAGGAAATGCAATTATGACAATTCTCAACAGAAATCGGTGGTGGAAATCACTCGTAGTATCAGCAGAAGTCTTCAACTCCAGCACCTTCATCAGCTAGTGTTCCATCCTCCAAGATCTGTAATGATAAAAAAGGTTGGGCATCAGGCTCTAAGACTTAAGGTAGTGTTTCAGGCACCAGAACCTACCCAACTCGTCCAAAATGTGGTAAGAACCATCCGGGAGAGTGTTTTGCAGGAAATGAAGGATGCTTTGGGTGTGGTTAGTTTGGTCACAGGTTGAAGGATTGTCCTTCTAAACAGGGTCAATGAGGAAACAATGGTAGAGCTCAGTCTACAAATTTAGCAGCATCAGTAGGTCGCCGAACTCAGCAGGGTAACTCAAGTACAGGTGGCGGTCAGCGCCAAAACATGTTGTATGCCCTCCAAGCTCGCTAGGATTAGGAAGATTCTCCTGATGTAGTCATTGGTACGTTACGAGTCTTTGACCTTGATGTTTATGCTTTGTTAGATCCAGGGGCTACTCTCTCATTTGTAACTCTTTTTATAGCAGTCAAATTTGATGTTAGTCCAGAAACTCTCTCAGAACCCTTCTCAGTCTCTACTCCAGTCGGTGACCCAGTTATAGCTAAACGGGTATACAAAAATTGCCCTGTCATAGTCTCCCAAAAGTCACCTCAGCAAATCTTGTAGAGTTAGAAATGGTAGACTTCAATATCATTCTAGGCATGGATTTGTTACATTCATGTTATGCCTCAGTCGATTGTAGAACTAGGATTGTTCGTTTTCAGTTTCCAGATGAACCAATCTTAGAATGGAAGGGTAGTAGCTTATCGCCTATGGGTCGATTCATTTCTTACCTTAAGGCCAGAAAGATGATCTCTAAGGGTTATCTCTATCATCTAGTTCAGGTTAAGGATTCAAGCTCCGAAACCCCAACTCTTGAGTCAGTTCCAGTAGTTAATGAGTTTCCAGAAGATCTTCCTGGAGTTCCTCCCAAAAGGGAAATCGACTTTGGAATTGATCTCTTTCCAGATACCCAGCCTATCTCTATTTCTCCTAACAGAATGGCTCTAGCTAAGCTTAAGGAATTAAAAGAGCAGTTGAAAGACCTTCTAGATAAGGGCTTCATCATACCTAGTATTTCGCCATGGGGCTCGTCAATATTGTTTGTGAAGAAGAAAGATGGTTCTCTCAGAATGTGCATTCACTATCGACAATTGAACAAAGTCACAATCAAGAATAAGTATCCCATCCCCAGGATTGATGACTTGTTTGACCAACTTTAGGGTGCTAGTCATTTCTCAAAGATAGACCTCAGATCGGTTTATCATCAGCTCAAAGTCAGAGATAGTGACATTCTAAAGACAACCTTCAGAACTCGGTATGGTCATTATGAATTTGTAGTTATGTCATTTGGACTAACCAATGCTCCTACAACTTTCATGGATTTGATGAACAGAGTGTTCAAGCAGTATTTGGACTTGTTCGTTATCGTCTTCATTGATGATATCCTCATTTACTCTAGGAATGAGGAAGAACATGCAAATCATTTGAGGGTGGTTCTACAAACTGTCAAAGATCGCCAGTTATTCACTAAGTTTAGCAAATGTGACTTTTGGTTGCAAGCAGTTGCTTTCCTTGGGCATCTTGTGTCTAGCGAAGGGATCTGAGTTGATTCTCAAAAGATAGAAGCAGTGAAACTATGGCCCAGACCTACCTCTCCTACATATATCAGAAGTTTCTTGGGTCTAGCGGGTTATTACAGAAGGTTCGTGGAAGGGTTTTCATCCATAGCCTCTCCGTTGACTAAGTTGACTCTGAAAAAGGTCAAGTTCCAGTGGTTAGATGATTGTGAGAAAAGCTTCACAGAATTGAAAACTAGGTTGACTACAACTTCTGTTTTGACTCTACCAAATGGTTCAAACGATTATGTGATCTATTGTGATGCATCCAGATTTAGCCTAGGTTGTGTGTTGATGCAACGATGTAAGGTTAAAACTTATGCTTCCAGACAACTTAAGGTGCATGAGAAGAACTATCCAACTCATGACCTCGAGCTGGTAGCAGTGGTGTTTGCACTTAAGATTTGGAGACACTACTTGTTTGGTGTTCATGTTGATATATACACAGACCATAAGAGTCTTCGGTATGTGTTCACCCAGAAAGAGTTGAATCTTCTCTAGAGAAGATGGCTTGAGTTCCTCAAGGATTATGATATAAGTGTGCATTGCCATCCTGGTAAGGCCAATGTAGTAGCAGATGCTCTTAGCAGACTATTTGTGGGTAGTGTAGCACATGTTGAAGAAGAAAGAAAAGAGCTAGCAAGGGATGTTCACAGACTTGCTCGCTTAGGAGTTCGTCTTATGAGCATATCAGATGGTGGTGTAATAGTTCAGAATGGGTCAAAATATTCTTTGGTAGTGGAGGTGAAGGAAAAGAAAGACAGTGATCCGGTACTACTTCAACTAAAGGATGCAATCCACTAGTAGAGGGCTTAGGTTTTCTCCCAAGGGGGAGATGGTGTACTTTGCTATCAGGGTTGATTATGTGTTCCTAAGGTGGGTGAGTTGAGACAACAGATTCTCGAAGAAGCCCATAACTCCAGATATTCTATTCATCCAGGCGCCACTAAGATGTACCACGATCTGCGGGAAGTCTTTTGGTGGAATGGTATGAAAAGGGATATAGTGGATTTTATGGCTAAGTGCCCCAATTGTCAGCAAGTGAAAGTAGAACATCAGAAACCAGGAGGTATGACTGAAGAGATTGATATTCCTACTTGGAAGTGGGAAGTGATCAACATGGACTTTATCACAGGCTTACCTCGTACTCGCAGACAACATGACTTCATTTGGGTGATAGTTGATAGAGTTACTAAGTCTTCACGCTTTTTGGTGGTCAAGACTACAGATTCGGTGGAGGACGACGCCAAGCTTTACATTAATGAGATAGTTTGGTTGCATGGGATTCCTTTGTCTATCATTTCAGATAGAGGTCCTCAGTTTACCTCTCATTTTTGGAAGTCATTTCAGAAAGGTCTTGGTACTCAGGTTAACCTTAGCACTGCCATTCACTTGCAGACGGATGGTCAGGCAGAGCGTACCATTCAGACCTTAGATGACATGTTGAGAGCTTGTGTGATCAATTTCAAGGGTAGTTGGGATGATCACCTTCCTCTTATAGAGTTCACTTACAATAATAATTACCATTCCAGCATTCAAATGGCCCCTTATGAGGCATTGTATGGGCGTAAATGTAGATCTCCAGTTGGTTGGTTTGAAGTGGGTGAAGCACCCTTGATAGGGACAAATTTAGTTCATGATGCTATGGAGAAAGTGCAACTCATTAGGGACAGACTCAAGACAACCCAGAGTCGCCATAAGTCCTATGCAGATGTAAGGATAAGGGAACTAGAGTTCCAAGTTAATAATTGGGTTTTCTTGAAGGTGTCGCCTATGAAAGGGGTGATGAGATTTGGCAAGAAAGGGAAGCTCAGTCCCAGATATGTAGGCCTTTACAAGATCTTGAAAATGGTTGGTAAGGTGGCGTATGAGTTAGAGTTGCCAATGGAACTAGCAGTAGTGCATCCGATTTTTCATATTTCATTTTTAAAGAAATGTGTGGGTGACCCAACATCTATTGTACCTTTAGAAAGCGTGGCTGTGAAGAATAGTCTCACTTCTGAAGAGGTACCAGTTGAAATCCTTGATCGTTAGGTTTGAAGGTTGAGAAACAAAGAAGTCGCTTCAGTCAAGGTTTTGTGGAGGAGTCGGTCCGTAGAAGGAGCTACTTGGGAAGCCGAAGCAGCCATGAAGGCCAAATAACCTCACCTCTTTCCTTCCGATTCCAATCCAGCTTGAGGTAATAGTTCCTCTTCAGTTTTTCAGTCATTCATATGCAGTTTCAGTCTTAGCATCTTGTTCCTTCAGTTTGTACTTGCATTTTCAGCGTATTTGCATGTTCTTGGAACTTAGTTTAGTCAGAAATTAGTTTCCAATGTTTAGTGGTAGGGGTTGCAACTCTCTCCCTCCATTTCAGCTAGTTTAGTCTTCATTCGAGGACGAATGTTCCGAAGGGGGAGATAATGTAACACCCCGTATCCGAAAACATACAAGATTTGTAGATTTTAGAAGCGACAGGCGCCACCGACGGGCACCACCTATAGACCGTAGGGTGAACCACGATCTGTGTTGGTGGTCCGTGGATGGTCACTGCAGCCCTCCCCCAGAAGTAGCCAAAAATCCAACTAAGGGTCCTCCCACGCCAGGACTTACAAACCGTTGGTCAGGCCACGGTCTGTGGGTCAACCCCCAACTTTCAGCTCCCAGTCGTCGACTGGCGGTTGACCAGCACGGATCAACGGTTCATCGTTGACCGCGACAACTTTTAAGTCAGGGAAGTTTTGGTCATTTCCTTATGCGTTGGACCCCTAAACTACGTCGTTTAAACCCTAAACTACGTGGTTTTAATCATTTTTAGCCTAGAAACATAACTAGAACTTACCTAAGTCA
The DNA here is from genome assembly GCF_900185275.1 of Solanum verrucosum. Lineage (NCBI taxonomy): Eukaryota > Viridiplantae > Streptophyta > Magnoliopsida > Solanales > Solanaceae > Solanum > Solanum verrucosum. The sequence goes on along the minus strand of NW_026020202.1, from coordinate 1,742,834 downwards.
AGTTATTCATCAAAACTTAGAAAAATTAGAGCGTAAGAGGAGAAAGAGGTCAAGAACCCTAGTTCAAGAGCGCAACAAGGTTACATCAGTTCCAGCCCCGAAATTGAAAGATTTCTCCGTAGAATTCGTCACCAGTGGGTTCCTTACACCCATTAAGTCCCTAGATTTCAATCAGATTCTTGATTCCCTTAATGTTATCTAGACTTAGGGTTTCTTGAATGTTAGAATTGTTGGGTTTTCAACTGTTAGAATGATCCAAATCAGATTATTATGTTAATACTCAGTTTCTCATATGATATCCAGAACCCTAATTGTATATATTCGTTAGTTCATGAATTATGCATGCTAGGTCATATTATTCAGTTTCTCCAGATATACACATGCTTCAGTTTACGAATGTCACATTATCAATTATAATTGTTACATTCTCAGAGTTTAAATGTTAGTATTTGAGCTATCCAATAATATAGAACTTCAGTCGTAAAAATGGTAAATTACTTAATCAATTGGGAAGCTTTATACCGAGTGGACTAGGGTCAGTCACCCTCAAGTCACAGAACTACGTGCCCGTAAGTTGTAAGTCCCCTCTGTGGGCATCACTTTAGTGATCACGACAACATGCCTCTATACCTCTGGCAGGGTATATTGGGTCCTCTCGATGGAGCGTATACATCAGACTTCACATTTAGCTCATGTGGTTTTATGTCGGTTATTAGTGGCTTCCATACAGTTTAGTTAGACTCTATTGCATTAGCCATGTTATTAGTGTAGTTCAGTATTCAGTTTCAGCCTGTTATAAATTGGTCATTGCATTCAGTATTTCATGTTTAGTATTCTCAGTTGTATCATACTTATCTTATGTCATTGTTCAAATATATGTTTGTTTTCAGTTATGTTATTATTCAGCTTTACTCTATCTTGCATGCTTAGTACCTCTCAAGTACTGACGCATATTCTGCGCTACATCTTCTCGTGATGTAGGTTCAGGTCCTCAACAGTCAGATCACGCATAGATCGGTTCCCGATCTTCAGATAGCAGCATCAGTGGTGAGTCCTCATTCTAATTCGATGACTAGTGACATGGCTATGTTTATCGCTTTTAGCTTTAGTTTTAGTTTTTGCTAGATCTAGTTGGGGCATGTCCCAGTATTTCTTGTCAGTAGAGGCTTTATTTTAGACATAGTTAGATTCAGCTATAGTGTTAGAGTTTGACCTTTTATTTGTACTCAACTCACATTTTTCATATATCTAAACAGTATATGGGTATTCCCTATCATATCAGACTTTCATATGATTTAGCTTCCGCACAATTTTATTGCTCAGTTTATCTTTAGGATGCTAATGATTATGCCATCAGGATTATCTTAGGGTCACTCGTGATCCTAGGTCCCGTGTCCGCGTCCAGGGGGTAGCCTCGGGTCATGATAATCTAGGGTATCTATTTCCTAACTTATACTTTTTTTATGTTTGATATCCCCCGTTGTTAGTTACTTCAAAAAAATTGATACAATATCCTTGACGAAAAAGTGAGACATAAATTATTGATACATGTATCTTGATTTAAATCTACTATGTTGATACATAAAATCCTAATTTTGTTCTCTATTTGATTTTTTGTTTTGAATGTATCAAATTATTAAGTTCAAATTGTATGATGTGTTGTAATATGCAGAAAATTGTGTCATATTTTAACATGGTTTATACCTGATACTTAATTACCACATAATGAATATATGATGTTATACTTAGTATCATATACAAAATTTTGACAGATTTTTTAGTTCATCAAGTTGTAATGAGTATCAGATACACCTTTTATTATTATGTATCGATTAAAGAGTAAGATACTTTGTAATTGCAATTATGTATCATATACTTAAATTGTTATGTTCACATTTTTGTTCCAATATGATTTCAACTAGTTCAACATGTATCATGTAAATTGTCTTAATTGATGAACATTATTTTGAAATTGCAGTCTATGAAATACGTCATATTAAACAGATTCCAGTGCGGGATATGTTAGCACAACATATGAAACACTATTATGAAAGTACAACAATTACAAGGCCAATGTGGGATATGTTAGCGATAAAGATGATCCACCAAAGCCTAAGAGTCACTTCACTCCACTACTCCAAGATGATTTGGTTCATGTAGAATAGTGATTATGTATCAATGCATAGACAACTTTTGATGTTTTAATGTTTTTAGGCTTAAGTCATATGCAGCCCCTTAAAGTTGTTCGCATATTTCACTTAGCCACTTTAATTTAGACTTGTACCTTTTGAAAACTTTAACCTTAAAAAAATTATACATATTTGACATAAAATGACAATCAATTAAATAACAAAGTTGCGTGTATTTCAATCGCATGTACTAACATATCTACCAATAAAATAATGACAAGTGGCATTGAATCTAATTTTTTTATAAGTTTTATTTAAATAATTCAAAAAGAATTTTAAGAAAATAATATTTTTTTTTTTTTTGAATTACGCCAATCCCTCTTCTTCGAGACCTATTTTCCCTTTCATCAGCGCCGATGTCGGCATCGACAAGTACACCACCACCCAAGCTTAATACCTATTTTCTTTCATTTTGATAGCACTAAAACTTTCTATTCATTGCCTTAATCTTCTTCATATAAGTAATCATTCATCATAATTACAATAGATAATTTCAAACTTTCGACCGAAAAAGTTCAGTTTATATGTTTTCCATCGGAACAAATGAAACTTCACTGAAATATTTGAGACATAGATATCTATTTATGAAAAAAAAGAAGGAAAAACCAAAAGAAGAATTAGATAGGGGTAGAGAAAGAGAGGGGTGGGGTGGGCACTGTGCGTAAAAAAAGAAGATGAAAATGGTGGATGAGAATGGTTACAGGGAGCAAAATATTGGCTGGAGAAGAAGACTTTTTAAAAAAAAAATATTTTTTTTCCTTTTTTATTAATTTAGGTATATAAGTTAGAGTGAAAAAAAGAAAAAATATTATTTTCAACAGTTTCACGCGCTTAAAGAGAGTGAAGCACACATTTTTTGCCATGTCAAGTATTTTGTGTCTAATAGGAACGTCTTTTAAACAAATAAGGTGTTCAATAGGAACAAAGATAAGTTAAAATGTTTAAGTGAAATATGCGAACAACTTTAAGGGGTTGCATATGAATTAAGCCTTATTTTTAAGATACATTAACTCAAGTTTTATATTGATTCTTTATTTATTTTAAGATACTTATACCCAAGTTTTATAGTTTTTCTCTAAAAACTTGTCGATTTTGATTTTAATTTTCAATATATTTAGTTGTTAATTCTAGTATGTATTATTTTATACATTTGTCTCTTATAATAATGATTTTTGTGATACACAATACAACACTTGATACTATTTATTTTTTTAGATACAAAAATGTCAACAAAAAAAAGTATTAGAGTCATCAATGCATATGTGCAAAATTATATTTTTTCATTAGTTATAAGTAGTTCATGACACATTTGATATTTAACCATTGCAATGTATATTTTAAACATGTATCAACTTTATAACTTAATTTTTTTTTACTGTAATACATTAATAACTACACTTCATTATAGTTTACACATAACATTTTACAATCACTTTGTATCAGATATATTATTATCAAACATAAAATCATACATTATATAAACACTGTATCTGAATCATAATATCTTGTACCAGATTCTCAAACTTTTATATAACTTTATAATGTGAACAAATTATTACCAATCAGAAATATAGGCAAATTGAAAATTGTAACATTTCAATTAATTGTTTCCGAAATTAATAAGCTAACAATACTTTGTAATGTATATATTTGTAACAATGGAAAATCTATAGATTGAAATGTTACATTTGAAAATTACTAATCTGAAACATCACAATGTTTCAAATAAAGACTTCGTCAATCATCTTTCGAAAAGAAAGTAGAAGTTCTTCGGTTGCGACCTTTTTATCCACAACGTCTACAATAGTTTACTTTTCATCTGGATTTTTCTTCCTTCTTTTTCTTGGTCATCCAGGCATCCTTTTATATCTTGGTGGCAAGACAATTCTTCCAAAACACATTCTGAAATGGTCCAATCGTCCTTATCTGACATTGGATCCTTTATGTTCATTATTGAAGTACCTTACTTTGAATATATCCGAATTTTTCCTAACAGATTCCTTCAATCTCCAACAACAGTCATTCGAAAAACACATTAATACGTATTTGCAGCTGTACCAGATACATTAAAAAGAAGCACTATATCATGTATCATTCCAAAAAAAAGTTCAAGATATATGAGTATCACTGATCTTAATGGACCATAAATACACTTAGTGTCTGAAACATATTATTGTCCATAACAAATTACATGTGTCAGATACACATCAACTAACTAATACATTTCATACATATGTGTCTTAATTACCCATGCCTCTATAATGATACATTAAAAAAAAAATAACGAATTAACATGTACCCGATACTTTATATTAACCACACATTGATACACATCTAAAAATTCAACACATATGCGGCAAACTAGTAATGTAGTGGTAGCTAGCAAAGTATCATGGCTAATATAGTAACAAACACATTCAATAACAAAAAAGTGTATTACAACACAATAATTCTGGTCACGTACCTTTTGTTATCAGTTCTTTTAACTCAAAAATTGAAGTTATGATCTATTTGTATTTTGTCATTGCAGCCACTAGAGTTGTTTTATCCTTGTACATTTGCTTCACCTTCACATATGAACTGTTTGTATCAACTATATAATTTGTTATCTCCAAATCTGATATATAATAGGAATCACTAATTTTTTATTCAATCATGTTAAGAGCATGTGCGTCCCTTTTCCCACCTTCAACACACAACTGCACACATCAAAGCTTTGTATCTCTTCATCATTTTGAAAGGTTTTTTCGATGAACATGGGGAGGAATTTGAATTTTGAATGTCTTCAACCTGTTAGGATTACCATCTATATGATTAACAATAGGAAGAAATGTAAGCATAATTTATGGGATTCAATTAGATTGTCAGTTTTTATTCTTATTTCAGCGCAACTAACCGGTACTTATTGTAGGGCAAAATTAATGTATCCAGATGGAAACTTATGTATCTGAAAGGTATAGAGTATAAGAGATTTTTGTAATTACAAAAAGAATAGGGATAGTATGTATTTTACTCCTTACACTATGGAATTCCTAAAAAATTTACTATTTAAAAATGACATGTATCTATTTTTATTCATGTTGACATTAGCGTTCATCATTTTTTCCTCTTTGATACCATCACAATATATTATAATATATGAATATACTCTCATGGTATCAAAGAGTAACTGAGTAGTGTCTTCATTGAAGGATTGTTTCCTCCTCCTTGATACCATCAAAGTATAATAGATTTTAGTGGTATCAATGAAACTGAACAGTGTTTTCATTGAGGTTTGTTTCAGTCTTTCTATGAGATTACTCAATCATTCATGATACCATTACGATATATCTATAGATTGTCGTGGTATCATGAAAGTAGTTTCAATTCCTCAATATTTTAATTTTAAAACAGTTTAAAAAAGAGTCATAATTTAGATACAATTATTTAAAAAATTGCAAAAAGGGAAAAAAATATTAAAATATATTTTCTACTAATTTTAGAGTTTAATAAATAAGATTGTGACTTTAATAATTTTCTCTTAATTGTATTTTATTTATTTCTTAGAAAAAATGTCTAATTATTTATGATACCGATAGAATATCAATATATCGAGGAAGTATCACAGAGGATTAAGTTTAGTCCTATATGATACAATATGGAATCAATATACCTATGGAGTATCGCAAAGAATATATTTTCTACTAATTTATAGTTTAATAAATAATATTGTGATTTTAATAATCTTCTCTTAATTGTTTCTTATTTATTTCTTAAAAAAAATCCAATCCTATATGATACCGACAAGGTATCAATATACTGACGGATTATCACAAAGGATTAAGCTCAGTCCTATATGATATGGATATGGTATCAAAATACCGACGGAGTATCATAAATGATTAATTTATAGTAGTGATGTTGACATCTTGCGCGAAATAAGAAAGGAGAAAGTGGGATAAGTGGGTAAATAGTATGGGCCCTGGGTCCATAAAGGATAAATAGTTGGATTAAGTCTAATTTGAATAAATAGTTTCACATTTTGATCTATTTTGTGTAATTTACCTTTTTGAAATGAAGAAACAACAGAAAAATACCAAGAAGTAAGGAATTCAAAAAATGGGTCTCATAGGGAAGAGAGTATCAATAATTACAACAAACATAATTACTATTTTTCCAAGTGGTCGAGTATGGATTTCTTGAGATGGTTTTGGGATGATCATATGTCACACTTTGGGCCTATATTTTTGGCGTGACTGGCATTCAGAATTATTATTATTAGTCCCAAATAAGCTCTTGACTTGACTTGTTACTATACTGAAGGTTATAATACATATGTCGAAGCTTTTAAAAAAATGAGCATACAATAAATTTATAATTCAAACTCAACAGCTTTATTTAAAGATCTAAAGATTTGAATAATATGTATATAAAATAATGTTGAAAGTTATAACTCGAGTAACTCGTCTATAAAACCTTTATCATATTAAAGATAGGTTATCGGGACAAGACTCCAAACTAACTGAATATTGAGCTAACAACATATACCCACTATCAATACTCTAGATTAATTAGAGCCTTTCGAAAGTAAGGAGGTCTCACAAAAGCTGGATAAATGTGATCCTAATGATGTATTTGTTGTTATGAGTACCTGAATTTGCATCATAAGACGATGCAGCATCGAATGACCTCAATACATGAAATGTTCGGTATATAAAGTAGTTGAACGAAACAATTGGCTAAAACAAAACATAATGTTGAATGAGAAAATCTGAAAATAGACTGAAGTAAAGTCAGTACAATTATAAGATTTTCTGCTGAGATCTAACCCCAACTCCCGTCCCAAGAGTTGGGTCTAGAATCAAGGTCAAGAGTCTAGTCATAAATCAAGAATTAGGAGCCAGATCTCGGAGTAGTATTAGACATTGATACCCAAGACTTGAGTTAGGATTGAAAGTTGAGGTGTGAGGTTGAAAAAGTGTATATTTTGAGAGTGCAATTGGTTGATATCCATGAGTTACCCATATTTTATGATGAATAATATGAGTTGATCTATAGTTAACTCACTTTTAAATGAGTAGATAACCAACTCATTTTAAAATGGATTAATAGAGCGAATATCTATATATTTGACCCATTTTGCTACCCCTAGTAAGAATTAAGTAGTTGTAACTCACATACAATGGCACAAGGTTACATTGTTGACTACTAGCTAACACGATAATGGTCATGCTTAAAAACTTGTTATCATATCAATTTTCACCATGTCAAACAAATATCCGCATTGTTCAAATATTTATATTGCAATCACAATTTACACAAATTTTTTAAAGGGATCTCCATTTTTAAACATAATAACAAACATTGACTGCCTTAACTACATCCTAATTTCTTCTACTTATACAACATTCCTAAAATTTTAAACATGTTAGTTCAATAAAAACTACACCTTTACAAAAAGAAACACGACTAAAAACCCTTGGGTAACAAAATCTAGCCACCACATACCCCCACAAAAATAATGCCTTGTCGACAAGACATCAAACAAAAATAAAGACAAGGGGATGAGGCATACATGTGGTGCACTAGGTACATGTATTTGGTGTCGAAGGTGGGTTTGTAAACGCATACTCAGTGGTCTCTGATCTTGAACGTATTTATATGCCTAGGACCCAAATAACACCTATGGTTTGACCGAGTTTGAGGATAAATTCGTTAATTATTGATAGTGTGGAGTCATGATTATTGCATTATAATAAACCAATATGATTAGTTCTTGTATGTTGGGAAACAAGAGGAGAATGGGCAAAAAAGTGGCAGTACATGCAGTGAGGATTCGGTTTAAGAGCGAAAAAAAATCGACAAATTACCAAAGAAGAAGAAGAAGTTCAAAATGAGGAAAACCCAGCTTCGTATCCTCTTTGTATCACAGAGAGGGATTTAATTATTTCCACATTGAAGATTTCAAAACAGAATACTATGTATCCTCTCCACGTCACCGAGATGAGGAGTTCAAGAAATTAAAACTTTACAGCACACTGACGCGTCACAAACATGGTGCAAATTTTCTGCCGAGTTTTTCCAAATTATAAATAGACTTAGATTTTATTATTTTATTTATTATTTTTTAGGTTTTTGGAGAACAACGACTTGGAGAGATATCTCTTATAGTATTTTATGATTGACCACCATTGAAATAAACTTATTGTCTGAATTGAACTCAGAAGAGAAATATGAGGATAGAATGTGGGACAAAAAGAGCATGATCTTCTCTAGAATTAGGGTTGATTTGTATCGTGGATTAAAATATACCTAGAGACCTTGCTTGGTTAATAGACAATATGAAAGTGTTATGCTTGGTAATTGATTCAGTCGATCCCTGCTCAACAATGTAGTTAGGATGTCAATTACGGTAGGCGTTTAGAGGTCGGGAGATCATAGTCATATATTTAACCTTGTAATATGTGATTTGATAACTAATTGGCATCTGTTAGATTATATAATATGCATGAATCTAAAGCAGGCTGCACTCTTGGAATTTCCAAGTCATTGTTTGGAATCCAAGTTGAAATTGAACCATATTAGTTTAATTCAGTATTGAGTGATCATTTAGAATAAAATACATCACTCTTTCCGGAAACACTTGCGTTAATTGATAATTATTGGAAGAATCAAGGATAACCTAATCTTAAGTCTTTGTGGGTACGACATCCGGCTCTTAAAAGAGCTAATTTATTACTTGCACGACCACGTACACTTGCGTGTTGATGAGTCCACAAATTGGACTCATTTAGGGCTATATTTTAATAGAAATTGTGTCCTCAAATGCTTATTTTATCTCAATATTTGATGAAAACCTTTAAGTTCTAGGTATTTGATGTTTGAAGAAAAGCATGGACACTACGTCGCAAAAAGAACGAAAAGGCTGAGAAGAACGAAGAAATGAAGGCTTGAGGATTGCCGAGTCCACTTGGCGAGTCGCCGAAGGGTCTTACTTCGTCTTTTGTTCCAGTGTGCTGAGCCCTAAAGGAAAGGATCAAGTGGGCGGAGATAGGGAGCAATCGGCGCATCGCCGAGAAGTTCCGCGAAGCAGTACCATTTTGCCCAATGACCCAGAGCACGACGATGTTGAAGGTTGGTGTAACACGGCGATGAAATACCCCAAAGGGTGAATCACCGAGTTGATCGGTGATTCCAACTAACGACTCCGAATAATCTGCTGCAGCACAAATCTGTGAAAACTATAAATACTAGTTAGAGTAATAGTTTTAAGAGTCGAACAATTATTATAATTTTCATATAGAATAGTAATTTTTGGTATTTTTGCTCTAAGTTTGAGAGGGTTTTGAAGACTTGAAGAAAAGAGGGTTTCATCTCCAAGGATTTAGACTTGGGTCTTTTGGATTCTTCATTCTTGGCCTGTAACAAGACTTAAATTTGCATATCCATTTGAATGCAAGCTCATTTAGGTATAAATTTCTATCTCTTGATATGTGGCTAAAAACCCCAATTCTTGGGGTGTGATTTAGCGAATATGGGTTAAGATAATTGTTGGGTCTTGCTTGCTGATAGTTTAATCGTAGTTTAATTGTGATTTCGTTTAGTGGTTGTGGATGAATTTAATGAATTTGTAGTTGCAAATACAAGTTTATTTATGTGTTTTCGGTTTGCTCGAGAGAGAGGTCGTAAAACTAAGACCACTAAATTGATGGCCAGTGTGAGTGGGTCGACATGAGGTTTAGCTCGAGAGAGTGAACCCTAGTCCATCTCCACACACTCAGCTCGAGAGAGTGAGTGGGTTAAGGCGTAGGCTGGTCTTCATGCGGAAAATGGGTGTACGAGAGGAACACATTTGAAACGGGGTAAGTTGCTCGAGACAGAGCTTATCACCCTTAAAGTTTAGCCTAGTCACAATTACTCAGTGAATCTTCTATCGAAAGCATGTACCCAACAATCTAGCTTAACCCGTATTCCCGTCACATCCCAAGGATCCCCTCTCATTACTTAGAAACCCTTGTTTATTTTGCTCTTTTTACCTTGTTGTGACAAAACCTCCCATTGTTAATTGACACTCTTGTGTCCGTCTTTAATTTACATTGTTTTTACTCGTTAATGTCTTTAGCTACGACTAGTTAGAACTAAGTTTTATTTTTATATTAATTCTCAAAACCACTCTCTTGGGAACGATCCCAACCCTTGATTGGGTTACTAAACTATTGTACGATCGTAGACACTTGCATCGGAAGTTGTGTCTTGATTATAAAAACTTCAAAAATGACGCCGCTGCCGGGGAGTGGTGTTACTTGAGAATTTTTAGATTAGTAGAATTTTTGTTTTTCTTAGTTGTAGTTACTCACCTAATTTTTTGTTTTGTTTTATTTGCTTGTGTGAATATTTCAGAAAGCATGAGTGTTAACGGTAGTAATGGTAGCTAGGTGGGCCACCAGGACGACATCGGTAATCTCAACGATGTCCAAGAGTCCAACATCAATGACCCTCATCTCATGGGAGGTGTTGGAGTCATCCGTTTACTCCCAGCCGAGGGAAACACAGTGTTTCACATAACGAGCACCATGTTGCAACTCTTGCAACTGAAGGAACTTTTCAGCGGACTGGCTCATGAGGATCCTCATGAGCATCTTCAAAACTTTGTAGATGTGTGCGGACCATTCTCGTTTATAAACATCTCCCAGGAGTTGGCCCGATTGAGGTTATTCCCTTTCTCGTTAATGGGAGAGGCGTGGAAATGGCTAGCTAAGTTGCCGCGATAATCCATCACTTCTTGGGAGGAATTGGTAACCACATTTCAAATGCGATTTTTCCCTCCCTAAAAGATGATGTCACTTAGGGATAACATCCAGAGTTTTAAGCGTCTGGAAAGAAAGCCTCTGCACGAAACTTGGTTGCGGTTCAAAAAGTTGGTGCTACAATGCCGAACCCATGGTTTGCATGATAATGTGCTACTTCAGTACTTCTACCAAAGTTTGGACTCGGTAAACAAAGGTGTCGCCGACCAACTCTCACCGGGACGCTTAATACAACAGCTGTATACAGTAGCAGCCCAACATTTAGATGGCATAACAACGATCAATAGAGCATGGTACACTCGTGAGAACCAGGTCTCCCCTCTCACCTTCAAGCTATCTAAGGAGCAGATTAAAAAAGACAATTTGAGAGACCAAAACATGGCCAAAATCATGACGCAACTTTAAATTTTATCCAAAAATGTCATGGGGGCTGGTGCCCGTGGTGTCAACGATGTGGGGGTTGCGTGTGCTAATCTTGAGAAGATGAAGTTTGAAGCCTTGTATAACAAGGAGGTAAATTTTCTAGCCAACCTAGGCGGTGGCTACCGCTCAAATTACCCAAGGTAGGGTGGTAACCAAGGTTGGGATAGAGACGAAGGCTGGAAGGACCGAGATCGTGAATGGAGGGACCGTAATCCGAATTGGAAAGATGGAGAGAATGAGAGATATGTGCCTCCCCATGAGCGCTAGAAACCCAAGGATTCAAAAGGATGTAGGTCTGAGGATATGCTCTCACATATCCTCAACAAAGTTGAAGGGTCAGACAAAATGCTAAAAGGCATGAAAGAAGATATATCTACCTTTAGCCAGATCGTTACCTCCAATTCAGTTTCAATCAAGCAGTTAGAAACCCAGTTGGGTCATATCTCGTCTCACCTAAATCTGAGACAGCAAGGGGGTTTGCCGAGTGATACTATGGCTAACCTCAAGAATGAAGTTTGAAGATGGATTTGCGTCGTGCCACGACGTTAACTAAGGCGTTGTTTGGGAGGTAACCCAAAACTCTTTATTGCTTTATGTTGCTTTGATAAAATAATAGTGTGTTGATTGTGCAAATGGAAGTGTGGAGAGTGAACGAAAAGTGCAAATTGGCGATCAACAGGTCTAGCTAATTAGTGAATCCCCAAATGGCTCGGTGACTCTGAACTAGACCACCGTTAGACGAAAGATCATCTTGCATTGGAGTTTGTAAAACTCAGCGAGCACAGGAAATTATGGGTGAACTGCTGATCGTGTCGGTAATCCCGACAGAGACCGCCGTTTGGACTCCCACACAACATGGAGGTTCTGTAAACTTCGGCGGGGAAAATAACTATTTGGCGTTACGCCGAATAGATCAGCGATCAGGACTAATGTCACCGAACGGGCAAAAACTGGATGGTTTTGCAAGCCAAAGGTTTAAAAGTTTCAACTTCATTCACTTTCCCTCACTTTTTGTCTTCCCAAACTCACACCCGCATGCTAGCTCCTATATTTTTGCATTTCTAGAGTATTTTTAGTGTTGAATTGTGCTACAAGTTGGATCACATTGCTTCCTAGCATCTCAATATCCATTTGATCAGCATAAAAGGATGGTACTTCAACCTCCGCGTTCCTTTCCTCGAAAGTTGTATTCAAATGAAATGGCATTACTTTGATGATGTGTGTTGGGCCTATCTGGTAGGATTAGAATATTTGTTTCCCTGTTAGGTTCACAAATATTTCTCGTACTAAGTTAAATAGTTCATTCCTGAAGGTTGCGCTTTAAATTGGATGAAAGTCGTGGATTGTGTATGATTGTCACTAGGTTTAAGCCTAATTTGACTTGTGCATGCCTTAATTTTGTTTTCGGGGGTTGCAGAGTTGGATTCAAGAAAATGGGTTGAAACTAGGCACGTGAGCCATTTGGCGAGTTAAGTTGAGCTCGCCAAACTGCTCGGTGGTTCACCTAACATTCCTATTTTGCCGTTATTTTAATGCCATACGTAATGTTTAGTTCTGTAACTTTCGGCGAGAAGCCTTTGTTCGCCAAAAGCATTCGGTGACTCGCCGAAAGACTTATTGTTCACCCTTTGTCTGCACCATTGTATTCTCTATGCACTGCATTCGGCGAACCACCGAAGAAGCTGCACGCTTCGCCAACTGGTTCAGTGAAGTGATTTTGCAATTGAACTACCTTTCTTTTGTCTGAATACTTTCTAACTTTTTCTCGAAGCTTTGCAAAAATGGCTAAACCAAAAGTAGCTGGAAGAGATATGCCACCCTGACAAACAAGAGAGAAAAATTTCAGGAAAAATACAAAGGCAACAAATCCTCCCAAAATGAATAATGATGACAAGAAGCCCAGTGCCAGCAAGAGAACAAATCCCTGAGACCCCTCTATTCCCTCATGGAGACGTGGATACTTCAAAGCTATCCACTCCTTTCTGGCGGTTCATGAATTGGACAATCTTAGTAAGTCAGTTGTCGCTGAATCTTCTGAAGAAGCTCTGGGGCCATTATTAAGTTCCAGGCTGACACATCAGGCACTATTGCCCAGACAGATGGAGCGACTGATTAGACAGGATTTTTCTCTACCTCCCTCTCTGTCCTTCTCTATTCTAAAGTCTAGATATTCTATTATTTGCATTTGAGGACAAATGCTTTTGTTTATGGTGGGGTGAGGCCCACACCTTTTGTGTGCTACTTTTGTCGTATTTTGTGTATATATCTGGGTTGTTCTGTTTTAAAATTTGTGTTAATACTGCTTTTCTGTGGATGTTTGAGCTTGTGGCTCCTTTTATTTTAAATTGCAAAATGATTTTGATCCGTCCAAAATTTTTTGCCACCTCTCGTGTGTCGAATGTGGTTGTTCTTTTACAAAACTTAAGTCTCAGTCCCGATCAATGTCGGGGACTTGAATAGTGTTTACATTCAAACGAACATGAATGCGCGGCTACGATGAGGCCAAATGAAGTTGCATATACAATATGTGAACTCTTTCCATCTCGTTGTGATTATCCATTTATCAAATCGATTCTCTTGTGATGACCGTAGCACACTAGCAAAAGTGTGGAGTCTTGTTTGACTTATAGTGTCAATGCCTAGTGTGATGAGCTTACCTATGAACTATGCATGATAGATCCTAGAATTTTCCCCGTTGGTCCGGTCAACTGAGTGATACGATCTTAGGCAACTTCTACGAGTGTGAGCCAATTTGACATTTGACATACACCTTTTTTGTTACCTACCTTGTGAGCGTATGATTCTCTCTTGAACACCCTTTGAGCATTTACCTTTTCTTTGGAAGAAACCTGATGAAAGCAATGACCTTTCTCTATCCATCACCGATAATCTTCATGAAGTTGTGGTTAGTTGAATAGCCAACTTAGGCCCAAAGCCTAAGTTGGGGGTGTGTTGAAAAGATAGGGGCAAGTCAAGAAGTGCAAGGAAAGTCTCCTCTTACCTATGGTTTTGAGAAAAATGGAACCCCTCCACAAAAAAAAAAGAATTGTGGAATAAAGTACAAAAGAAATCGGGTCTCCAAACAAGTCACGGGAAGTGAATAGTAGGATGACTTATTAGTACTAAAGAGATTGATGAAGGAAAAGAAAAGGAAGTGATGTGAGCACCACATTTCATGAGGATGAAAGTCACTGAGCCTAAATGACCATACCTTTACACTCAGCCCCGTTACAAGCCTTGTTAATGTCACGACCCAAGCCTAGGGCCTAGACGTGACCGGCGAATGGGGAACCCGAAGGAACCCCAAACAAGCCTCATAGCGTATCATTACACATCCTTGGTCGCGGAAGCAATTAAAATGACCATAAGCAATAAGCATAATCAAAGGGGGAAATCGGGACTAAGGGAGCAAGAGAAAAAAAGAAGAAATGGTACATAAATACCATAGATGAGTCAAGCTCAAGCATAATACACAACTTGTCCAACACCACCTCTAAACATGAGTACTTAGCGGGGGCCAAGACAAACTACCGGGCTCACCCTCATAGTCAAAACATAACTAAAAAGAAAAGTCTTATACATAGCAAAAGATCATGAGCAACGTCCCCGGAATGGAGGACTCACCAATAACCTTGATAGGAAATCGTATTAGCCACGCGGAGGAGGATGGTCAAGCGGTGCTCCGGTCCCTACATGGTGACATCATGTAGGCATAGAGTATGCGTTAGTACGTTTGAATGTACTAAGTATGTGGGATGCAATGCAATGCTACAATAGATAGACATCATAGGAAAAATGCATAATCATACCCGATAGATAGCACATAAATGAAATGATGTATATAATGACGCTTACATAAAAATCATATTTAGTGGGACGTAGTACATGTGTGGTGAGTGACCATCAATATAGTATTTCCAAGGCCTACCACCCCCTTGGAGAGGCGAAAGAGGTACAAACCCCTCAATGTGGTTACCCGGGCCTACCACCCCCCGAGCTAGGGACCAAGGTACCAACCCCTCGATATGGTTATACGGGCCTACTACCCCCCGTACTAGGCAACCAAGGTACAAACCCCTCGATACGGTTATACGGGCCTACTACCCCCCGTACTAGGCAACCAAGGTACCAACCCCTTGATACGGTTACCCGGGCCTACAACCCCCCGAGCTAGGCTTGGTCGACTCACACACTATATAGAGAAAATCATATACATGTATCCATTTCATCATCATTTCAATACTTATATAATCATCCGACTCATAGGACGTACATTGGACCTTCCATTTCATAAGAATTCTATAAATGGCATTTTATCAAACATATGGTGGGCTACTTGTTCATGTAAATAAAATCATGTGTTTCAAGAGTACTAAGTCCAACCAATTTCAAAATCCATATAAAACAGCCCACCAACAACATACATATATATATACATATATAACAACCTTCATAATTTGATCATGGAGGCATGAAAACCATAAACATCATATAATCATTCCATTTCATGATAATATACAAAAATAGACCATAATAGGATGTGTAGTAATAATTCCATAATTCAAGAGTTCATAAATGATCATAAGGACCCATAAACTTGAAGTAAAATAGAGGATAAATGGTTGGACTTGTGGAAAGGAAGGTTTCCACAATCAACCCACATACCTCAACTTTGGAGAATTCTTGATGAAGATTGGAATGGAGAATTGCTTGAGATTGAATCTTGAATCCGGAATTAAAGCTTGGGATCCTTGAATTTGGTTGATGATCTTGGTGGAATTTTTGGAGAGGGTTTAGAGAGAGTTTTTGGATGTTTTGAAGTTAAATGACTAAGTATGGATATGTCCCCTTTTTATAAAAAAACGTCCCAACACTTAGAAAAAAATTGAGGCGGGTGAACAGTGTTTTCGGCTACTGGAATTTGCATTTTCTGCCGGACAGGTTTTACGAAAATGGTCATAACTCCTTCATCCTAACTCGGAATGAGGTGAAACAAATTGCGTTGGAAAGCTAACTCACAGAGCTTTAATTTTGATAGTTTGAGCTCCTTCCAGTTCCTTGTGTGCTGAGAGATATGCCCCTTTAAAGTTGACCCTCAAAATCGCATTTTTTTGCGATTTTCGAAATTTGATACGGTTGTTCTAAAATTCGGGTTAGACCCATTTCCCACTCAATTTGACCCCCTGAATAAGAATATGAAGTCGAATTTCCGAAATCATGCACGGATTTTGAGATATATGGAAATTACAATTATAGGTGTTTCCGAAGCACATTTTCGGGCATTTTTGGGGTCGTTTCAATATCTCCCCCTTGGGAACATTCGTCCCCGAATGTTAAAGAAACATACATGAGAGACACAAACATGGTAATTTCAGCCCACATAAGGATGCAACAATGCACTTACACCTTATTTCAAAAACCTCAACATAATTGTAAAACCACAATAAACCAATTGTCAACTTAAACATGAATGTATGCAATGACATTATCATGTTTAGTGATGTTCAAGGAGAAACTACCTTCTCCTAGTCATAACACACCAACATCAACATTTCTCATGTTCATAGGAGGAACTACCTTCTCCTAGTCATTACATAGTCCATACATCATTAAGCACATATGCAAGTTTCCATGTTCAATAGCACTCTTTCAAGGAGGAACTTCTCAACTCCTTACTAAGACATGCTCATACCTTATTTTCATGAAGTACAATAGATCACTTATAACCAATGCACTACAACATGAGGGAAACAACTCATACAACTCATCTTTCTTCAAAAACACAAGTTTTTATGGAAATGCGCAAACCTCATTAATTCACATAAACATGGGAGGAACTACCTCCTCTACTCTTTAGGAAAGTTTCCACCACATAAGGAGCTAACATTCCATTTCATAAGAACACATTCAAGCATGTTCATTTAATTCACATCATCAAGTCAAGTATGCCATATTACACACAATGCACAACTTAGGAGAAAAAAATCTCCATTTAAAACACACATCATACAACATGAGAGAATAGGACTACTTCTACGAACTCAATATGCATGCAACTTAGACATATTCCGTTTCATTGGAGGAATTTCCTCCTTCAACTCAAATCATGCTTATCATATGATCTTCGGCCAATTATGCAATTACTTCTTAAAAGCACATTTAAACCATTCACCTCATGAATCACATAGGTTACTTACTCTAATTGCCTATCAACATGAGGGGCATGAAACATGAAAACTCATTTTTATCTCAAAACATGAATTCTCAAAAACATACCTTTCATAAGGAAATCATCAGAATATAAAAATCACACATGACTTCTAAAACATAACATAGGCCCATCTAGGAACTCTTGGTCTCAAGCTAGAATAGGAATGGAAGAAAGAGATGAGGATGTTGGGATTTCAACAAATCATGCTTTTTAAGCACACCATCCCCTCCTTAGGAGGAAGCCCTCACTACAACCCTCAAGAAAACTTTTTCCAAGCACTCCTAAAGACATAACCAAACTCACATTTTGCCATTTTTGCAAAAGTCTATGGTCCTCAACATCTAGCCATACCACCCTTATATGACACAATCAAACACCAAATCCATAATAGGAAGAAATTGTACCCAAATGTCATCCTACTCAACAAGGTGATAACTAGTACACACTCAAGGGCCCCATATTCTTCTAACCATCCGAGCCCTATCATCAATAAAAACACACCAAGTATGCAACCCATCCATACTAAGAGTCACATCAAGGCTTAACATGCCAAGTTTCACTAAGTCAACAAGAGTATTCCTAGGGGAACAAGGTAAGAGATATTCTTCACAAACCCCTTTTTTTTCTAACTTTAAACCACTAACCGGGGTAAAATCCGAAAAAGGTT
This sequence comes from Solanum verrucosum, assembly GCF_900185275.1. Taxonomy (NCBI): domain Eukaryota; kingdom Viridiplantae; phylum Streptophyta; class Magnoliopsida; order Solanales; family Solanaceae; genus Solanum; species Solanum verrucosum. The sequence goes on along the minus strand of NW_026020202.1, from coordinate 1,724,558 downwards.
CTATTAACTCATCCGGAGAACTCTAAGCCTCATAGCCTCATAAGGCATCATACAAGATAAGGTAGTACCGGAAATCAACATAACACTTACTCTCATATGAAATTACCACATACCGGTACCTTCATCCCAAAAATTCTTCCAAGTCAACCCTAGTAGCATCCTTTTCTAAGGCCGTCACTAGGATATCACTCAAGATCTCATATGAATCTACCAATTCGGGTCTAGATTGCTCCAATTCACTAAACCACATAAGGTGAGAATTCAAGCAAACCTATCTCATAAACATCAAGGACACTCAATAACCTTACCATCTAAGCATATTATCCCGCATTGGGGTAAGCCTAAACTATCTCATTACACAACATGATTCTCAAACCAATGAGGATCTCACTCCTACCCTCTTTTAAAGGAGCTTAATCACTCAACATCTCTAGGTACCACTTAAGAATCACTATTCGTCAAAATCCAACACATCATAAAACTCATAAGGACTAAGTTGAGTTATACTAATCACTCACATATGGCCATAACTAAACCCATGAATATTAAGGACGACACAAAAAAAAAAAAAAATTCGCGATATTCTCTTTATCAAGTCACGAAAGACAAGTATTACTAAGATTACTCCTACAAGGTTCATCACCTTAGATAACTCCTTTATAAACTCTAGAGGATCTTCCTCTATCTTTGGCCCATGGAATTTCCGCAATTCAATAAAACATAAAACACATACCGGAACCCTTAAGATCCACTACCACTCACTCTTTGAGACTTACGGGTAGACATCCTTTCTTGGTTAAACCTTAGAGGAACTTAGAGGAATTTTGACCAAGAAACCTTTCTCTTTTTCACTAAAGTTGGATTAAGACAACTCTAGACCATGTCAACCCTTATCACCACTTTTGGTGGGGTCTACCAACCAACTATGCCTAGGTATTATCTAAGCACCCTACTTAAGTGACCATACTTAAGATCAATCTTAAAATACAACAACTAACCCTTTGAAGTTGGTCAACACTTATACTTCTTATTCTTCACCTTAACTAGATGGTACATGCAACCCTCAAAGTCAACTTCAAAACACAACATAATCCCGACCTAGGGCATATAATTTCTTTTCCCATCTCCACTCTCGGATAGGCTCCTTTGGGAATCAACAATTTGACCATATGGGTTCTACCATCAACTAAACATAACCTCACAATTACCTTGCTAGGTAGGCACACTATCTCCCCCTTTGGAGTAAGCCTACACAAGTTCTTCTAACCAACACAAAGACAATTATGAAGCATTAATCACACAAAATACAACTTCATAATCTATTCCATCAAAGCTCACAAGTCACATAGCCATAATTGGCATTACAACCACTCGCTCCTTCTAGCAAGAACCCTTCAACTGGTCCAACTTTAAACACCATAAGACAAGGAATAAGAGAGAGAGCTTATAGATCTATGGCACGACTTAGAGAATGAAGAAGTGAAACATTTCCTAAAACGTCTCATAGCCTCCTACTCATAGTTGTGGTGCACAACACAACCATGAATCGGACTCTAATCAACGCGGTGTGTTGGACTCCGAGGATCTATCAACCTAGTGCTCTGATACCAAGTTTGTCACGACCCAAGCCTAGGGCCTAGACGTGACCGGCGAATGGGGAACCCGAAGGAACCCCAAACAAGCCTCATAGCGTATCATTACACATCCTTGGTCGCGGAAGCAATTAAAATGACCATAAGCAATAAGCATAATCAAAGGGGGAAATCGGGACTAAGGGAGCAAGAGAAAAAAAGAAGAAATGGTACATAAATACCATAGATGAGTCAAGCTCAAGCATAATACACAACTTGTCCAACACCACCTCTAAACATGAGTACTTAGCGGGGGCCAAGACAAACTACCGGGCTCACCCTCATAGTCAAAACATAACTAAAAAGAAAAGTCTTATACATAGCAAAAGATCATGAGCAACGTCCCCGGAATGGAGGACTCACCAATAACCTTGATAGGAAATCGTATTAGCCACGCGGAGGAGGATGGTCAAGCGGTGCTCCGGTCCCTACATGGTGACATCATGTAGGCATAGAGTATGCGTTAGTACGTTTGAATGTACTAAGTATGTGGGATGCAATGCAATGCTACAATAGATAGACATCATAGGAAAAATGCATAATCATACCCGATAGATAGCACATAAATGAAATGATGTATATAATGACGCTTACATAAAAATCATATTTAGTGGGACGTAGTACATGTGTGGTGAGTGACCATCAATATAGTATTTCCAAGGCCTACCACCCCCTTGGAGAGGCGAAAGAGGTACAAACCCCTCAATGTGGTTACCCGGGCCTACCACCCCCCGAGCTAGGGACCAAGGTACCAACCCCTCGATATGGTTATACGGGCCTACTACCCCCCGTACTAGGCAACCAAGGTACAAACCCCTCGATACGGTTATACGGGCCTACTACCCCCCGTACTAGGCAACCAAGGTACCAACCCCTTGATACGGTTACCCGGGCCTACAACCCCCCGAGCTAGGCTTGGTCGACTCACACACTATATAGAGAAAATCATATACATGTATCCATTTCATCATCATTTCAATACTTATATAATCATCCGACTCATAGGACGTACATTGGACCTTCCATTTCATAAGAATTCTATAAATGGCATTTTATCAAACATATGGTGGGCTACTTGTTCATGTAAATAAAATCATGTGTTTCAAGAGTACTAAGTCCAACCAATTTCAAAATCCATATAAAACAGCCCACCAACAACATACATATATATATACATATATAACAACCTTCATAATTTGATCATGGAGGCATGAAAACCATAAACATCATATAATCATTCCATTTCATGATAATATACAAAAATAGACCATAATAGGATGTGTAGTAATAATTCCATAATTCAAGAGTTCATAAATGATCATAAGGACCCATAAACTTGAAGTAAAATAGAGGATAAATGGTTGGACTTGTGGAAAGGAAGGTTTCCACAATCAACCCACATACCTCAACTTTGGAGAATTCTTGATGAAGATTGGAATGGAGAATTGCTTGAGATTGAATCTTGAATCCGGAATTAAAGCTTGGGATCCTTGAATTTGGTTGATGATCTTGGTGGAATTTTTGGAGAGGGTTTAGAGAGAGTTTTTGGATGTTTTGAAGTTAAATGACTAAGTATGGATATGTCCCCTTTTTATAAAAAAACGTCCCAACACTTAGAAAAAAATTGAGGCGGGTGAACAGTGTTTTCGGCTACTGGAATTTGCATTTTCTGCCGGACAGGTTTTACGAAAATGGTCATAACTCCTTCATCCTAACTCGGAATGAGGTGAAACAAATTGCGTTGGAAAGCTAACTCACAGAGCTTTAATTTTGATAGTTTGAGCTCCTTCCAGTTCCTTGTGTGCTGAGAGATATGCCCCTTTAAAGTTGACCCTCAAAATCGCATTTTTTTGCGATTTTCGAAATTTGATACGGTTGTTCTAAAATTCGGGTTAGACCCATTTCCCACTCAATTTGACCCCCTGAATAAGAATATGAAGTCGAATTTCCGAAATCATGCACGGATTTTGAGATATATGGAAATTACAATTATAGGTGTTTCCGAAGCACATTTTCGGGCATTTTTGGGGTCGTTTCAATATCTCCCCCTTGGGAACATTCGTCCCCGAATGTTAAAGAAACATACATGAGAGACACAAACATGGTAATTTCAGCCCACATAAGGATGCAACAATGCACTTACACCTTATTTCAAAAACCTCAACATAATTGTAAAACCACAATAAACCAATTGTCAACTTAAACATGAATGTATGCAATGACATTATCATGTTTAGTGATGTTCAAGGAGAAACTACCTTCTCCTAGTCATAACACACCAACATCAACATTTCTCATGTTCATAGGAGGAACTACCTTCTCCTAGTCATTACATAGTCCATACATCATTAAGCACATATGCAAGTTTCCATGTTCAATAGCACTCTTTCAAGGAGGAACTTCTCAACTCCTTACTAAGACATGCTCATACCTTATTTTCATGAAGTACAATAGATCACTTATAACCAATGCACTACAACATGAGGGAAACAACTCATACAACTCATCTTTCTTCAAAAACACAAGTTTTTATGGAAATGCGCAAACCTCATTAATTCACATAAACATGGGAGGAACTACCTCCTCTACTCTTTAGGAAAGTTTCCACCACATAAGGAGCTAACATTCCATTTCATAAGAACACATTCAAGCATGTTCATTTAATTCACATCATCAAGTCAAGTATGCCATATTACACACAATGCACAACTTAGGAGAAAAAAATCTCCATTTAAAACACACATCATACAACATGAGAGAATAGGACTACTTCTACGAACTCAATATGCATGCAACTTAGACATATTCCGTTTCATTGGAGGAATTTCCTCCTTCAACTCAAATCATGCTTATCATATGATCTTCGGCCAATTATGCAATTACTTCTTAAAAGCACATTTAAACCATTCACCTCATGAATCACATAGGTTACTTACTCTAATTGCCTATCAACATGAGGGGCATGAAACATGAAAACTCATTTTTATCTCAAAACATGAATTCTCAAAAACATACCTTTCATAAGGAAATCATCAGAATATAAAAATCACACATGACTTCTAAAACATAACATAGGCCCATCTAGGAACTCTTGGTCTCAAGCTAGAATAGGAATGGAAGAAAGAGATGAGGATGTTGGGATTTCAACAAATCATGCTTTTTAAGCACACCATCCCCTCCTTAGGAGGAAGCCCTCACTACAACCCTCAAGAAAACTTTTTCCAAGCACTCCTAAAGACATAACCAAACTCACATTTTGCCATTTTTGCAAAAGTCTATGGTCCTCAACATCTAGCCATACCACCCTTATATGACACAATCAAACACCAAATCCATAATAGGAAGAAATTGTACCCAAATGTCATCCTACTCAACAAGGTGATAACTAGTACACACTCAAGGGCCCCATATTCTTCTAACCATCCGAGCCCTATCATCAATAAAAACACACCAAGTATGCAACCCATCCATACTAAGAGTCACATCAAGGCTTAACATGCCAAGTTTCACTAAGTCAACAAGAGTATTCCTAGGGGAACAAGGTAAGAGATATTCTTCACAAACCCCTTTTTTTTCTAACTTTAAACCACTAACCGGGGTAAAATCCGAAAAAGGTTCTATTAACTCATCCGGAGAACTCTAAGCCTCATAGCCTCATAAGGCATCATACAAGATAAGGTAGTACCGGAAATCAACATAACACTTACTCTCATATGAAATTACCACATACCGGTACCTTCATCCCAAAAATTCTTCCAAGTCAACCCTAGTAGCATCCTTTTCTAAGGCCGTCACTAGGATATCACTCAAGATCTCATATGAATCTACCAATTCGGGTCTAGATTGCTCCAATTCACTAAACCACATAAGGTGAGAATTCAAGCAAACCTATCTCATAAACATCAAGGACACTCAATAACCTTACCATCTAAGCATATTATCCCGCATTGGGGTAAGCCTAAACTATCTCATTACACAACATGATTCTCAAACCAATGAGGATCTCACTCCTACCCTCTTTTAAAGGAGCTTAATCACTCAACATCTCTAGGTACCACTTAAGAATCACTATTCGTCAAAATCCAACACATCATAAAACTCATAAGGACTAAGTTGAGTTATACTAATCACTCACATATGGCCATAACTAAACCCATGAATATTAAGGACGACACAAAAAAAAAAAAAAATTCGCGATATTCTCTTTATCAAGTCACGAAAGACAAGTATTACTAAGATTACTCCTACAAGGTTCATCACCTTAGATAACTCCTTTATAAACTCTAGAGGATCTTCCTCTATCTTTGGCCCATGGAATTTCCGCAATTCAATAAAACATAAAACACATACCGGAACCCTTAAGATCCACTACCACTCACTCTTTGAGACTTACGGGTAGACATCCTTTCTTGGTTAAACCTTAGAGGAACTTAGAGGAATTTTGACCAAGAAACCTTTCTCTTTTTCACTAAAGTTGGATTAAGACAACTCTAGACCATGTCAACCCTTATCACCACTTTTGGTGGGGTCTACCAACCAACTATGCCTAGGTATTATCTAAGCACCCTACTTAAGTGACCATACTTAAGATCAATCTTAAAATACAACAACTAACCCTTTGAAGTTGGTCAACACTTATACTTCTTATTCTTCACCTTAACTAGATGGTACATGCAACCCTCAAAGTCAACTTCAAAACACAACATAATCCCGACCTAGGGCATATAATTTCTTTTCCCATCTCCACTCTCGGATAGACTCCTTTGGGAATCAACAATTTGACCATATGGGTTCTACCATCAACTAAACATAACCTCACAATTACCTTGCTAGGTAGGCACACTATCTCCCCCTTTGGAGTAAGCCTACACAAGTTCTTCTAACCAACACAAAGACAATTATGAAGCATTAATCACACAAAATACAACTTCATAATCTATTCCATCAAAGCTCACAAGTCACATAGCCATAATTGGCATTACAACCACTCGCTCCTTCTAGCAAGAACCCTTCAAGTGGTCCAACTTTAAACACCATAAGACAAGGAATAAGAGAGAGAGCTTATAGATCTATGGCACGACTTAGAGAATGAAGAAGTGAAACATTTCCTAAAACGTCTCATAGCCTCCTACTCATAGTTGTGGTGCACAACACAACCATGAATCGGACTCTAATCAACGCGGTGTGTTGGACTCCGAGGATCTATCAACCTAGTGCTCTGATACCAAGTTTGTCACGACCCAAGCCTAGGCCTAACGTGACCGGCGAATGGGGAACCCGAAGGAACCCCAAACAAGCCTCATAGCGTATCATTACACATCCTTGGTCGCGGAAGCAATTAAAATGACCATAAGCAATAAGCATAATCAAAGGGGGAAATCGGGACTAAGGGAGCAAGAGAAAAAAAGAAGAAATGGTACATAAATACCATAGATGAGTCAAGCTCAAGCATAATACACAACTTGTCCAACACCACCTCTAAACATGAGTACTTAGCGGGGGCCAAGACAAACTACCGGGCTCACCCTCATAGTCAAAACATAACTAAAAAGAAAAGTCTTATACATAGCAAAAGATCATGAGCAACGTCCCCGGAATGGAGGACTCACCAATAACCTTGATAGGAAATCGTATTAGCCACGCGGAGGAGGATGGTCA